>NC_092333.1:543187500-543787500 GCF_046630445.1 Rutidosis leptorrhynchoides
GCTGCAACACCAATATCAAGATAATTACTACACTTAACTTTGTATTATATCTATTACATTTCTTTCTATTTGTCATTTAAATTAAAAAACCTGCTGCAATGCACGTTTCAGGTTGTAGAAATGGATGGTCGAGTCAAATGTAGCAATTCCCACCATCGTCCGAGGACCCTCCTGCACCAATCAGTCATTATAGATCAGACATATGAATCACATAGAAAACTAAAATCAAATACCATCAGTTATATGCAAATTTAGTACTTCAAATTCACAGATATAGGTTACAATCAGCACAAACTCACTGGAAGATCGGAAATAACTCGGCTGATAGCACTGCAAGCTCCAGCTGTGGCACCGGTTTGTATGGCATTCATTGATACATCAATGAGAAAGAAAAACACAGCAGGCATCGGATCACGCACCTGGGAAGACACAATATATATTATATATTATATATTATATATATATATATATAGGATTATAGGATCCCAATTATAAGGTAGTATTACATAATTCAAAGACAAATTCTTTCATATGTTTGGTTTTTACAATACACTATTTATTTCAAACATGGACCAATTATAGAAAGATAGCTACATACCATAAACTCTTTAGTAGCAATAAATTCAACTGTGCCTCTGCATAGCTCAGGTCTCTCATCAGCATCTCTACGTCTTCCATCGGGACCTAAATTGCACTGATAATCAGGGGGAGTTTCATCTGTGAAACCTGGAAAGGAAGAAAAAATAAGAGTGAAAACCTGTATATTTTAATGCTCATGTTTAAAGAACCAACATGAATTTATACGTATTATTCGTATAAATGTTTTAATTTGCAGATGTGAAAGATATACTCAATCAATCAAGTGGTTGTGACATGAAGATATATATGTGGTTAGCAGATAATACTCACCACAAAAATTACAAATAAAACGTCTTCCTTGGTCAACAAACTTCATAAATGGGTTGATGTAGCCTTTGCAACGAGAACAACGAACAGGACCACCATCCCCAAAATCCACTATCTGCAAATATAACCATTTATACGAATAATGCATGCAATAGAACATGATAAAAGGAGTGCATCATAACATTACAAAGTATAAAACTTGTTATGTGTATACTTGGATAGGCTCTTCGGATGGATGAGGGAGGGCCAAAGGCTGAACCAATAAGGCCAATTGCATCCCAGACGTGTTCAAAAGATCGGTAGTGCAAGCAATCTGAAAATTTAAGAAGAAAAAAAACCAATAACTATAAAACCAACATCTTCAAACACAAAAAGTAGATATGAGAAACTATAAATCACCTGATTGATGGTACACCTCATGTACCGTGGACTACAGTTGCCGGTATCCCTTACAATGAATTCACTTGTAGCAGGCTTCGAAATACATCAAAAAGTATGAAATCGTTATTTAATTCAAAATACGCTATTAAGAATGAAAAAACTTCATAAAATGATGTAATACCGGTGGAGGATTGGCCTGGTTGCCCACACGAGTTTCATGTAGTTGCACCGAAGCATTGGGAATAGGGCGTGGAATCTGGTTTGGGTCGATCTTTGATGGTCCGGTAACTGCACCACCGCCAGCACCCATAGCAGGTGATATTGTAGCCATTGATTGTTGATTAGGAAGTGGTGGTTGCATACCGTACACTGTTGGTTGTTGACCAGATCCCGGGATTGGTGGAGGTGGTACATTCTAACCATATATTTATGAAATCAGAACTCAAAATCATAATGCAAGTGATCAAAGGAAAAAAAATGGCATCATACAAAAAGTGATAAATATTTAAAACACGGATCTATCGTCTATGATACTCTAGTAGATTGTGAATCTTGGAGTAAACTCATGACACTGAGTAATTCCAAACTTTGTACCAAGTATTTCATGTTATTTTAGGTCTCTAAGATTGTTATTATCATCCGCATATTTGGTCAACTACAAAAAGGAAGTGACAGTGTTTTAGTCAAATATTGTATCCCAAATATGCAAAGTTTCTATAATTTGTCAAGGGACATGGTAATCGATGTTTTATGTGTAAACACCAAAAACCTTTTTCTACAACTGTATTATTTGTGCAGCTGCATTATGTCATGTGATAATGCAGTTAGATATCCTTTTCCTACTTCTATAATCTGCAAGTTGATATTCATCTATGTGAAGTTGTATTGTATTGCTTAGAAAACTATAATGTTCTAAAACTTTCTGTTTCTCCATTCACGTTAGTTTCCTTTCTTTCTGCGAAAAATTGACACAAAAGTGATGGATCACAGTCTTGCACAATACGGAGTATTATGTAACTCAATCAGAGCTTAATACAGTACCAATTTTTAGCGTGTACTTTATATAATACAGTAATACACGATAATACAGTACCAAGAGCTTAATATTGTAGCATGATGAAAATGTTAGCGTGTACTTTATATAAAATTCTCTAGAATGTCCACTTAGAAATGACAAACTAAGATCGTTCAAATTTAGAACATAAAACTTACTTGTCGAGATTGCATTTGCCATGGCTGAGCCCCAAAAGGAGAAGCTTGTGATTGAGGCATAGCTTGACCATGAGCCGAAAATGTTGGTGGTCCTCTAGGAGGTGCAGAAAAAGGGGGTGCTAGTGACGGTGGCCCTCTCGGTTGATTATCAGGTGAACTTCCAGAAAACGGCGTTGATTGGCCAGAAAACGGACCCATGGGTGGCGACGACATTGTTGGCGGAGACGGTGGAGGTCCAGCAGACGGTCTTGGTCCAACACCAACTGAAGGTGGATACTGAGGACCACCTTGCATACCACTGCCCGGTCCAAACGATGGTGGACCATTACTCATCAGACCACCACCACCACCCACATTCTGCGGCGGAACAGGTGGGCCTCCAAAAGGACCAGGTCGAGGACCGGGAGCACCCATTGTTGGAGCCGGAAACGGTCCAGAACCCATAGGCCTTGATGCAAAAGGAGGAGGGGCGTTGACACCAGGAGGACCGCCGCCAGGGCCTCGGTTAGGAGCCATGAAAGGAGGCAATGTACCTTGTGGAGGTCCGTTAGGAGGTGGCACCGCACCTCTAGGAACCGCACCTGGCGGAGGTCCAGGACGATTAGGTCCAGAAAACGGTGATGAAAACTGAGAAGGTTGTTGACCATAAGGAGGAACAGGACCTCTTCCTGGTGGCTGATTAGAGCGATTGATTTGAAGGTTTTGCAAATTATCAGCAATCAAATTAGGGTTAGGGTTATAATTAGGCGGTAAATTGCCAGGTCTAGGTCCACCGGGAGCTGCCATTATCACGATCTAGAAAATTGAACTCTCGGTCTGTATCTATCTGTAAATATATATGCACGCTCACAATTCTTCAACACTTTCACACTGCAACGGATAACGATTCAATTTTCACATCAATAACGAATGAAACGCGATAATAGGTGACCAAATATGGACAAGATCAATCGCGATTTTTAAGATCTGAGATAGATAAATAAAAGATTAAAAATAAATGAGTAGATTGTATCATGCAATTCATGAATATACCTGTAGCTGAAATCACTGATCGGATCACTGATGAGGGAATTTAGGTCAGAAAAGAATATATGTAGGAAATACCTAACCGATGATCAAGGGGAGTAAAAGGGGATGAAAATTTGGGAAAACAGCCTGAGGCTCAAATACTATTTTACATTACAATTTATTTACATCTACTCACAAAAATACATGACATTGTAATTTCTTGTAATAAAATATATTTTGAATAGTTATTTTTTATTTTTTATTAACATTAATTAACATAATATATAATATATAATATAATATATAATATAATATAATTATAATGAAAATTTCATGCAATTAATAAATCATAATCATAAATCATAAATATATACTACGGTATTAAAGATCAATTTAATGACGTTAATATCGTGGTTTAAGTTATCATGGAGTATCTGGTAACGTAATAGGAGTATGATTTTTGTTTATTTACGGCAAGTATATTAGTTAGGCATTTGCCGAGTGCAAACAAGCAATAGCCTATACTACTTTTGTGTTATCGATGATGACATATGCATGTTAGTGACTAAGATTGCCATCTAATGTAATGTCGTTAGTTATGTGTTTCGGGTTATGGAAAAAAGCGTAGTTGGACCACTTTAATCCTGAGTGAAAATATTTTTGGTGATGTGAAAATATTTTTGGTGACGTGGTAAAATATGATTGGAAATTATATAAGAAAAATTAAATTAAATTAAATTAATAATTAATAATAAAAAATATCTATGTTAAAGCTTAATTGGATGAAAAAAATATCACGACAAATTTTCCGTCAGAAGCATCACTAACGTCAATGGGCGTTACCACTAACTCCAGTTAACATGCGTCACCTTTCGTCATATTTGTGAGCAAGACCAAAATGACTTTAGAATCAAAAAACGAATGTGGGAGCAATAATGGACAAGGGGTGAAGAAGATGCTAAGAAGGGAAAAGATGAAGCCGGAACGATTTTGGCCACGATTATGGTGAAATAAAGGCTAAAGAAATGAACAACGAAAAAACGAAGGAAGAGAGGCCAATTCTACATAGAGTAGTAAACCGCTTAAACAAACAAAACAATGACGAAACTCAAGTACAACTTTGAGAATATACTCGTTACCTACGGTCGCCATAGATGACTTGAAAAATGGACGAGAACTCAAAAAAGACACAAGAACAAAATTAAGCTCTTATGAACGTTAAACTTTCAATAAATCTAACTATAAAAATAATAATAAACTAATATTTTATAAAAGTTACAAATTCAAAGAGATTTCAATACATTTCTAACAAAGTATTATTCTTAAATAATTGTCATTCCTTTCTATTGAATTATCATTTAAATAAATTACTATCCTAAATATTTTTAACCAAAGTAGTTCGATCAATCTCAATAGTTATAGTTAGGGATGACGATGACCACCCGATCAAGTGGATATCCACTCGATCCACCTGCTTCGTCACGGATATGGATCAATATAAATTAATACGGATATGGATGAACCTAAATGGATATATGGATATGGATATGGAAATGGATGAAAAATGTCATCCATGAATATATCCATTAACACTCGAAATACAAAAATATAGATATATGCTTACATATTTACTATTATAAATGTATTTACCGTTAGGTTTACATTCTGCTTTCAACTTTATAATGAAGTAACTATGATACTTTACAATAAAGCACGTATATATGACAAAATAAACATACAAAGTACTATTATGTTTGATAGTAATTCAACAAATTATGTTCTATCTTCGATAAATATTATACATTCTCGTGGATAGATTTTAATTATGCCGTGTTATATTTGTTTTCGTAACGTTTTGGTTTTCATCGCATGTCAGAAAATATTATAACATATTTTTGATATACATTGAATATCCATTAACCCGTTTAATCCATTTGAATATGAGTATGAATATGAATGAATGAACTGAAATTAACTGGTGTGACAACCCGAAAATTTCCTACCAAATTTAAACTTGATCTTTATATGTTTCCAACACGATAAGCAAAGTCTGTAATGTTGAGTCTTGAAAATTTTGGAACTATGTTCATATATTCAATTACCCTTTTGACTGTACTCGATGATTCACGAACATTTATGTGTATAGATATGTATATATTATATATAGTTATCTTAATTGGAAAACATTAACAAAGTATTAAATGTATAATACTTTACATGAACGTATTTGTCGACGGAATTAAAAGATAATATCAAATGATTGAATTATCAAGATACATTATGTTATGATTACGGGTCTCTGTTGAGAGATCCACTTTGAATTAGAAAACCTCTTCTTTTTAACGATATTCGGAATAATTGATAAAGTGATTTACAAGTAAGAACAAATGTGTCAATTGATGAAGGTTGTTCTGCATATACTTTCTTAAAAGATTGCAAGTTCATGTGTTGATTAAAAATCATACTAGTGATTCATGAAGTAAACTTTAAAGTTTACTTTCTTAAAGATCAAACTTTGGTTTGAATCTTTAAAGTATGAACAACCATGAACAAATTACATGTGTACTTAGTTTACTTCTTCATTCTTGCACTTTAATTTCATGTAATTAGTTTAAATGGTCAAGTACTACAAGTTAGTCTTGATCTCATTAATCTTGAACTAAAAGTTAACTTTGAAAGTTCAAGAACACACAAATAAGTTTTCTTTAAATATAACTTTGTATACTTATGCTTGATCTAGACTTTTGAGTCTTGGATCTTCAAGATCTAACTAAGAACTATGTTCTACATCTTAAGATCTTGATTAGTTAGTTTACTTTCAAGTTTGTAACTTATTATTAGTTTAAAGTTCATGTATGTGTTAGATCTAAGACTTTGATGTAACTTTGGTTCATCAAAACACTTGCAACACTTAAGTGAGTTGTGCTTCATGTCTTAGACTTACACAAGGGTTATGATGGTTAAACCTTGGTAAAGATGATGTAAACACATCAATGAGTTGTACACTTGAAGCTATAGGCATCAAGGATGAGAACCATGATGAACATCAAGCACCAAACTCACCGGAACCCATTATTTTTCTGCTTTCTGTCTACTACCTACTGTTTTATGGTTTCTGTAACAGACCAATAGACCTGGGCTGTTTTTATTATGTTTTTCAAATAGCTCTGTTCGAGTAGATAACTTTTCATATAGGACTCGTCTTAATCCGAGTTACGGTTTAGGATTTATGGCCCTCCGATCGTCACTATGTCCTTTTAACGTTGTGCAGAAATTTCTGACCTACTCACACTTAGACCGTCGCCACGGTCAAACGAAGACGAGTTTGCTTCTGTAAATTTTACCACACTTAAAGGACTCATATACAGAGCCATGGCCACTGGTCTCACCTTAATTCAGTAAGGGTAGAGGCCGTGGTGACTGACTGAAGTCAGCCTTTGTTTTAAACTACTTTCATGAACGAAACTTACTTTACGCCTTTTGTTTGATGATGAATGATGATGACCCTTAAGACCTTATTTACATACTTTTAAACCTATTAAGACGATTTACTGACTTAGTACTATTTGACTTAGGTTGAGGACCTTCGGACCGATTACTTGCACACCTTTTCCGAACCGACTTTACGACTACTTTATCATTGTGAGTTATAGCATTCCCTTTTTACTTTAACTATTTTGGGAACTGAGAATACATGCGGATTTTATGTTTTACATACTAGGCACGAGTACTTAAACTTATATATGTGTGGGTTATACAACGGCATAAACATTCCCTTTAGCTCGGTAACGTTTAATCATTGGTTTTTGAACCGTGAACGCGAATCTTAGATATGGATCCATAGGGTTTGACATCCCCACTCGAGCTAGTAGCGATAGCATTTAACGAGTGTTTAATACTTCGTAAACATACGCACTTGCCAAGTGTACTTTCAGGGGGTATAAACGTTAAGTTAGTTACCAAGTGCCCACGGTTAACATATACTTTATCATACTGTTTTGAAACGCTCTTTGTAGCACTGAAATCTCGTGGCCTACCTTACATACTGTTATACTTAAACTATAGCTCACCAACCTTTGTGTTGACGTTTTTAAGCATGTTTTTCTCAGGTGCTTGAGGTTAGCTTCCGCTGTGTACTAGTCGTGCTGTTGACACCCGCTGCTTAGAGTTGTCATCGCATGAACTACTTTACCTTGCATTCAAACTTTAGTACTTTTGAACTATGACTTGTAACGACCATTGAGGTCACATACACTTATTATTTGCTTCTACTTAGTGAATCATGCTTTTGGATTGTAAAACATTCGATGTTGGTTTAGACATCACTTTATTTATGAATGAAAACTCTTTTTGAAATCGCATATAGTACTTAACCTTGTAATGATCCTGTTGTTGATGATTCGTACACGATGGTTTTGTACGGGGCATCACATTTGGTATCAGAGCATTGGATGTAGGGAATTAGGTTGCATTAGTGAGTCTAAGACCGACCCAAGTAGGATTCACTAATATGACTAATCTACAACTTGCTAGTTTACTTGTTTCTGCTGAACTTACTGCATGATGTTGCTTACTTTTACTACTATATGCCGTATGCTATTACATGATTTCACTACTGCATGATATTACTTGCTTTCGATTGCATGCTACTTCTGTACGATTCGTTATTATTGCCATGCTACTTATTGTTATACATGATTTAAACTGTTGGCCTAATACGTGCTTGCTTTATGACTTACTGACATGGAAAATTTATTTTTCCTTGTTCAGATGTCGGATGTACCACCTGCTATCGTTTTGGGCAGTTTAGACTCTTCGGCTACCCCACCTACCGCCGTTGCCGATCCACCGATCCCGATACGCACGAGTGACCCCGACGCTTCATCTTCCGGGACTAGCAGCCAGCCGCCTGCACCAGTGGCTACTATTGATGGACACGTGGACCCTACGGAGATTCCAGCTCCGTCTGCTCTCGGACCCTCGGAGTCACAGCCCCGCATCGGTGGTGTTGTGATCCCCGCGGAGTTCGGGGAAGGGCCATTCCGTAACCATATGCGCATGCCATGCTGACGAGCTCCAGATGGACGTTTAGTGTCGATTCAGCCATTCAGATACAGACAGATGATGGCCGCTCATGGACGACCAGTTCAGCCACCCGTGTCACCACCACATGATTCTGATGATCCTTCATCCGATGACTCCTCTACAGATGACTCCAGTGACTCCGACGAAGAGAACCTTGATGACGTACCTATACAGGCACCCTCCACCCCACCGAAGAAGCGGTACCATCCTGATGGCACCGTCATTCCAGGGGTGAATGGAGGTCATGCTTTCACTGACGCTTTTGGTCGGCGTCGGAGGGTTACTGCCCGTAAGCGGCTTGTGCCGTACCCTGCCGACCCACTCATACGTAAGGCACCTCGTTACGTGCTGACTATTTCTGGAGCCGGGACATTTGCACCCCGATTCGTGCGGTCTGCACCACCCGCACCACCGGCACCACCTGCACCACTCGCACCACCTGCACCACCAGCACCACCTGCCCCACCATCTCCCACGGTCGAGGAATTGACAAGGGAGGTGGAGATCCTCCGAGCTCGGGTGGCTGAGCTTGAGGAGCAGATGTCTCAGGTTATGGACATCCTTCACCCACCTTCACCGTAGGACTTTTGTATTTAGATTTCGTTATGTAATGTAGTTGTAGTTTATTGTATTACTCATGTATTGTACGAACTTAATCAGATGTATGAAACTTATTATTATTAATGGAACTTTGCGTTATTTAAATTCTTGCACGATGTTCTATTTACATTACTGTATGATGATTCTGTGGTATTTGTACCTAGATGCGTTACTTAATAACATGTGATGTTTTGATTCCATGTTGGTTACTATATACTGTATTATTACTATTTGAATACTGGATTTTGACTTGAGTCAAAATTTTTGTTT
The DNA here is from genome assembly GCF_046630445.1 of Rutidosis leptorrhynchoides. NCBI lineage: Eukaryota > Viridiplantae > Streptophyta > Magnoliopsida > Asterales > Asteraceae > Rutidosis > Rutidosis leptorrhynchoides. Next base: position 543,196,963 of record NC_092333.1, read on the forward strand.
AGAACATCATGGCTAACGGTCGATCCACACCTACTGCTGCTCAAATTGAAGAGATGATCCAAGAACGTATAGCCGCAGCCCTAGCAGAAAGAAACCTCCAAGCTCCACCGCCACCACCACCGGTTATCCCACCCGTTCGAAATGGGTGTACTTACAAGGAATTCCAGAGCTGTAAACCACACAACTTCAGTGGAACCGAGGGACCGGTTGGTCTCACCAGATGGTTCGAGAAACTTGAATCAGTATTCCGAGTTAGCAACTGTTCGGAGGATAACAAGACCAAGTTTGCATCTTGCACACTATCTGACGGCGCGCTAACATGGTGGAACACGTTAGCTCAAGCGAAAGGCATTGATGAGGCGTATGCTACGCCATGGGGGGAATTCAAAGCGACTATGATTGATGAGTATTGTCCGAGAACCGAAATACAAAAGATGGAGATGGAATTCATGCAGTTAAAGGCCGTTGGGAACGACCTTGATAGTTACAACAGGAGATTTTTGGAACTAGCCCTTGAAATGTCCCGTTCTTATTGATTAAAAACGTTCCATATTAATTGATTTCGTTGCGAGGTTTTGACCTCTATATGAGACGTTTTTCAAAGACTGCATTCATTTTAAAACAAACCATAACCTTTATTTCATCAATAAAGGTTTAAAAAGCTTTACGTAGATTATCAAATAATGATAATCTAAAATATCCTGTTTACACACGACCATTACATAATGGTTTACAATACAAATATGTTACAACAAAATAAGTTTCTTGAATGCAGTTTTTACACAATATCATACAAGCATGGACTCCAAATCTCGTCCTTATTTAAGTATGCGACAGCGGAAGCTCTTAATAATCACCTGAGAATAAACATGCTTAAAACGTCAACAAAAATGTTGGTGAGTTATAGGTTTAACCTATATATATCAAATCATAATAATAGACCACAAGATTTCATATTTCAATACACATCCCATACATAGAGATAAAAAATCATTCATATGGTGAACACCTGGTAACCGACATTAACAAGATGCATATATAAGAATATCCCCATTATTCCGGGACACCCTTCGGATATGATATAAATTTCGAAGTACTAAAGCATCCGGTACTTTGGATGGGGTTTGTTAGGCCCAATAGATCTATCTTTAGGATTCGCATCAATTAGGGTGTCTGTTCCCTAATTCTTAGATTACCAGACTTAATAAAAAGGGGCATATTCGATTTCGATAATTCAACCATAGAATGTAGTTTCACGTACTTGTGTCTATTTTGTAAATCATTTATAAAACCTGCATGTATTCTCATCCCAAAAATATTAGATTTTAAAAGTGGGACTATAACTCACTTTCACAGATTTTTACTTCGTCGGGAAGTAAGACTTGGCCACTGGTTGATTCACGAACCTATAACAATATATATCAAAGTATGTTCAAAATATATTTACAACACTTTTAATATATTTTGATGTTTTAAGTTTATTAAGTCAGCTGTCCTCGTTAGTAACCTACAACTAGTTGTCCACAGTTAGATGTACATAAATAAATCGATAAATATTATCTTGAATCAATCCACGACCCAGTGTATACGTATCTCAGTATTGATCACAACTCAAACTATATATATTTTGGAATCAACCTCAACCCTGTATAGCTAACTCCAACATTCACATATAGAGTGTCTATGGTTGTTCCGAAATATATATAGATGTGTCAACATGATAGGTCGAAACATTGTATACGTGTCTATGGTATCTCAAGATTACATAATATATAATACAAGTTGATTAAGTTATGGTTGGAATAGATTTGTTACCAATTTTCACGTAGCTAAAATGAGAAAAATTATCCAATCTTGTTTTACCCATAACTTCTTCATTTTAAATCCGTTTTGAGTGAATCAAATTGCTATGGTTTCATATTGAACTCTATTTTATGAATCTAAACAGAAAAAGTATAGGTTTATAGTCAGAAAAATAAGTTACAAGTCATTTTTATAAAGGTAGTCATTTCAGTCGAAAGAACGACGTCTAGATGACCATTTTAGAAAACATACTTCCACTTTGAGTTTAACCATAATTTTTGGATATAGTTTCATGTTCATAATAAAAATCATTTTCTCAGAATAACAACTTTTAAATCAAAGTTTATCATAGTTTTTAATTAACTAACCCAAAACAGCCCGCGGTGTTACTACGACGGCGTAAATCCGGTTTTACGGTGTTTTTCGTGTTTCCAGGTTTTAAATCATTAAGTTAGCATATCATATAGATATAGAACATGTGTTTAGTTGATTTTAAAAATCAAGTTAGAAGGATTAACTTTTATTTGCGAACAAGTTTAGAATTAACTAAACTATGTTCTAGTGATTACAAGTTTAAACCTTCGAATAAGATAGCTTTATATGTATGAATCGAATGATGTTATGAACATCATTACTACCTCAAGTTCCTTGGATAAACCTACTGGAAATGATAAAAATATATCTAGCTTCAAAGGATCCTTGAATGGCTTGAAAGTTCTTGAAGCAGAATCTTGACACGAAAACAATTTCAAGTAAGATTTCCACTCGAAATAAGATTGTTATAGTTATAGAAATTGAATTAAAGTTTGAATATGATTATTACCTTGTATTAGAAAGATAACCTACTGTAAGTAACAAAGGTTTCTTGATCTTGGATGATTACTTGGAATGGATTTAGAAAACTTGGAAGTAAACTTGCAATCTTGGAAGTATTCTTGATTTTATGAAACTAGAACTTTTGGAATTTATGAAGAACACTTAGAACTTGAAGATAGAACTTGAGAGAGATTAATTAGATGAAGAAAATTGAAGAATGAAAGTGTTTGTAGGTGTTTTTGGTCGTTGGTGTATGGATTAGATATAAAGGATATGTAATTTTGTTTTCATGTAAATAAGTCATGAATGATTACTCATATTTTTGTAATTTTATGAGATATTTCATGCTAGTTGCCAAATGATGGTTCCTACATGTGTTAGGTGACTCACATGGGCTGCTAAGAGCTGATCATTGGAGTGTATATACCAATAGTACATACATCTAAAAGCTGTGTATTGTACGAGTACGAATACGAGTGCATACGAGAAGAATTGTTGATGAAACTGAACGAGGATGTAATTGTAAGCATTTTTGTTAAGTAGAAGTATTTTGATAAGTGTCTTGAAGTCTTTCAAAAGTGTATGAATACATATTAAAACACTACATGTATATACATTTTAACTGAGTCGTTAAGTCATCGTTAGTCGTTACATGTAAGTGTTGTTTTGAAACCTTTAGGTTAACGATCTTGTTAAATGTTGTTAACCCAATGTTTATAATATCAAATGAGATTTTAAATTATTATATTATCATGATATTATCATGTATGAATATCTCTTAATATGATATATATACATTAGATGTCTTTACAACGATAATCGTTACATATATGTCTCGTTTAAAAATCATTAAGTTAGTAGTCTTGTTTTTACATATGTAGTTCATTGTTAATATACTTAATGATATGTTTACTTATCATAGTATCATGTTAACTATATATATATATCCATATATATGTCATCATATAGTTTTTACAAGTTTTAACGTTCGTGAATCACCGGTCAACTTGGGTGGTCAATTGTCTATATGAAACATATTTCAATTAATCAAGTCTTAACAAGTTTGATTGCTTAACATGTTGGAAACATTTAATCATGTAAATATCAATCTCAATTAATATATATAAACATGGAAAAGTTCGGGTCACTACAGTACCTACCCGTTAAATAAATTTCGTCCCGAAATTTTAAGCTGTTGAAGGTGTTGACGAATCTTCTAGAAATAGATGCGGGTATTTTTCTTCATATGATCTTCATGCTTCCAGGTGAACTCGGGTCCTCTACGAGCATTCCATCGAACCTTAACAATTGGTATCTTGTTTTGCTTAAGTCTTTTAACCTCACGATCCATTATTTTGACGGGTTCTTCGATGAATTAGAGTTTTTCGTTGATTTGGATTTCATCTAACGGAATAGTGAGATCTTCTTTAGCAAAACATTTCTTCAAATTCGAGACGTGGAAAGTGTTATGTACAGTCGCGAGTTGTTGAGGTAACTCAAGTCGGTAAGCTACTGGTCCGACACGATCAATAATCTTGAATGGTCCAATATACCTTGGATTTAATTTCCCTCGTTTACCAAATCGAACAACGCCTTTCCAAGGTGCAACTTTAAGCATGACCATCTCTCCAATTTCAAATTCTATATCTTTTCTTTTAATGTCAGCGTAGCTCTTTTGTCGACTTTGGGCGGTTTTCAACCGTTGTTGAATTTGGATGATCTTCTCGGTAATTTCTTGTATAATCTCCGGACCCGTAATCTGTCTATCCCCCACTTCACTCCAACAAATTGGAGACCTGCACTTTCTACCATAAAGTGCTTCAAACAGCGCCATCTCAATGCTTGAATGGTAACTGTTGTTGTAGGAAAATTCTGCTAACGGTAGATGTCGATCCCAACTGTTTCCGAAATCAATAACACATGCTCGTAGCATGTCTTCAAGCGTTTGTATCGTCTTTTCGCTCTGCCCATCAGTTTGTGGATGATAGGCAGTACTCATGTCTAGACGAGTTCCTAATGCTTGCTGTAATGTCAGCCAGAATCTTGAAATAAATCTGCCATCCCTATCAGAGATAATAGAGATTGGTATTCCATGTCTGGAGACGACTTCATTCAAATACAGTCGTGCTAACTTCTCCATCTTGTCATCTTCTCTTATTGGCAGGAAGTGTGCTGATTTGGTGAGACGATCAACTATTACCCAAATAGTATCAAAACCACTTGCAGTCCTTGGCAATTTAGTGATGAAATCCATGGTAATGTTTTCCCATTTCCATTCCGGGATTTCGGGTTGTTGAAGTAGACCTGATGGTTTCTGATGCTCAGCTTTAACCTTAGAACACGTCAAACATTCTCCTACGTATTTAGCAACATCGGCTTTCATACCCGGCCACCAAAAATGTTTCTTGAGATCCTTGTACATCTTCCCCGTTCCAGGATGTATTGAGTATCTGGTTTTATGAGCTTCTCTAAGTACCATTTCTCTCATATCTCCAAATTTTGGTACCCAAATCCTTTCAGCCCTATACCGGGTTCCGTCTTCCCGAATATTAAGATGCTTCTCCGATCCTTTGGGTATTTCATCCTTTAAATTTCCCTCTTTTAAAACTCCTTGTTGCACCTCCTTTATTTGAGTAGTAAGGTTATTATGAATCATTATATTCATAGATTTTACTCGAATGGGTTCTCTGTCCTTCCTGCTCAAGGCATCGGCTACCACATTTGCCTTCCTCGGGTGGTAACGAATCTCAAAGTCGTAATCATTCAACAATTCAATCCACCTACGCTGCCTCATATTCAGTTGTTTCTGATTAAATATGTATTGAAGACTTTTGTGGTCGGTATATATAATACTTTTGACCCCATATAAGTAGCGCCTCCAAGTCTTTAATGCAAAAACAACCGCGCCTAATTCCAAATCATGCGTCGTATAATTTTGTTCGTGAATCTTCAATTGTCTAGACGCATAAGCAATCACCTTCGATCGTTGCATTAATACACAACCGAGACCTTGCTTTGATACATCACAATAAATCACAAAATCATTATTCCCTTCAGGTAATGACAATATAGGTGCCGTAGTTAGCTTTTTCTTCAATAACTGAAACGCTTTCTCTTGTTCATCATTCCACTCAAATTTCTTCCCTTTATGCGTTAATGCAGTCAAGGGTTTTGCTATTCTGGAAAAGTCTTGGATGAACCTTCTGTAGTAACCAGCTAGTCCTAAAAACTGGCGTATGTGTTTCGGAGTTTTTGGGGTTTCCCACTTTTCAACAGTTTCTATCTTTGCCGGATCCACCTTAATACCTTCTTTGTTCACTATGTGACAGAGGAATTGAACTTCTTCCAACCAAAATGCACACTTTGAAAACTTAGCGTACAATTCTTCCTTCCTCAATACTTCTAATACCTTTCTCAAATGTTCACCGTGTTCTTAGTCATTCTTTGAGTAAATAAGTATGTCATCAATGAAAACAATGACAAACTTGTCAAGGTATAGTCCACACACTCGGTTCATAAGGTCCATGAACACAGCTGGTGCATTAGTTAAACCAAACGGCATGACCATAAACTCGTAATGACCGTAACGTGTTCTGAAAGCAGTCTTTGGAATATCATCTTCTTTCACCCGCATTTGATGATACCCGGAACGTAAGTCAATCTTTGAATAAACAGACGAGCCTTGTAATTGATCAAATAAGTCGTCGATTCTCGGTAGTGGGTAGCGGTTCTTGATGGTAAGTTTGTTCAACTCTCGGTAGTCGATACACAACCTGAATGTACCATCTTTCTTCTTGACAAACAAAACAGGAGCTCCCCACGGTGATGTGCTTGGTCGAATGAAACCACGCTCTAAAAGTTCTTGTAATTGGCTTTGCAGTTCTTTCATCTCGCTGGGTGCGAGTCTGTAAGGAGCACGAGCTATTGGTGCAGCTCCTGGTACAAGATCTATTTGAAATTCAACGGATCGATGTGGGGGTAATCCCGGTAATTCTTTCGGAAATACATCGGGAAATTCTTTTGCAATGGGAACATCATTGATGCTCTTTTCTTCAGTTTGTACTTTCTCGACGTGTGCTAGAACAGCATAGCAACCTTTTCTTATTAGTTTTTGTGCCTTCAAATTACTAATAAGATGTAGCTTCGTGTTGCCCTTTTCTCCGTACACCATTAAGGGTTTTCCTTTTTCTCGTATAATGCGAATTGCATTTTTGTAACAAACGATCTCTGCTTTCACTTCTTTCAACCAGTCCATACCGATTATCACATCAAAACTCCCTAACTCTACTGGTATCAAATCAATCTTAAATGTTTTGCTAACCAGTTTAATTTCTCGATTCCGACATATATTATCTGCTGAAATTAATTTACCATTTGCTAATTCGAGTAAAAATTTACTATTCAAAGGCGTCAATGGACAACTTAATTTAGCACAAAAATCTCTACTCATATAGCTTCTATCCGCACCCGAATCAAATAAAACGTAAGCAGATTTATTGTCAATAAGAAACGTACCCGTAACAAGCTCCGGGTCTTCCTGTGCCTCTTTCGCATTAATATTGAAAACTCTTCCGCGGCCTTGTCCATTCGTGTTCTCCTGGTTCGGGCAATTTCTAATAATGTGGCTCGATTTTCCACATTTATAACAAACTACATTGGCATAACTTGCTCCGACACTACTTGCTCCGCCATTACTCGTTCCGACACCATTTGTTCATTTCGTTCTATTAACCCCTGGTCCGTAGACCTCACACTTCGCCGCGCCATGATCATTTCTTTTACACTGGTTGCAAAATTTGGTGCAGAACCCCGAGTGATACTTTTCACACCTTTGGCATAGCTGCTTCTGATTGTTGTTGTTGTTGCGGTTATTATTGTTGTTGGGATGATTGTTGTAGTTGCTGTTGTTGTTATTGTTGTTGGGCCGTTTGTTGTAGTTGCGATTGATGTTGCGATTGTTGGGATAATTGTTGCGATTATTGTTGTAATTGCTGTTGTTGTTGTATTGGTGATTCTTATCACCGTTTTCCTCCCACTTTCTTTTGACTTGCTTCACATTGGCCTCTTCAGCAGTCTGTTCTTTAATTCTTTCTTCAATCTGGTTCACTAGTTTGTGAGCCATTCTACATGCCTGTTGTATGGAGGCGGGCTCGTGTGAACTTATATCTTCTTGGATTCTTTCCGGTAATCCTTTCACAAAAGCGTCGATCTTCTCTTCCTCATCTTCGAATGCTCCCGGACACAATAGGCACAATTCTGTGAATCGTCTTTCGTACGTGGTAATATCAAATCCTTGGGTTCGTAACCCTCTAAGTTCTGTCTTGAGCTTATTGACCTCGGTTCTGGGACGGTACTTCTCGTTCATCAAGTGCTTGAATGCTGACCACGGCAGTGCGTACGCATCGTCATGTCCCACTTGCTCTAGATAGGTATTCCACCATGTTAACGTAGAACCTGTGAAGGTATGTGTAGCATACTTCACTTTGTCCTCTTCAGTACACTTACTTATGGCAAACACCGATTCGACCTTCTCGGTCCACCGTTTCAATCCGATCGGTCCTTCGGTTCCATCAAATTCCAAAGGTTTGCAGGCAGTGAATTCTTTGTAGGTGCATCCTACACGATTTCCTGTACTGCTAGATCCAAGGTTATTGTTGGTATGTAGCGCAGCCTGTACTGCGGCTATGTTTGAAGCTAGAAAAGTACGGAATTCCTCTTCATTCATATTCACGGTGTGTCGAGTAGTCGGTGCCATTTCCTTCAAAATAGTCAAATGGAACAAGTTAATCATACAGAATATTAAGAGTAGTTAATAGTATTTCGTAGCATAATATGAACTCATTTTTAAAAGCTTTTTCTTCATATTAGCATTTTATAAGTTTAAATTCGGGTAGTACCTACCCGTTAAGTTCATACTTAGTAGCTAATATACAATTCAACTACTACAATTCTATATGAAAAACTGATTATAATAATATTTCGTGTTCAAACTTTTATACAATATTTTACAAACTTACAATACCGCTTATTTTACATAAAGCATGAAATATAGCACACAATAACTTTGATACAAGATAGTTGTGAAGATAATTCTAGCTAGTACACAAGTCATTCAGCAAAGGCAATAAACACACGTAATTCATACGTCCAGAAACAAGTCATGCATTCTGGTTTTACTAGGATTACTTCCCATCCTTGGTCTTGTGGAACATAACCGTTATGGCCGTTGATAAGACAACGTGTTGTAACGTCATCAAAGGGACGAGGGTTACGTAATGTCCAACAGTCCCGTAACAATCTAAAAACCTCATTTCTTACCCCAATTACCGACTCCGTCACTTGTGGGAACGTTTTGTTTAATAGTTGTAGCCCGATGTTCTTGTTCTCACTTTGGTGAGAAGCGAACATTACTAATCCGTAAGCATAACATGCTTCTTTATGTTGCATGTTAGCCGCTTTTTCTAAATCACGAAGTCCAATATTCGGATATATTGAGTCAAAATAATTTCTTAACCCATTGCGTAAAATAGCATTTGGGTTCCCCGCAATATATGCGTCAAAGTAAACACATCGTAACTTATGGATTTCCCAATGTGATATCCCCCATCTTTCGAACGAAAGCCTTTTATAAACCAAGGCATTCTTGGAACGTTCTTCGAATGTCTTACAAACTGATCTCGCCTTAAATAGTTGTGCCGAAGAATTCTGACCGACTCTAGACAAGATTTCATCAATCATGTCTCCGGGTAGGTCTCTTAAAATATTGGGTTGTCTATCCATTTTGTGTTTTTATACTGTAAAATAGACAAGAGTTAGATTCATAAAAAAATACTTATTAATACAAGCAATTTTTACATATATCGTAAAGCATAAGCACACTATATTACATATATTACACCACACGAATACAACTATCTTATTCCGACTCGCTTGTTTCTTCTTCTTCGGTTTTGGTTCGTTTTGCCAAGTTTCTAGGGATATATGATGTTCCCCTAATACGAGCCGTCGTTTTCCACATTGGTTTAGAAAAACCTGGTGGTTTAGAGGTTCCCGGGTCATTGTTACAACTTAAGGGCTTCGGGGGTTGACGATACATATCAAGTTCATCGGGGTTGGAATTAGATTTCTCTATTTTTATGCCCTTTCCCTTATTATTTTCTTTTGCCTTTTTAAATTCAGTTGGGGTAATTTCTATAACATCATCGGAATTCTCGTCGGAATCCGATTCATCGGAGAATTGGTAATCCTCCCAATATTTTGATTCCTTGGCGGAAACACCATTGACCATAATTAACCTTGGTCGGTTGGTTGAGGATTTTCTTTTACTTAACCGTTTTATTATTTCCCCCACCGGTTCTATTTCTTCATCCGGTTCCGATTCTTCTTCCGGTTCCGATTCTTCTTCCGGTTCCGACTCTTCTTCCGGTTCCTCTTCGGGAACTTGTGAATCAGTCCACGAATCATTTCAATTTACATTTGACTCTTCATTATTATTAGGTAAGTCAATGGGACTTGTTCTAGAGGTAGACATCTATCACATAATATCAAACGTGTTAAGAGATTAATATATCACATAATATTCACATGTTAAAAATATATAGTTTCCAACAAAATTTGTTAAGCAATCATTTTTCAAGTAAACACGGTCGAAGTCCAGACTCACTAATGCATCCTAACAAACTCGATAAGACACACTAATGCAAAATTCTGGTTCTCTAAGACCAACGCTCGGATACCAACTGAAATGTCCCGTTCTTATTGATTAAAAACGTTCCATATTAATTGATTTCGTTTGCGAGGTTTTGACCTCTATATGAGACGTTTTTCAAAGACTGCATTCATTTTAAAACAAACCATAACCTTTATTTCATCAATAAAGGTTTAAAAAGCTTTACGTAGATTATCAAATAATGATAATCTAAAATATCCTGTTTACACACGACCATTGCATAATGGTTTACAATACAAATATGTTACAACAAAATAAGTTTCTTGAATGCAGTTTTTACACAATATCATACAAGCATGGACTCCAAATCTCGTCCTTATTTAAGTATGCGACAGCGGAAGCTCTTAATAATCACCTGAGAATAAACATGCTTAAAACGTCAACAAAAATGTTGGTGAGTTATAGGTTTAACCTATATATATATCAAATCATAATAATAGACCACAAGATTTCATATTTCAATACACATCCCATACATAGAGATAAAAAATCATTCATATGGTGAACACCTGGTAACCGACATTAACAAGATGCATATATAAGAATATCCCCATCATTCCGGGACACCCTTCGGATATGATATAAATTTCGAAGTACTAAAGCATTCGGTACTTTGGATGGGGTTTGTTAGGCCCAATAGATCTATCTTTAGGATTCGCGTCAATTAGGGTGTCTGTTCCCTAATTCTTAGATTACCAGACTTAATAAAAAGGGGCATATTCGATTTCGATAATTCAACCATAGAATGTAGTTTCACATACTTGTGTCTATTTTGTAAATCATTTATAAAACCTGCATGTATTCTCATCCCAAAAATATTAGATTTTAAAAGTGGGACTATAACTCACTTTCACAGATTTTTACTTCGTCGGGAAGTAAGACTTGGCCACTGGTTGATTCATGAACCTATAACAATATATATCAAAGTATGTTCAAAATATATTTACAACACTTTTAATATATTTTGATGTTTTAAGTTTATTAAGTCAGTTGTCCTCGTTAGTAACCTACAACTAGTTGTCCACAGTTAGATGTACATAAATAAATCGATAAATATTATCTTGAATCAATCCACGACCCAGTGTATACGTATCTCAGTATTGATCACAACTCAAACTATATATATTTTGGAATCAACCTCAACCCTGTATAGCTAACTCCAACATTCACATATAGAGTGTCTATGGTTGTTCCGAAATATATATAGATGTGTCGACATGATAGGTCGAAATATTGTATACGTGTCTATGGTATCTCAAGATTACATAATATATAATACAAGTTGATTAAGTTATGGTTGGAATATATTTGTTACCAATTTTCACGTAGTAAAATGAGAAAAATTATCCAATCTTGTTTTACCCATAACTTATTCATTTTAAATCCGTTTTGAGTGAATCAAATTGCTATGGTTTCATATTGAACTCTATTTTATAAATCTAAACAGAAAAATTATAGGTTTATAGTCAGAATAATAAGTTACAAGTCGTTTTTGTAAAGGTAGTCATTTCAGTCGAAAGAACGACGTCTAGATGACCATTTTAGAAAACATACTTCCACTTTGAGTTTAACCATAATTTTTGGATATAGTTTCATGTTCATAATAAAAATAATTTTCTCAGAATAACAACTTTTAAATCAAAGTTTATCATAGTTTTTAATTAACTAACCCAAAACAGCCCGCTGTGTTACTACGACGGCGTAAATCCGGTTTTACGGTATTTTTCGTGTTTCCAGGTTTTAAATCATTAAGTTATCATATCATATAGATATAGAACATGTGTTTAGTTGATTTTAAAAGTCAAGTTAGAAGGATTAACTTTTATTTGCGAACAAGTTTAGAATTAACTAAACTATGTTCTAGTGATTACAAGTTTAAACCTTCAAATAAGATAGCTTTATATGTATGAATCGAATGATGTTATGAACATCATTACTACCTCAAGTTCCTTGGATAAACCTACTGGAAATGAGAAAAATATATCTAGCTTCAAAGGATCCTTGGATGGCTTGAAAGTTCTTGAAGCATAATCATGACACGAAAACAATTTCAAGTAAGATTTCCACTCGAAATAAGATTGTTATAGTTATAGAAATTAAATTAAAGTTTGAATATGATTATTACCTTGTATTAGAAAGATAACCTACTGTAAGTAACAAAGGTTTCTTGATCTTGAATGATTACTTGGAATGGATTTAGAAAACTTGGAAGTAAACTTGCAATCTTGGAAGTATTCTTGATTTTATGAAACTAGAACTTTTGGAATTTATGAAGAACACTTAGAACTTGAAGATAGAACTTGAGAGAGATCAATTAGATGAAGAAAATTGAAGAATGAAAGTGTTTGTAGGTGTTTTTGGTCGTTGGTGTATGGATTAGATATAAAGGATATGTAATTTTGTTTTCATGTAAATAAGTCATGAATGATTACTCATATTTTTGTAATTTTATGAGATATTTCATGCTAGTTGCCAAATGATGGTTCCTACATGTGTTAGGTGACTCACATGGGCTGCTAAGAGCTGATCATTGGACTGTATATACCAATAGTACATACATCTAAAAGCTGTGTATTGTACGAGTACGAATACGGGTGCATACGAGAAGAATTGTTGATGAAACTGAACGAGGATGTAATTGTAAGCATTTTTGTTAAGTAGAAGTATTTTGATAAGTGTCTTGAAGTCTTTAAAAAGTGTATGAATACATATTAAAACACTACATGTATATACATTTTAACTGAGTCGTTAAGTCATCGTTAGTCGTTACATGTAAGTGTTGTTTTGAAACCTTTAGGTTAACGATCTTGTTAAATGTTGTTAACCCAATGTTTATAATATCAAATGAGATTTTAAATTATTATATTATCATGATATTATCATGTATGAATATCTCTTAATATGATATATATACATTAGATATCTTTACAACGATAATCGTTACATATATGTCTCGTTTAAAAATAATTAAGTTAGTAGTCTTGTTTTTACATATGTAGTTCATTGTTAATATACTTAATGATATGTTTACTTATCATAGTATCATGTTAACTATATATATATATCCATATATATGTCATCATATAGTTTTTACAAGTTTTAACGTTCGTGAATCACCGATCAACTTGGGTGGTCAATTGTCTATATGAAACATATTTCAATTAATCAAGTCTTAACAAGTTTGATTGCTTAACATGTTGGAAACATTTAATCATATAAATATCAATCTCAATTAATATATATAAACATGGAAAAGTTCGGGTCACTACAGTACCTTCCCGTTAAATAAATTTCGTCCCGAAATTTTAAGCTGTTGAAGGTGTTGACGAATCTTCTAGAAATAGATGCGGGTATTTCTTCTTCATATGATCTTCACGCTCCCAGGTGAACTCGGGTCCTCTACGAGCATTCCATCGAACCTTAACAATTGGTATCTTGTTTTGCTTAAGTCTTTTAACCTCACGATCCATTATTTCGACGGGTTCTTCGATGAATTGGAGTTTTTCGTTGATTTGGATTTCATCTAACGGAATAGTGAGATCTTCTTTAGCAAAACATTTCTTCAAATTCGAGACGTGGAAAGTGTTATGTACAGCCGCGAGTTGTTGAGGTAACTCAAGTCGGTAAGCTACTGGTCCGACACGATCAATAATCTTGAATGGTCCAATATACCTTGGATTTAATTTCCCTCGTTTACCAAATCGAACAACGCCTTTCCAAGGTGCAACTTTAAGCATGACCATCTCTCCAATTTCAAATTCTATATCTTTTCTTTTAATGTCAGCGTAGCTCTTTTGTCGACTTTGGGCGGTTTTCAACCGTTGTTGAATTTGGATGATCTTCTCGGTAGTTTCTTGTATAATCTCCGGACCCGTAATCTGTCTATCCCCCACTTCACTTCAACAAATCGGAGACCTGCACTTTCTACCACAAAATGCTTCAAACGGCGTCATCTCAATGCTTGAATGGTAGCTGTTGTTGTAGGAAAATTCTGCTAACGGTAGATGTCGATCCCAACTGGTTCCGAACTTAATAACACATGCTCGTAGCATGTCTTCAAGCGTTTGTATCGTCCTTTCGCTCTTCCCATCAGTTTGTGGATGATAGGCAGTACTCATGTCTAGACGAGTTCCTAATGCTTGCTGTAATGTCTGCCAGAATCTTGAAATAAATCTGCCATCCCTATCAGAGATAATAGAGATTGGTATTCCATGTCTGGAGACAACTTCCTTCAAATACAGTCGTGCTAACTTCTCCATCTTGTCATCTTCTCTTATTGGCAAGAAGTGTGCTGATTTGGTGAGACGATCAACTATTACCCAAATAGTATCAAAACCACTTGCAGTCCTTGGCAATTTAGTGATGAAATCCATGGTAATGTTTTCCCATTTCCATTCCGGGATTTCGGGTTGTTGAAGTAGACCTGATGGTTTCTGATGCTCAGCTTTGACCTTAGAACACGTCAAACATTCTCCTACGTATTTAGCAACATCGGCTTTCATACCCGGCCACCAAAAATGTTTCTTGAGATCCTTGTACATCTTCCCCGTTCCAGGATGTATTGAGTATCTGGTTTTATGAGCTTCTCTAAGTACCATTTCTCTCATATCTCCAAATTTTGGTACCCAAATCCTTTCAGTCCTATACCGAGTTCCGTCTTCCCGAATATTAAGATGCTTCTCCGATCCTTTGGGTATTTCATCCTTTAAATTTCCCTCTTTTAAAACTCCTTGTTGCACCTCCTTTATTTGAGTAGTAAGGTTATTATGAATCATTATATTCATAGATTTTACTCGAATGGGTTCTCTGTCCTTCCTGCTCAAGGCATCGGCTACCACATTTGCCTTCCCCGGGTGGTAACGAATCTCAAAGTCGTAATCATTCAACAATTCAATCCACCTACGCTGCCTCATATTCAGTTGTTTCTGATTAAATATGTGTTGAAGACTTTTGTGGTCGGTATATATAATACTTTTGACCCCATATAAGTAGTGCCTCCAAGTCTTTAATGCAAAAACAACCGCGCCTAATTCCAAATCATGCGTCGTATAATTTTGTTCGTGAATCTTCAATTGTCTAGACGCATAAGCAATCACCTTCGATCGTTGCATTAATACACAATCGAGACCTTGCTTTGATGCGTCATAATAAATCACAAAATCATCATTCCCTTCAGGTAATGACAATATAGGTGCCGTAGTTAGCTTTTTCTTCAATAACTGAAACGCTTTCTCTTGTTCATCATTCCATTTAAATTTCTTCCCTTTATGCGTTAATGCAGTCAAGGGTTTTGCTATTCTGGAAAAGTCTTGGATGAACCTTCTGTAGTAACCAGCTAGTCCTAAAAACTGGCGTATGTGTTTCGGAGTTTTTGGGGTTTCCCACTTTTCAACAGTTTCTATCTTTGCCGGATCCACCTTAATACCTTCTTTGTTCACTATGTGACCGAGGAATTGAACTTCTTCCAACCAAAATGCACACTTTGAAAACTTAACGTACAATTCTTCCTTCCTCAATACTTCTAACACCTTTCTCAAATGTTCACCGTGTTCTTGGTCATTCTTTGAGTAAATAAGTATGTCATCAATGAAAACAATGACAAACTTGTCAAGGTATGGTCCACACACTCGGTTCATAAGGTCCATGAACATAGCTGGTGCATTAGTTAAACCAAACTGCATGACCATAAACTCGTAATGACCGTAACGTGTTCTGAAAGCAGTCTTTGGAATATCATCTTCTTTCACCCGCATTTGATGATACCCGGAACGTAAGTCAATCTTCGAATAAACAGACGAGCCTTGTAGTTGATCAAATAAGTCGTCAATTCTCGGTAGTGGGTAGCGGTTCTTGATGGTAAGTTTGTTCAACTCTCGGTAGTCGATACACAACCTGAATATACCATCTTTCTTCTTGACAAACAAAACAGGAGCTCCCCACGGTGATGTGCTTGGTCGAATGAAACCACGCTCTAAAAGTTCTTGTAATTGGCTTTACAGTTCTTTCATCTCGCTGGGTGCGAGTCTGTAAGGAGCACGAGCTATTGGTGCAGCTCCTGGTACAAGATCTATTTGAAATTCAACGGATCGATGTGGGGGTAATCCCGGTAATTCTTTCGGAAATACATCGGGAAATTCTTTTGCAATGGGAACATCATTGATGCTCTTTTCTTCAGTTTGTACTTTCTCGACGTGTGCTAGAACAGCATAGCAACCTTTTCTTATTAGTTTTTGTGCCTTCAAATTACTAATAAGATGTAGCTTCGTGTTTCCCTTTTCTCCGTACACCATTAAGGGTTATCCTTTTTCTCGTATAATACGAATTGCATTTTTGTAACAAACGATCGCTGCTTTCACTTCTTTCAACCAGTCCATACCGATTATCACATCAAAACTCCCTAACTCTACTGGTATCAAATCAATCTTAAATGTTTTGCTAACCAGTTTAATTTCTCGATTCCGACATATATTATCTGCTGAAATTAATTTACCATTTGCTAATTCGAGTAAAAATTTACTATTCAAAGGCGTCAATGGACAACTTAATTTAGCACAAAAATCTCTACTCATATAGCTTCTATCCGCACCCGAATCAAATAAAACGTAAGCAGATTTATTGTCAATAAGAAACGTACCCGTAACAAGCTCCGGGTCTTCCTGTGCCTCTGCCGCATTAATATTGAAAACTCTTCCGCAACCTTGTCCATTCGTGTTCTCCTGGTTCGGGAAATTTCTAATAATGTGGCTCGGTTTTCCACATTTATAACAAACTACATTGGCATAACTTGCTCCGACACTACTTGCTCCGCCATTACTCGTTCCGACACCATTTGTTCCTTTCGTTCTATTAACCCCTGGTCCGTAGACCTCACACTTCGCCGCGCCATGACCATTTCTTTTACACTTGTTGCAAAATTTGGTGCAGAACCCCGAGTGATACTTTTCACACCTTTGGCATAGCTGCTTCTGATTGTTGTTGTTGTTGCGGTTATTATTGTTGTTGGGATGATTGTTGTAGTTGCTGTTGTTGTTGTTGTTGTTGTTGGGCCATTTGTTGTAGTTGCGATTGATGTTGCGATTGTTGGGATAATTGTTGCGATTATTGTTGTAATTGCTGTTGTTGTTGTATTGGTGATTCTTATCACCGTTTTCCTCCCACTTTCTTTTGACTTGCTTCACATTGGCCTCTTCAGCAGTCTGTTCTTTAATTCTTTCTTCAATCTGGTTCACTAGTTTGTGAGCCATTCTACATGCCTGTTGTATGGAGGAGGGCTCGTGTGAACTTATATCTTCTTGGATTCTTTCCGGTAATCCTTTCACAAACGCGTCGATCTTCTCTTCCTCATCTTCGAATGCTCCCGGACACAATAGGCACAATTCTGTGAATCGTCTTTCGTACGTGGTAATATCAAATCCTTGGGTTCGTAACCCTCTAAGTTCTGTCTTGAGCTTATTGACCTCGGTTCTGGGACGGTACTTCTCGTTCATCAAGTGCTTGAATGCTGACCACGGCAGTGCGTACGCATCGTCTTGTCCCACTTGCTCTAGATAGGTATTCCACCATGTTAATGTAGAACCTGTGAAGGTATGCGTAGCGTACTTCACTTTGTCCTCTTCAGTACACTTACTTATGGCAAACACCGATTCGACCTTCTCGGTCCACCGTTTCAATCCGATCGGTCCTTCGGTTCCATCAAATTCCAAAGGTTTGCAGGCAGTGAATTCTTTGTAGGTACATCCTACACGATTTCCTGTACTGCTAGATCCAAGGTTATTGTTGGTATGTAGCGCAGCCTGTACTGCGGCTATGTTTGAAGCTAGAAAAGTACGGAATTCCTCTTCATTCATATTCACGGTGTGTCGAGTAGTCGGTGCCATTTCCTTCAAAATAGTCAAATGGAACAAGTTAATCATACAGAATATTAAGAGTAGTTAATAGTATTTCGTAGCATAATATGAACTCATTTTTAAAAGCTTTTTCTTCATATTAGCATTTTATAAGTTTAAATTCGGGTAGTACCTACCCGTTAAGTTCATACTTAGTAGCTAATATACAATTCAACTACTACAATTATATATGAAAAACTGATTATAATAATATTTCGCGTTCAAACTTTTATACAATATTTTACAAACTTACAATACCGCTTATTTTACATAAAGCATGAAATATAGCACACAATAACTTTGATACAAGATAGTTGTGAAGATAATTCTAGCTAGTACACAAGTCGTTCAGCAAAGGCATTAAAGACACCTAATTCATACGTCCAGAAACAAGTCATGCATTCTGGTTTTACTAGGATTACTTCCCATCCTTGGTCTTGTGGAACATAACCGTTATGGCCGTTGATAAGACAGCGTGTTGTAACGTCGTCAAAGGGATGAGGGTTACGTAATGTCCAACAGTCCCGTAACAATCTAAAAACCTCATTTCTTACCCCAATTACCGACTCCGTCACTTGTGGGAACGTTTTGTTTAATAGTTGTAGCCCGATGTTCTTGTTCTCACTTTGGTGAGAAGCGAACATTACTAATCCGTAAGCATAACATGCTTCTTTATGTTGCATGTTAGCCGCTTTTTCTAAATCACGAAGTCCAATATTCGGATATATTGAGTCAAAATAATTTCTTAACCCATTGCGTAAAATAGCATTTAGGTTCCCCGCAATATATGCGTCAAAGTAAACACATCGTAACTTATGGATTTCCCAATGTGATATCCCCCATCTTTCGAACGAAAGCCTTTTATAAACCAAGGCATTCTTGGAACGTTCTTCGAATGTCTTACAAACTGATCTCGCCTTAAATAGTTGTGCCGAAGAATTCTGACCGACTCTAGACAAGATTTCATCAATCATGTCTCCGGGTAGGTCTCTTAAAATATTGGGTTGTCTATCCATTTTGTGTTTTTATACTGTAAAATAGACAAGAGTTAGATTCATAAAAAAAATACTTATTAATACAAGCAATTTTTACATATATCATAAAGCATAAGCACACTATATTACATATATTACACCACACGAATACAACTATCTTATTCCGACTCGCTTGTTTCTTCTTCTTCGGTTTTGGTTCGTTTTGCCAAGTTTCTAGGGATATATGATGTTCTCCTAATACGAGCCGTCGTTTTCCACATTGGTTTAGAAAAACCTGGTGGTTTAGAGGTTCCCGGGTCATTGTTACAACTTAAGGGCTTCGGGGGTTGACGATACATATAAAGTTCATCGGGGTTGGAATTAGATTTCTCTATTTTTATACTCTTTCCCTTATTATTTTCTTTTGCCTTTTTAAATTCAGTTGGGGTAATTTCTATAACATCATCGGAATTCTCGTCGGAATCCGATTCATCGGAGAATTGGTAATCCTCCCAATATTTTGATTCCTTGGCGGAAACACCATTGACCATAATTAACCTTGGTCGGTTGGTTGAGGATTTTCTTTTACTTAACCGTTTTATTATTTCCCCCACCGGTTCTATTTCTTCATCCGGTTCCGATTCTTCTTCCGGTTCCGATTCTTCTTCCGGTTCCGACTCTTCTTCCGGTTCCTCTTCGGGAACTTGTGAATCAGTCCACGAATCATTTCAATTTACATTTGACTCTTCATTATTATTAGGTGAGTCAATGGAACTTGTTCTAGATGTAGACATCTATCACATAATATCAAACGTGTTAAGAGATTAATATATCACATAATATTCACATGTTAAAAATATATAGTTTCCAACAAAATTTGTTAAGCAATCATTTTTCAAGTAAACACGGTCGAAGTCCAGACTCACTAATGCATCCTAACAAACTCGATAAGACACACTAATGCAAAATTCTGGTTCTCTAAGACCAACGCTCGGATACCAACTGAAATGTCCCGTTCTTATTGATTAAAAACGTTCCATATTAATTGATTTCGTTTGCGAGGTTTTGACCTCTATATGAGACGTTTTTCAAAGACTGCATTCATTTTAAAACAAACCATAACCTTTATTTCATCAATAAAGGTTTAAAAAGCTTTACGTGGATTATCAAATAATGATAATCTAAAATATCCTGTTTACACACGACCATTACATAATGGTTTACAATACAAATATGTTACAACAAAATAAGTTTCTTGAATGCAGTTTTTACACAATATCATACAAGCATGGACTCCAAATCTCGTCCTTATTTAAGTATGCGACAGCGGAAGCTCTTAATAATCACCTGAGAATAAACATGCTTAAAATGTCAACAAAAATGTTGGTGAGTTATAGGTTTAACCTATATATATCAAATCATAATAATAGACCACAAGATTTCATATTTCAATACACATCCCATACATAGAGATAAAAAATCATTCATATGGTGAACACCTGGTAACCGACATTAACAAGATGCATATATAAGAATATCCCCATCATTCCGGGACACCCTTCGGATATGATATAAATTTCGAAGTACTAAAGCATCCGGTACTTTGGATGGGGTTTGTTAGGCCCAATAGATCTATCTTTAGGATTCGCGTCAATTAGGGTGTCTGTTCCCTAATTCTTAGATTACCAGACTTAATAAAAAGGGGCATATTCGATTTCGATAATTCAACCATAGAATGTAGTTTCACGTACTTGTGTCTATTTTGTAAATCATTTATAAAACCTGCATGTATTCTCATCCCAAAAATATTAGATTTTAAAAGTGGGACTATAACTCACTTTCACAGATTTTTACTTCGTCGGGAAGTAAGACTTGGCCACTGGTTGATTCACGAACCTATAACAATATATATCAAAGTATGTTCAAAATATATTTACAGCACTTTTAATATATTTTGATGTTTTAAGTTTATTAAGTCAGCTGTCCTCGTTAGTAACCTACAACTAGTTGTCCACAGTTAGATGTACATAAATAAATCGATAAATATTATCTTGAATCAATCCACGACCCAGTGTATACGTATCTCAGTATTGATCACAACTCAAACTATATATATTTTGGAATCAACCTCAACCCTGTATAGCTAACTCCAACATTCACATATAGAGTGTCTATGGTTGTTCCGAAATATATATTGTTGGGATTTAACAAGTTTGATAATACTTAAAACCTTTTAAGAATTTTATCAAAGCGGAAGCATGTTAGTTACATTTTAGAACTTGTATATCTTTAAACCATTTTAAAGTTAAACCCCATGGATCAAGTTGTGAAATAATATGCTTACAAACTAAGTAGAAAGTAAGGATGTTTATACCTCCTTAAACAAGTTTATGGGCTGCAAAATGCTTGAATAATGATGAAGGAAATGAAGAAGCAAAGCACCAAAACACCCTTGCCTTGTTATAAACCTTGTACACCTTGAAACCTAACTTGAAACCTCACTTGCTTGGCTTCCAAAACCCGATCAGCAGCAAGGTTGATTTGAGCAGAATGTTTAATGGAATTGATGACTAATTAGCTTCTAACTTGAAGCCTCAAGTGACTTATACCCACAAGCAATGATCCCAACACTTTTGCCTTTAGTTAGGATTTGTTTTACACTTGATGTAAGCTTGTATTAGTAAACTTAGAACCCCTTTTGAGCTCCCAACAGCCCACGGCCTGGAGACAGCAGCAGGAGCAGTTTTTGTGCAGTTTTTACTTGTGGTTTTATGTGTATTGCATGTGCTTTTTGAGTCAAGGCCTTGGTAAACTTATTAAGCATGTACCTAGGAGTTAATACCTCAAAAATGCCAAAAGGGAATAAGCATGGGATGACTTCTTGGGTCTCCAAAATCTGCCCATATTCATCCATTATTTTATACAAGATATAAATTTTATAAAACTTGTAAATGATTTTATAAACCTTGTATAAAATAAACATGTAATTCCTCTTGCAATAATTTTATAAACCATTTTATAAAATATAACACAACATAATTATTTAAACCTATAAATAATTAAATACAAATTATCCAAATAATTTATTTCAAGTAATAACATTTCAGAAAACCGATTTTCTAAAGTTCAAGTGTCGCGTATTTATTTAACGATCCAGTCGTTAAGATTAAATACATATAAAGTGTTGGTAAGCTTGTTATTGGGTATGACCCGACTTGGATCAAAGCACATTAGCCACATTAATTTAATATGTCCCTCGGGCATACGAAATACCTTCAATCTCCCACTTGCACGAGAAACATAAGAAATTAATGCAAGTGACAGATACCACCTAACGACCGTCCATCACCCCCAATATGCTATGACTTTGTGCCATTCAATAACATCATCCTTTTCGAGTTCCCATCTCGAATATGAATAGGTGAATCTTTCAATATATCCTTTTGCCTTAGATGTCATGTTAAATCCAAGAGATACAGAGTGATCACTCTCTTATAGATTTAACTTTTCAGGCCTTAGACATCTGACTCTCAACGAATAAGAGGGACAAATTCCATCTTGACTACATACGTCCTAGATATACACTTTGTAATATGCCTGAGTTCTTCCTTATGTACTACCATGTTTCAGAATAGTGAAGGAAAGAATCAAGGCACAATACTTGGTGAATATCCGAACCCAATATGTATCTCAGGTCAGAGGATACAATGATATTCGCCTTTACTCAAGATTACATGTGATCAACCACAAAGGCTCTATACAGTAATTCTTGAGAGCGGGTCTTCCAATATTTGTTTCCCACAAATATCTATGAACCTTGGTTGCAACCTTGCTCCACATTCAACCTATGAAAGTATACCAATCCGAGTTCATAATAGTCTAAACCTCACACTTGTTCCCACAAATGTGATCGACTACGGAAATTTTGAATAATTGCTAATTCATGGATGAAATATGCAAAATAGGAACATAACTCAAATAAATTAACACCATAGTTATATTAATGAGTTTGAATAATTTCGTTCCGGTACAAATACTTAAAATAGATCATATCCAATCACTAGAATATCGAAGCCCTAATGCACAAACATGTCCCTCATGTTTTGGCCCATGTAAAAGCTTCGTGAGTGGATCCGCAACATTATGATCTGTATGAACTTTGCGAATACATATCTTTCCTTTTTCAACTTCATCCCTTATGTAGTTGAATCTCCGCTCAATGTGACGAGTCTTTTGATGGGCACGAGGTTCCTTGATTTGAGCAATCGCACCCTCGTTGTCACAAAAGATCTCAAGAGGTTCCTGAATGGAAGGGACCACTCCTAAGTCGTCGATGAATTTCTTCATCCATGCAGCTTCCTGAGCTGCCAGTGAGGCGGCAATGTACTCCGACTCTGTAGTGGATAACGCAACAACCTCCTGTTTCGAACTCTTCCAAGAGACCGCACCACCATTTAACATGAAGACATAACCGGATTGTGATCGAGAGTCATCTCGATCAGTTTGGAAACTCGCGTCCACGTAACCTTTTACGGCGAGTTCCTCCTCACCAGACCCATATATTAGAAACATATCCTTAGTCCTCCTAAGGTATTTCAATATACTTTTAACAGCAATCCAATGACTGTTTCCTGGGTTGTTCTGGTATCTACTTGTCAAGCTTAGAGCGCATGACACATCCGGTCTAGTACATATCATTGCATACATGATAGACCCAATAGCAGATGCGTATGGGACTTTCTTCATTTTCTCTTGTTTGTCTTTCGTGGTGGGACATTGAGATGAACTGAGACTGGTTCCTCTTTGAATAGGTACCAAACCTTTCTTAGAGTTTTCCATCTTGAACCTTTTCAAGATTTTATCAATGTATGTACTTTGACTTAAACCTATCAATCTCTTGGATCTATTCCTATAGATCCCTATCCCCAATATGTATTGTGCATCTCCAAGATCCTTAATGGAGAAGCAACTCTTTAGCCAAGTTTTGACTCCTTGCATTGTGGTAATATCATTCCCAAATAATAATATATCATCCACATATAGTACAAGGAATATGATAGTGCTCCCACTAGCTTTCTTATATACACAAGCTTCATCACCATTTTTAATGAAGCCAAATTTCTCGGCTTCCTCATTAAAACGATGATTCCACATTCTAGATGCTTGTTTCAATCCGTAGATTGACTTCTTTAACTTGCATACCCTTTTAGGATATTTTGGATCAACAAAACCTTCAGGTTGGACCATATAGACATCTTCCATAAGATATCCATTTAGGAAAGCGGTTTTGACATCCATTTGCCATATTTCATAGTCGTAGTGAGCAGCAATGGCAAATAATATCCTAATAGACTTTAGCATTGCCACTGGCGAGAAAGTTTCATCATAATCAACCCCTTGAGTTTGAGTGAAACCTTTTGCTACAAGTCTAGCTTTATATGTATCCAAGTTTCCACGTATGTCGGTTTTCTTCTTGAAAAGCCATTTGCAATCAACTAGCTTAGAGCTAGGAGGTTGCTCAACAAGTTCCCACACTTGGTTTTCATACATGGATTGCATCTCGGCGTCCATGGCATCCTGCCATTTATCTTTATCAATCCTTGATAAAGCATCTTGGTAGTTTGTTGGTTCATCCAAATCAACCGTATAGCAATCATCTATGAGAAACCCATATCTCTCAGGAGGATTGCTAATCCTACCAGATCTACGAATGTCTTGTGTATTTTGATCATCCATTTGATCACTATCAACATTTTCATGTTGAGTGCTAGTGTTAACCAATTGTGTATCATCTACTTGATCTTGAACCTCTTCAAGATCTATCTTCCTTTCACTATTTCCTTCCATTAGGAACTTAGTTTCAAGGAATTCCGCCTTCCGAGCAACAAATACATTCTGCTCGGATGGATCATAGAAATAGTATCCCATATCATCCTTGGGATATCCTATGAAGATACACTTCGTGGATCGAGCATTCAACTTATTAGGGACGTAACGCTTAGGATAAGCTTCACATCCCCATACCTTTAAGTATGATAGAGATGGAGGTTTGCCAAACCACATCTCGTGAGGAGTTCGTTCCACTTTCTTGGTTGGGGCCATATTTAAAATACGAGCCGTGGAGCTTAGACAATAACCCCAAAATGATAGAGGCAACGAGCTTCTTGCCATCATAGATCGAACCATATCCATTAGGGTTCGGTTCCTCCTTTCGGAAACTCCATTAAGTTGGGGTGTTCCGGGTGGATTAAGTTATGAGATAATCCCACAACTCCTAAGATGATCTTGGAAAGCATCGCTTAGGTATTCACCTCCTCTATCGGTACGAAGTACCTTAATTGTCTTGTTGAGTTGATTTTGTACTTCGTTTTGATATTCTTTGAATGCTTCAAACGTTTCGTCCTTGTGTCTTAATAAATAGACATATCCGAAACGACTAAAGTCATCAATGAATGTAACAAAGTATCTTTCACCATTCCTAGTCATGGGTTTAAAGGGTCCACATACATCCGAATGTATTAATCCCAATAAATCTTTAGCCCTTTCATAAGTTCCTTTGAAAGGTGCTTTAGTCATCTTGCCTTGTAAACAAGATTCACATACATCAAACGAATCCATTTCATTTGATTTCAAAAGTCCATCCTTTTGAAGTGTATGCATTCGGTTCTTGTTTATGTGACCAAGGCGACAATGCCATAAATAGGAATCACTCAAATCCCTTTTGAGTTTCTTGGTGCTTGTATGGTACATTGAGCTACTAGATGATGTGTCATCATGAACCAATTCATAAATTCCATTTGAAGGTGAAGCCTTGAAATAGAATACATTATCTAAATAAATATGGATATCATCATTAACAAAATTAAGATAAAAACCACATTGTTTCAAACGGGAAATGGAAATAATGTTTCGACATAAATCGGGTGCATACAAAACATCTTTCAAAATAAGTTCCAAACCACTTGGAAGCTTTAACACAAAGTCTCCTTGAGCCTTCACTTGCACTTTGGCCCCATTACCCATGTAGAGACTTGATGTTCCCGTTTGCTTGCTACTTCTTTTGAACCCCTGCAATGAATTGCAAATGTGAGTTCCACATCCAGTGTCTAATACCCATGTATTAGAAGAAGTAATACTAAGCTCTATATATACCATATATATATTACCTGAGGTTTGCCCTGCATCCCTCTTGTCCTTCAACTCCTTAAGATAGACCGGACAGTTTCGTTTCCAATGACCCATTTCACCGCAACCGAAACATGGGTCTTCCTTGGGGTTTGCCTTCTCGGCTACCTTTTGCTTCTTAGCCTTGTTCTTGGTTGGGGTAACCATCTTCCCCTTCCCTTTGCCTTGATGGGCGGGTCCTTTCCTCTTAGCCACCTTTGGCTTAGAGGTGTTACCTTTGGATCCACCTTGATCGATTGCCAACACGGGTAAAGCCCTTTTACCCATGCTAGTTTCCGCCGTTCTAAGCATACCGTGAAGCTCACCTATGCTCTTATCCATCCCATTCATATTGTAATTAATTACAAATTGATCAAACCTTTTTGATAGGGAGTTAAGGATAAGATCGGTGGCTAACTTATTAGATATGTTTAGGTTAAGACGGCTAGCACGATCGATAAGGCTTTTCATCTTAAGTACATAAGATGAAACCGATTGGGTATCGTCCATACGACAAGCATGTAGCGCCCGAACCGTTTCGAAGCGTTCGACACGCGCTTGTTGGAGGAACATCTCCTTCAATTGCGTTATCATGTCGTATGCACTATGATGCTCGAAATCCTTTTGGAGTTCGGGTATCATAGTCCCAAGCATTAAGCATGAGACTTGAAGGGAGTCGTGGCAATACTTATCGTAAGAGGCCATTGCCTCCACATCATTCTCATCCGGTTGATCGGGAATGGGGTCCTCAAGCACATACATTTTATCCTCTTGTTTGAGGACAATCCGAAGATTGTGGAACCAATCCATAAAGTTTGTATGGTTGAGTTTGTCTTTCTCTAAGAGAGACCTTAATGATAGGTGGTTCAGGTTAAGTGGTGCGTTTGGAATGTTGTTGTTGTTATTGGCGGCCATCTACAAAATTAACAAAGTTCGTTTAAGTATCGATTTTAATGTAACATTCAATACCCTTTTAAAATATTAATTGACTTATTAAATATTAGAATCCAACGGTAAATCAAATTTCGGTTAGGTGACCTTTATCCCGTTATTTGATTTAGCTAGGTAGTCATTATATGACAATTGCAATCCTTTTGCAACTTCTAAGTTATGGGATCATGCAATCCTTTTGCATGGCATATTTATCCCATCAACGCCTATTTGTTCCTCATGCTTCGGTGACCCTAAGTTCATGATTCCCAAATCAAGTCGTCCCACTTGTGTAAACATGTAAATTCAACATACAAGTGGTTAGGTGACCTTTATCCCACAAGTGTGCAAAATTTACCTTATTGATATTAGTCCGCTCATGACGGTTAGGTGACCTTTATCCCGTCAAGAGTTTCTTAATATGTCTAAGTGTTTTCACAAAAGGATGGCGTTAAACTTGTTAAGCTTGTTTGTAAAGGGATCTTGAGTTTTCGTTATTTCTAGTTTAGGAAAACTTTTGCACCATACACCAACATGCATTTAGTGTATGGTTTATTTGAAAATCCATTTTCATGTTTTGTAATTAAGCCAATTACTTGATATAAACCATTTTATATGTATGATCCTTATCATGTTCTTAATAACCATTTATTAAGGTTCTCGGTTGCCTTTTAAATTTAACCATTTAAATTGCCGTTTTGCATGTACTTAGCACGTCTAATTTAACCAATTAAAATGTCGTTTTGTTAGTTGTTATCTTGTGATTAATTGTATCAACCAAACATACAAAACAATAATCATACAAACAACCACACATGCAAAATAAGTATGTTCACAATCTAGCCATTTTGGTGGACATTTGTTTAGCCGAAAACAAATATCACCGGGTAAGGGTTAATCATACAAAGTAGGAGATTACAATCTCCCACTTAACCTTGCATCCATATGCTCCTTGTGTTCTTGAAGTCTTCATGATCTTGTTCTTCATTTTTACAAAATATGTATCCTAATACATTTTTATCTAGAAAATGAAATACAACCTATTCTATTTTACATACCAAATGTAAAACAAATTACATAGCCAAAATAATAATTATTACATGCCAATTGAATGAATAATATTACATACCAAATGAATATAACAAATCAACCAAATATAACATGCAATCAACACAAGGTCAAGACTAGGATTGTGAACTTTAACATGCAACCAAAATTGACCAAAATGCAAGTTCCAAACCCTCTTGGAACCTCTTTCAAATTCGGCCAAGCTTACAAACCCACCCAAACCCATTTGTTTTTGCAATCTACATTCATGCATGTTAGTAGATTGCAAATGTAGTGGGTTTTAAACAACAATTCGAAGCATATTTCAACAACTTCGGCTCTAGATACCATTGTTGGGATTTAACAAGTTTGATAATACTTAAAACCTTTTAAGAATTTTATCAAAGCGGAAGCATGTTAGTTACATTTTAGAACTTGTATATCTTTAAACCATTTTAAAGTTAAACCCCATGGATCAAGTTGTGAAATAATATGCTTACAAACTAAGTAGAAAGTAAGGATGTTTATACCTCCTTAAACAAGTTTAAGGGCTGCAAAATGCTTGAATAATGATGAAGGAAATGAAGAAGCAAAGCACCAAAACACCCTTGCCTTGTTATAAACCTTGTACACCTTGAAACCTAACTTGAAACCTCACTTGCTTGGCTTCCAAAACCCGATCAGCAGCAAGGTTGATTTGAGCAGAATGTTTAATGGAATTGATGACTAATTAGCTTCTAACTTGAAGCCTCAAGTGACTTATACCCACAAGCAATGATCCCAACACTTTTGCCTTTAGTTAGGATTTGTTTTACACTTGATGTAAGCTTGTATTAGTAAACTTAGAACCCCTTTTGAGCTCCCAACAGCCCACGGCCTGGAGACAGCAGCAGGAGCAGTTTTTGTGCAGTTTTTACTTGTGGTTTTATGTGTATTGCATGTGCTTTTTGAGTCAAGGCCTTGGTAAACTTATTAAGCATGTACCTAGGAGTTAATACCTCAAAAATTTCAAAAGGGAATAAGCATGGGATGACTTCTTGGGTCTCCAAAATCTGCCCATATTCATCCATTATTTTATACAAGATATAAATTTTATAAAACTTGTAAATGATTTTATAAACCTTGTATAAAATAAACATGTAATTCCTCTTGCAATAATTTTATAAACCATTTTATAAAATATAACACAACATAATTATTTAAACCTATAAATAATTAAATACAAATTATCCAAATAATTTATTTCAAGTAATAACATTTCAGAAAACCGATTTTCTAAAGTTCAAGTGTCGCGTATTTATTTAACGATCCAGTCGTTAAGATTAAATACATATAAAGTGTTGGTAAGCTTGTTATTGGGTATGACCCGACTTGGATCAAAGCACATTAGCCACATTAATTTAATATGTCCCTCGGGCATACGAAATACCTTCATATATAGATGTGTCGACATGATAGGTCGAAACATTGTATACGTGTCTATGGTATCTAAAGATTACATAATATATAATACAAGTTGATTAAGTTATGGTTGGAATAGATTTGTTACCAATTTTCACGTAGCTAAAATGAGAAAAATTATCCAATCTTGTTTTACCCATAACTTATTCATTTTAAATCCGTTTTGAGTGAATCAAATTGCTATGGTTTCATATTGAACTCTATTTTATGAATATAAACAGAAAAAGTATAGGTTTATAGTCGGAAAAATATGTTACAAGTCATTTTTGTAAAGGTAGTCATTTCAGTCGAAAGAACGACGTCTAGATGACCATTTTAGAAAACATACTTTCACTTTGAGTTTAACCATAATTTTTGGATATAGTTTCATGTTCATAATAAAAATCATTTTCTCAGAATAACAACTTTTAAATCAAAGTTTATCATAGTGTTTAATTAACTAACCCAAAACAGCCCGCGGTGTTACTACGACGGCGTAAATCTGGTTTTACGGTGTTTTTCGTGTTTCCAGGTTTTAAATCATTAAGTTATCATATCATATAGATATAGAACATGTGTTTAGTTGATTTTAAAAGTCAAGTTAGAAGGATTAACTTTTATTTGCGAACAAGTTTAGAATTAACTAAACTATGTTCTAGTGATTACAAGTTTAAACCTTCGAATAAGATAGCTTTATATGTATGAATCGAATGATGTTATGAACATCATTACTACCTCAAGTTCCTTGGATAAACCTACTGGAAATGAGAAAAATATATCTAGCTTCAAAGGATCCTTGGATGGCTTGAAAGTTCTTGAAGCAGAATCATGACACGAAAACAATTTCAAGTAAGATTTCCACTCGAAATAAGATTGTTATAGTTATAGAAATTAAATTAAAGTTTGAATATGATTATTACCTTGTATTAGAAAGATAACCTACTGTAAGTAACAAAGGTTTCTTGATCTTGTATGATTACTTGGAATGGATTTAGAAAACTTGGAAGTAAACTTGCAATCTTGGAAGTATTCTTGATTTTATGAAACTAGAACTTTTGGAATTTATGAAGAACACTTAGAATTTGAAGACAAAACTTGAGAGAGATCAATTAGATGAAGAAAATTGAAGAATGAAAGTGTTTTTAGTTGTTTTTAGTCGTTGGTGTATGGATTAGATATAAAGGATATGTAATTTTGTTTTCATGTAAATAAGTCATGAATGATTACTCATATTTTTGTAATTTTATGAGATATTTCATGCTAGTTGCCAAATGATGGTTCCCACATGTGTTAGGTGACTCACATGGGCTGCTAAGAGCTGATCATTGGAGTGTATATACCAATAGTACATACATCTAAAAGTTGTGTATTGTACGAGTACAAATACGGGTGCATACGAGAAGAATTGTTGATGAAACTGAACGAGGATGTAATTGTAAGCATTTTTGTTAAGTAGAAGTATTTTGATAAATGTCTTGAAGTCTTTCAAAAGTGTATGAATACATATTAAAACACTACATGTATATACATTTTAACTGAGTCGTTAAGTCATCGTTAGTCGTTACATGTAAGTGTTGTTTTGAAACCTTTAGGTTAACGATCTTGTTAAATGTTGTTAACCCAATGTTTATAATATCAAATGAGATTTTAAATTATTATATTATCATGATATTATCATGTATGAATATCTCTTAATATGATATATATACATTAGATGTCTTTACAACGATAATCGTTACATATATGTCTCGTTTAAAAATCATTAAGTTAGTAGTCTTGTTTTTACATATGTAGTTCATTGTTAATATACTTAATGATATGTTTACTTATCATAGTATCATGTTAACTATATATATATATCCATATATATGTCATCATATAGTTTTTACAAGTTTTAACGTTCGTGAATCACCGGTCAACTTGGGTGGTCAATTGTCTATATGAAACATATTTCAATTAATCAAGTCTTAAAAATTTTGATTGCTTAACATGTTGGAAACATTTAATCATGTAAATATCAATCTCAATTAATATATATAAACATGGAAAAGTTCGGGTCACTACAGCCCTGATGTGTCCGACAATGGTCACCCCAGAATTCAAGCGTATGGAGAGATACTTTTGGGGACTTCCTAAGTCCATCAAGGGTAACGTCACCTCGTCCAAACCACCGGATGTTCCCGAAGCGATGCGCATGGTGCATACTTTAATGAATCAGATAACCATCGATGAACCGGAGAAAACTAAGTCTGAAGCGGGTACTAGTGAGAAGCGCAAATGGGATAACCACA
Source organism: Rutidosis leptorrhynchoides (assembly GCF_046630445.1). NCBI lineage: Eukaryota > Viridiplantae > Streptophyta > Magnoliopsida > Asterales > Asteraceae > Rutidosis > Rutidosis leptorrhynchoides. Next base: position 543,229,043 of record NC_092333.1, read on the forward strand.
ACAACAACAACAACATGGGAAGGAACTATGAACAGAACCCGGCGAAACGACATGAGGGTTTCAGAGGAAACAACAACGGTCGAAACCCCAGCCCCAACAACAACACCAACTCCAACCCGAACTACAAGGGAACCCTACCTCAATGCAAGCGGTGTTACAAACACCACACTGGGTATTGCAATGTTGTCTGCGAGAAGTGCCAACGGTCTGGGCATGTTGGAAAAGACTGCAAGGTCACCACAATGAATGGGAAGCCGAACACCAACGGGCCGAAGAAGTGTTACGAATGCGGACAGACGGGCCATTTCAGAAATGCGTGTCCTAATAAGCGAAAAGACGGCGGACCACCCCGCGCTAGAGCTTTCAATGTTAATGCAAGGGACGCACGCGAAAACCCCGACTTGGTGACAGGTATATTCAAAATCAACAATCTTTTAGCTTCTGTCTTGTTTGATACTGGTGCGGATAGAAGTTATGTATGTAGAAATTTTTACGATAAGATTAATTGGTCATTAGTCCCGTTAAAAGAGAGTATGCTTGTCGAAGTCGCCAACGGTAAACTTGAAAAAGTTGACCAATTTAGTCGAGGAGCTATTATCAACATAGCTGGTGCAGATTTCGAAATTGACTTGATACCTATCAAACTGGGAAGTTTTGACGTGATCGTCGGTATGGATTGGTTGACCAAGATAAAGGCCGATATTATCTGTGGAGATAAAGCTCTTCGTATACCACAAGGAGATGGCGAACCACTGGTTATCTATGGAGAGAGATGTACCTCGAAGTTGAACCTCATTAGTTGCGTGAAGGCGCAAAAGATTATGAAGAAGGGACGTTTTGCTGTCCTAGCACATGTGAAAGCGGTAGAAACCGAGGTGAAGAGCGTGAACGACGTTCGAATTGTGAACAAATTTTCCGATGTCTTCCCTGAAGAATTGCCTGGATTACCACCGCCAAGAGCCGTAGAGTTTCAGATCGATTTAGTGCCAGGAGCTGCACCTGTAGCTCGCGCACCTTATAGACTCGCACCTTCCGAGATGCAAGAATTACAGAGCCAACTACAAGAACTACTTGATCGAGGATTTATCCAACCAAGTTTCTCGCCTTGGGGTGCACCTATTCTGTTTGTGAATAAGAAGGATGGATCCTTCCGTATGTGTATCGACTACCGTGAACTCAACAAATTGACAATCAAGAATCGGTATCCTCTTCCACGAATTGACGATCTTTTTGATCAATTACAAGGATCGAGCGTTTACTCAAAGATCGATTTGCAATCCGGATATCACCAGCTGAGGGTGAAGGAAAGTGATGTGATGAAGACTGCATTTAGAACTCGTTATGGTCATTATGAGTTTCTCGTGATGCCATTCGGATTAACCAATGCACCTGCCGTGTTCATGGATCTCATGAATCGTGTCTGCAAGCCGTACTTGGATAAGTTTGTTATCGTCTTCATAGATGATATCCTCATCTACTCAAAGAGCGAAGAAGAACATGAGCAACACCTTCGACTAGTACTTGAACTCTTGAGACAAGAGCAACTTTACGCCAAATTCTCCAAGTGTGAATTTTGGTTGAAGGAAGTTCAATTTCTGGGTCATGTTGTGAGCGACCAGGGTATCAAAGTTGATCCCACCAAGATTGAAGCTATCAGCAAGTGGGAGACCCCCACTACTCTGACTCATATTCGCCAATTTTTAGGTCTTGCCGGTTATTACCGAAGGTTTATTGAGGGATTTTCTCTGATTGCGCGTCCTTTGATCGCGCTGACTCACAAGGGTAAGAAGTTCATTTGGGAACCCGCATACGAATCAGCATTCCAAACTTTGAAGAAGAAGTTAACCTCCGCACCTATCCTATTGCTTCCCGAAGGTAGTGACGACTTTGTTGTTTATTGCGATGCGTCAAAAAGTGGTTTTGGTTGTGTACTGATGCAACGATCAAAAGTGATTGCCTATGACTCCCGCCAATTGAAGATTCACGAGCGGAACTACACTACTCATGATCTCGAACTTGGAGCCGTTGTCTTTGCACTTAAATTGTGGAGACATTATTTGTATGGAACTAAGAGCACTATCTTCACCGATCACAAGAGTCTCCAACACATATTCGATCAGAAGCAACTGAATATGAGACAGCGTTGATGGATCGAGACGCTCAACGACTACGATTGTGAACTCCGTTATCACCCTGGCAAGGCCAATGTTGTAGCTGACGCTTTAAGCCGAAAGGAGAGGACGGCACCTCTTCGTGTTAGGGCTCTAAACATCACCATCCATTCGAACCTCAACAGCCAGATCAGAGTAGCCCAAGTTGAGGCTCTCAAGGAGGAGAATATATCTCATGAACATTTGAACATACTTGTCTCTCGATTCGAGGTTAGGGAGTATGGACTCCGATGTTATGCCGGAAGAATTTGGGTACCTTGTTATGGAGATCTACGGAACCTTATACTTGATGAAGCCCACAAATCGAGATATTCGATTCATCCTGGAGCGGGCAAAATGTACCACGATCTTAAAGAACAGTATTGGTGGCCGAATCTTAAGAAGGACTTGCGACCTATGTCGGTAAGTGTTTGAATTGCTCGAAGGTTAAAGCCGAGCATCAGAGACCTTCTGGGTTACTTCAATAGCCAGAGATCCCACAATGGAAGTGGGAAAGGATCACAATGGATTTCATCACCAAGCTACCAAAGACGGTGGGCGGATACGATACTATTTGGGTTATTGTTGACCGCCTTACCAAATCTGCACACTTTCTAGCGATAAAGGAAACAGATACGATGGAAAGACTTGCTCAACTATACATCAAGGAGGTTGTATCTCGTCATGGTATACCTTTATCGATCATCTCCGACCGCGACCCCCGTTTTGCTTCTAGATTTTGGCGTTCTTTACAAGAAGCCATGGGAACTCGTCTTGACATGAGTACTGCGTATCACCCACAGACTGACGGGTAAAGTGAACGAATGATTCAGACATTGGAAGACATGTTGCGTGCATGTGTCATTGATTTCGGAAAGGCCTGGGAAAGGCATTTGCCACTAGCCGAATTCTCGTACAACAACAGTTATCACTCGAGCATTAATGCTGCACCTTTTGAAGCATTGTATGGCCGTAAGTGCCGATCTCCTATTTGTTGGGCCGAAGTAGGCGAAAAACAAATCACCGGACCCGAGGTAGTCCACGAAACAACGGAGAAGATTGCTCAGATTCAAGCTAGGCTTAAGACTGCCCGCGATCGTCAAAAGAGTTATGCTGATCTTAAACGTAAGGACTTTGAATTCAACGAGGGCGACCGTGTAATGTTAAAGGTTGCACCTTGGAAAGGTGTGATCCGTTTTGGAAAACGTGGAAAGTTAAACCCACGATACATTGGTCCTTTTGAAATCTTGGAACGTGTTGGACCCGTTGCTTATCGTCTAGACCTTCCAACACAATTGAGCTCAGTTAATCCTACCTTCCACGTGTCAAACTTGAAGAAGTGTCTCGCTGCACCAGAACTTATCATACCACTTGAGGAACTTACGATTGATGATAAACTCCACTTTGTGGAGGAACCTGTTGAAATTATGGATCGTGAGATCAAAACTTTGAAGCACAACAAGATTCCGATCATCCGAGTACGATGGAATGCCAAACGAGGACCTGAGTTTACTTGGGAGCGAGAGGATCAAATGATGCGGAAGTATCCTCACCTTTTCCCGACTCCTCCATCTACCTCGGCTTAAATTTCGGGACGAAATTTTCTTTAACAGGTGGGTAATGTAACGACCCTGGATTTTCCAACGTTTATTTATTAATAATTGTTATTATTATTACGTGTGATAAAACGAATGTATGTTATTACATTTACATGTTGCCATGATTGCCCGAACTTGACTTTAATTGCCCGAAACGTCTTTGTGACACCCGGAACTTACACGAATAATATTTTCAAGTATTATTTACATTCATGATTAATTTTATTAATCATTTTAATTAACTATGGTGATGGTGATTAGTTAGTAACTTGGGCTTTATTAGTGTTATGGACTTATGACCTTGGGCTTATAAGCCCACCCTACATTATTAGTGGACTTAGTTAGCCCACTCTTCCTTGTAAGTATTACTTAGAATATGTAACTAGTTGGTTAGATCAATTGGAATCTTGTTAGCTCTTAATCCCCGTGTAACCATCTCGTTTATCCACCCTTTTTAGCTTTAGCATGCAAGAACCCAACAAACAAACTCCCCCCTCCCTTTTTGCTGCAGAACCGTGGCCTTTAGGCCATTATATGGAGCATTTTGGTTTTATTTTTCATTACTACTTGCTCACTTGTTTACTCCCTCAAAAACACACACATACTTGCTTCATTTCTCTCTCAATTCTTTCTACATTCTTGTAAGTAACTTGAAGCATTTCTTCCTTTCTTTTTCTTGGTAAAACCGTGGCCATTAACTCCCATAATCATCATCATTCTTTGTTTGTTTAAATCTTTTGTTACTTGTGTTGATTACTAGTAGTTGTTTATTTATTTACTTACTAGTTTTCAAGAATCAAACTCTTTAGTTTCATTCTTCATTTATCTTGTAATTTCAAGAACAAACAAGAACTAACTTACTAGTTATGTTCTGCATATACTTTCTTAAAAGATTGCAAGTTCATGTGTTGATTAAAAATCATACTAGTGATTCATGAAGTAAACTTTAAAGTTTACTTTCTTAAAGATCAAACTTTGGTTTGAATCTTTAAAGTATGAACAACCATGAACAAATTACATGTGTACTTAGTTTACTTCTTCATTCTTGCACTTTAATTTCATGTAATTAGTTTAAATGGTCAAGTACTACAAGTTAGTCTTGATCTCATTAATCTTGAACTAAAAGTTAACTTTGAAAGTTCAAGAACACACAAATAAGTTTTCTTTAAATATAACTTTGTATACTTATGCTTGATCTAGACTTTTGAGTCTTGGATCTTCAAGATCTAACTAAAAACTATGTTCTACATCTTAAGATCTTGATTAGTTAGTTTACTTTCAAGTTTGTAACTTATTATTAGTTTTAAAGTTCATGTATGTGTTAGATCTAAGACTTTGATGTAACTTTGGTTCATCAAAACACTTGCAACACTTAAGTGAGTTGTGCTTCATGTCTTAGACTTACACAAGGGTTATGATGGTTAAACCTTGGTAAAGATGATGTAAACAAATCAATGAGTTGTACACTTGAAGCTATAGGCATCAAGGATGAGAACCATGATGAACATCAAGCACCAAACTCACCGGAACCCATTATTTTTCTGCTTTCTGTCTGCTACCTACTGTTTTATGGTTTCTGTAACAGACCAATAGACCTGGGCTGTTCTGATTATGATTTTCAAATATCTCTGTTCGATTAGATAACTTTTCATATAGGACTCGTCTTAATCCGAGTTACGGTTTAGGATTTATGGCCCTCCGATCGTCACTATGTCCTTTTAACGTTGTGCAGAAATTTCTGACCTACTCGCACTTAGACCGTCGCCACGGTCAAACGAAGATGAGTTTGATTCTGTAAATTTTACCACACTTAAAGGACTTATATACAGAGCCATGGCCACAGGTCTCACCTTAATTCAGTAAGGGTAGAGGCCGTGGTGACTGACTGAATTCAGCCTTTGTTTTAAACTACTTTCATGAACGAAACTTACTTTACGCCTTTTGTTTGATGATGAATGATGATGACCCTTAAGACCTTATTTACATACTTTTAAACCTATTAAGACGATTTACTGACTTAGTACTATTTGACTTAGGTTGAGGACCTTCGGACCGATTACTTGCACACCTTTTCCGAACCGACTTTACGACTACTTTATCATTGTGAGTTATAGCATTCCCTTTTTACTTTAACTATTTTGGGAACTGAGAATACATGCGGATTTTATGTTTTACATACTAGGAACGAGTACTTAAACTTATATATGTGTGGGTTATACAACGGCATAAACATTCCCTTTAGCTCAGTAACGTTTAATCATTGGTTTTTGAACCGTGAACGCGAATCTTAGATATGGATCCATAGGGTTTGACATCCCCACTCGGGCTAGTAGCGCTAGCATTTAACGAGTGTTTAATACTTCGTAAATATACGCACTTGCCAAGTGTACTTTCAGGGGGTATAAACGTTAAGTTAGTTACCAAGTGCCCACGGTTAACATATACTTTATCATACTATTTTGAAACGCTCTTTGTAGCACTGAAATCTCGTGGCCTACCTTACATACTGTTATACTTAAACTATAGCTCACCAACCTTTGTGTTGACGTTTTTAAGCATGTTTTTCTCAGGTGTTTGAGGTTAGCTTCCGCTGTGTACTAGTCGTGCTGTAGACACCCGCTGCTTAGAGTTGTCATCGCATGAACTACTTTACCTTGCATTCAAAATTTAGTACTTTTGAACTATGACTTGTAATGACCATTGAGGTCACATACACTTATTATTTGCTTCTACTTAGTGAAGCATGCTTTCGGATTGTAAAACATTCGATGTTGGTTTAGACATCACTTTATTTATGAATGCAAACTCTTTTTGAAATCGCATATAGTACTTAACCTTGTAATGATCCTGTTGTTGATGATTCGTACACGATGGTTTTGTACGGGGCACCACAAAGGTTAGACAAAAGTCAGTAACTGGATTTCATAATATTCGACTGATCTATTTTTCAATCGTATGAAAACGATTTCAAAAACTGAGTTATTGTAATCTATTCTTTATAAAGGTAAATTGATTAAATAGAATTAGAAGAATTTAAGTAAAGCTTTATATTATAAATATATATATATATATATATATATATATATATATATATATATATATATATATATATATATATATATATATTGTTTCAAAAACGCAAACGTGTTACGACATAATAAATTCTATTATTTAAATGATTATATATAATAATCTTTGAAATATAATTAGTTTGAAAAGCTAAATATTATATTATTAGATAAATATTTCAAACATAAATGAAAATGTATATATATATATATATATATATATATATATATATATATATATATATATATATATATATATATATATATATATTTTAACTTTGTCATAAAACGTTTTGATTTAAACAAATATTGTTAAATATGCTTTGATAAATAACGAGGCGTTGATTTATTGAAGCAAATGACCCAAAAACTCAAATGTTCAAGTTACATTTCGAGTGATATAGTTTATTGGCAATTTAAGTCTATTTATTAATAAAGTACGTGTCGCGAGACGTAAAATACGAGTTTTCTTAGCATACGAAAGGACGTTCAAAAAACCGGAACCGGGACATAAGTCGAGCGTCAACGTACAAGTTATCGGAACTAAAATTACAAGTCACCTATACACAATAATATAATATAATATATATATATATATATATATATATATATATAATTAATATAAATTATATATTATAAATATAAATATATCAATATGTTGACAATCAAAACAATAAAACAAGTGTGAGCTGGAATTCATAGCCATGCGATCGCATGGCCATAGAGTGTTAACCCCATGCGATCGCATGGGGTGCTGTTTCAGGTCAGGTTCTATAAAAGTTCGAGTGTTGCTTCGATTTCATTTACTCCTTCTCATTTTCTCTGCTCTCTAGTGTGTGTATATATATATATATATATATATATATATATATATATATATATATATATTAAGATTAATATTATTATTAATCTAATTATTATTAGTAGTATTAGTATTATTATTAATAATACACATAAAATACTACGACGAGGTTATGAGTGAATCATTTCAAAACGAGTTTTATGAGCGGAATAGAGCTAAGGAAATTATGGGTTATAATTTTGGAGGTTATAGATTTGGTTCGGGGGTATAGCTCGTGAGGTCAAACTAGCGTTTATCATCTCCGTTGCGTCTACGTATTTTCCTGCAATATTGAATCTCAATATTGATACGTGAGCACTCATATCTTATCTTTTATATATTAATAGTGCATCCCCTGACTAGTGCTCGAGTATATATGATCATGCATGATCGTATGTTTAATTTTGTCGGTAAATAGTTTATGATAGATCGTGAATTTAATACATATGCTACTAGGATAAGGTATATGATATGCATGTCGTTGGAAAGCTGACGAAAAATCAATAACTTTCCATTTAGAAATTGTGTGTGTTTTCAAGGAACGGATTAAAAGTTATGGTCAACTGAATTATGATTAATATTAATTGAAATTGTTTTTGAATATGCAATTGATATATAAACAACTTGTTTATGAGATTGATAAATTAGATTTTCAAATATTATTAGTCGAGTAAATGAATTCTTATATAAGACACGTCTCGTTTTGTTAAACCATTGTCAAAGCTGACTTTTTGAGATGACTTTTGTTAACTTTTGCATGTCGGTCTCGAGCATTAGGATTATGATACACTATAATCCGACCTAGCTTGTTAGACATGCATTGACCAACATATGTTCTCTAGGTTGAGATCTACGGTTATTTTGCATTCCGAGTTTCGGTCACATGTTGGTGAATGACCTTATGTGCTGCTAAGGTGAGTTTCATTTGCTCCCTTTTTAATTGCTTTTGCAATCTATATTTTTGGGCTGAGAATACATGCACTTTATTTTAAACGCAATGGATACAAGTACATACTAAATTCTACACTGAGTTTGAACCGAAAATCCCTTAGCTTTGGTAACTAGTAACTGCCGGTTATAAGAACTGGTGGGCGCGAACAGTTGTATATGGATCCATAGGGCTTGACATCCCCGTCTGTTCCAGGTATAGAAACCCTAGCCTGAACTATAAAACAGGCGTATGCTATTTGAGGTTAGTACACTTTGGATTGCGTGTATTGTACATGTTGGTTGCATGTATGTTAAAACAGGGGTACTTATTATAACGTTAAAGCTTAGTTACTAGGGTGCTCAATCTTGTGGAATATTTTGATAAACGTTTCTGGATGAAACAACTGAAATCTTGTGATCCACCTTTATATACAGATTATACGCAACATTAAAACTATGAACTCACCAACCTTTGTGTTGACACTTTTAAGCATGTTTATTCTCAGGTTCCTAGAAGTCTTCCGCTGTTTACTTATATGTGATACAAGCTATGTGCATGGAGTCATACATGCTTTATTCGAGAAAACGTTGCATTCACAAAATCATCACCATGTATCTTATTTCGACTGCATTACCAACAGATGTAGTATTGTAAACTATTAATTACGGTGATTGTCTATATGTAGAAATCATCAAACGTCAAAAACCTTGGAATTTGATATTCAAATATGGTGTGCCTTTTCAAAAGAATGCAATGTTTACAAAACGTATCATGTAGAGGTCAGTACCTCACTGTGAAATCGATGAATGATGTATTCGTCCAAATGGATTTGGACGGATCATCACAAATGGATATGGATATAAAAATGGATGAACAAAAATTAAATGGATATAGATACGACATCACCTGATCCATATCCGATTCATTGTCATTCCTAGTTATAGTTATTAACAATTGTAACAAAATATCCCCTTTTATGGGTGTGTTTGGCATTACTAGCTGGAGTTAGAGCTGAAGCTTATAGTTAGAGCTGGAGCTGGAGCTTATGACTGGAGCTGGTAGCTAGAGCTTATTTTTTAAGAGTGTGTTTGGCACACAGCTTCTTGGAGCTTATGGGAGCTTATTGGAGCTTGAGCTCATTATTTTAATAAGCTTCAAGTCATAAGCATTGTTTGGTAGACAAAAAAAGTGAAGCTTATGAAAATCATAAGCTCTTAAAAAATAAGCTACTTCTAGTAGCTTATGAAAAAAAGTAGAGCTTATGAATTGAAAAATAAGTTACAGCTAGTTTACCAAACACTTATAAAAAATAATAAGCTCAAGCTACCAGCTTTAGGGTGTGTTTGGCGTAGCAGCTTATGGGAGCTTATGAGAGCTTGAGCTTATGATTTTAATAAACTCTAAGTAATAAGCTTTGTTTGGTAGACATAAAAAGTAGAGCTTATGAAAATCATAAGCTCTAGAAAAATAAGCTACTTCTAGTAGCTTTTGAAAAAAGTAGAGCTTATGAACTAGAAAATAAGCTCCAGCTAGTTTACCAAACACTTATAAAAAATAATAAGCTCCAGCTACCAGCTTTAAAAATAAGCTTCAGCTCCAGCTCTAGCCCATAAGCTCCAGCTCCAGCTACTTTTATCCAAACACACCCTTAAAAATAAGCTCCAGCTCTAGTCCATAAGCTCCAGCCTCCAGCTAGTTTCATTCAAACACACCCGAAGTCGGAAGTTGAAGCTTATTTTTTAATAAGTGTTTGGTAAAAACTAGCTGAAGCTTATCGCTGTAAATTGACTAAAATGGACAACAACATATATGATAGATAATTATATAAGGGTTAAATATGTAATTTCTACTTCATAAGCTAAGAAGCCTATAAGCTAGTTCAACTAGTTTCTTTTTCAATAGATTTTTTTATAAGCTCTGGAACTTATGCCATCCAAACAATGCTACTAGCTTAAGGGGTCTGGCGACACAACTTCTACGAGCTTAAGCTTATTTTTTCATAAGCTACAGCTTCTAGCCTTGTTTGGTATACAAATATTCCAAAGCTTATGAAAAAAGTAAGCTATGAAAAAATAAGCTAGTTGAAGTAGCTTATGAAAATAAGTTACAAAGCTTATGGAAGTAAAATTACATTATTAGCCCCTAAATCATTATTTATCATTTATATTTTGTCCCTTTACATATGTAAGCTCCAACTACTTTATCAAATACTTATAAAACATAAATTCCAGCTTATAGCTTATAAAATAAGAAGTAGCTTTCAACTTCAGCTCCAGCTACAAACTAGTTTAACCCAAATACACCCTAAGCTTATAAAAATAACAAGTTTAAGCTCTTATAAGCTTCGATAAGCAATAAGGTGCGATGCTAAACACCCCTATGTAGAAAAAATCAGATGCCTTGACTAAAGATGAAAACAAAGTACAGGGTGTGTTTGGATGAAACTAGCTGGAGCTGGAGCTTATAGCTGGAGCTGGAGCTTATTATTTTTTATAAGTGTTTGGTAAACTAGCTGAAGCTTATTTTTCAGTTCATAAGCTCTACTTTTTTTCATAAGCTACTAGAAGTAGCTTATATTTTCAGAGCTTATGATTTTCATAAGCTCTACTTTTTATGTCTACCAAACAAAGCTTATTACTTGGAGCTTATTAAAATCATAAGCTCAAACTCCCATAAGCTCTCATAAGCTCCCATAAGCTCTTGCGCCAAACACACCCACAGTATATATTATGTTGGAAAACAGGCCCATCTTATTATCATGGGCCGGATCTATTCTCGATCCGCTTCTAGTTCACAGTTGAAACCTTAAAATAAATCCCTGAGCAGCAGCTTAACCTGTATAAAACCCTAATTTTCTAAAGCCCTGTTCTTTCATCGAGGTCCTCTGTTTTTCACCTCGTTCATAAAAGTTGTCCGCTTTAAATAAAATGGGTCGGTTCACCAAAAAGCCAAAGAAAGCTAAACGGAAGAATAAGGTTAATCCCCAATCAGTTTGTTTTTTCTACGGAGTATTATTTGTACAGATTTTAATTGTTATTGATTTAGGTGTTATGATATTTCATTTTAATTTTAAGTATTTATATTTATTTATATTTTTAACAAAATTAGGGTTCTAAAAAAGGAGAAGGGTCAAGTTCATCGTCATCAAATGCAATACCATCAATTCCAGCAAAAGTATGGCAACCAGGTGTTGATGCTTTAGAAGAAGGCGAAGAATTGCAGTGTGATCCTTCTGCTTATAATTCACTTCACGCTTTCCACATTGGCTGGCCTTGTTTAAGGTTTGATTATTCATTTTATTATTGCATCTAAAGATTGTTGTATTATGTTATTTAAAATTTATATATTTTAGTTACCCTATACTATAAAGTTGCTTGCTTTATTATAAGATAACTGAAGTGAAGAATTATAAATTAGTTATCAATTATGCAGTATAAATATCACAATGATTCTATCTTGATTCGGTGGTTATTGGGTCATATTGTTGCTTGTGTGTTTGGGGTCTTAATATTGAGGTCATGTTTTAAAAGGGTTCATTGCACAATCTTCTATGAATTTCTTTGCATGTTCAGTCTCGAATCTTTGTAAGTTTTATACAGAAATTTGGTTAATGTTTAAACTTCTACAGAGTATACGTTCAAACTTGTGTTTAGTTACTTTACGTAAACGCCTATTAGAGAAGTATTATCATTCGATATTCCAACTATGAACACTTTGTTTGGAATAATGGTATGATTATATGTTGTTCTAAATGATTTAGTAGTTGATAATGCTGTAACACTCACTTATTTCTAGAAGTTTGTTGAAATAAAGTTATGCTATGTTTACCTTGATGTAGCTTTGACGTTGTGCGTGATTCGCTGGGGTTGGTTCGGACAGAATTTCCGCATACCATTTACTGTGTCACTGGCACTCAGGTAATACTATTTGGTGATTTTTATTATAAATTATGTCATTTATCATTTATTGTTATCATTTATCTATTGTCTGCTTAAGTTATCCGATCGTGCTTGTCAATATGGACTTGTATCCGAGCTACAAGTTTGTAACTTTAGCTTTAAGTAATCAGAAGTCACTATTGGTTTGAATTATGAGTTTTTTTTTCCTTCTCAAAATAAGGTCCGTGTTTCTTTAATCAGTATAAACCTAATGCTGCATCTGTTTATGTAATTGCATTTTTTTGATCAAATTCTTTTTACCCTTTCGCTATTGTTTACCTTCTCTTTTATATCTTATTAGTTATTAGTTATAGTTATGATATGCTATTGTTATTCTACTAGGCAAACAATGCTCCCAATTCAATTGGGATATTTAAAATATCAAACATTTCTGGTAAGCGAAAGGAACTGGTACCAACAAAAAAGAACGATGACAACACAGATATGGACAGTGAGAGTAGTGATAGCGACGATGATGAAGATGATGATGATGGAGAAGCTGATAATGATGGACCAAAAGCTCCAGTCTTCCAGGTAACACACGCCAACATTTTTTAGTTTTTTTTTCTTTCTGTTTTTAATGTTTCTGTTTCTTGTTTAACTTTGTAACATATTTCAATTTACAGGTACGAAAAGTGTTTCACGAAGGTTGCGTGAATAGGATTCGTGCTATGACACAAAAACCCCATATTTGTGCATCTTGGGGAGATACTGGTCATGTGCAGGTATATATACGTATGTGTGTGTCATAATATAGTTGCTCAAAGTCTATGTTCTATAGTTAAAGAATTTATAATTTTGTTCTTTTAGAAGCATTAAATATGCTTATGTCAAAACGTACGCCCTATGTGACGCAGATTTGGGATTTCGCGTCTCATCTAAATGCTTTGGCCGAATCTGAGACAAATATTAGCAAGGATGCAACCACAGTTTATAATCAAACTCCATTAATTAAGTTTACTGGTCATAAGGATGAAGGCTATGCAATTGACTGGAGTTCTCTTGTTCCTGGCAGGCTTGTTTCTGGTACGAACATTGACTATTAATTTAAATAATTGCTTATTAAATAAATTAATAATATGATATTTTTTTGAAAAGGGGATTGCAAGAATAGCATTCACTTATGGGAGCCTGCTTCTGACTCGACATGGAATGTTGATGGTAAACCGTTTGTTGGACATACTGCTAGTGTTGAAGATTTGCAGGTACTTAATGTACCAGTTAATCTATTAAATGTGTACGATAAGAACACTATAAGTTCACCTTAAGATTTTTTTAAACTTGTTTTGATGCAGTGGAGCCCTACGGAACCACATGTGTTTGCGTCTTGCTCTGTGGACATGACAATAGCAATATGGGATATCCGTATGGGGAAAAAGCCAGGAACGTCTTTTAAGGCACATGACACAGATGTTAATGTTATTTCATGGAACAGGTTTGTATCGTTGTTTCTTGTTTAATCAATTTTCCATGCACATATATTTACCTTTTTTTTTTTTAATTATCGATTTCAAATTTAAATTAGGCTGGCGAGTTGTATGCTGGCATCTGGTGGTGATGATGGTACATTTACAATCCGTGACCTTAGAATGCTTAAGGTATGTCTTCTGAATTAGTTCACAATAACAAACATACTGACACTCCCTCTTTGTAATTTTGATATGTTTTTGGGTCAAAATAACCAGAATATTAGAAGCATGTGCTTCAAAACCCGATTATCGTACACGGACATGAAGTATTTACAGTGATTATTGTTTGTCCTTTACTTTTATATTTCTTCAGGAAGCTAATTCTGTGGTGGCGCAATTTGAGTACCACAAACATCCTATAACGTCTATCGAATGGAGCCCACATGAAGCATCTACCTTGGCAGTATCATCAGCCGATAATCAACTAACGTATGAAATTTAATTTAATACAGTAATATTATATAAAGCATCCGAATTATTTGTAAAAAATTACCAATGTTTAATATCATTTTCAAAATTATTTCAGAATATGGGATCTCTCTTTAGAACGAGACGAAGAAGAGGAATCGGAGTTCAAAGCCAAAATTCAAGAGGAAGTACACGCACCTACTGATTTGCCTCCACAACTTCTTTTTGTTCATCAGGTTACTTACCTCTGTTAGATATTGATTGTAGTTAATTATATTCGACGTTTTTTTGACTTTTGTTTGACTTTTTTGTTGGTATGATGAACAGGGCCAGAAAGACTTGAAAGAACTTCATTGGCATACACAGATTCCGGGAATGCTCATATCTACAGCTGCTGATGGTTTCAACATTTTAATGCCTTCAAATATTGAAAGTAATCTTCCGGCTAATAACGCTGTTGCTGCTTGAATGCTATGATCTCATCTGTAGCCCATCATTGAAAACAAAGGTTTGAACATCCGCAAACGATGAGAGAGCCAGATGGGAACAAGGTTTGCATAGTTTATGATTGTCAATTTTAATTGTGTACGAACATTTTGGAATTTTGAGTTAAGTTGAAATGGGTTTGAATGGTAGATTTTCATGTTGACTGCTATTTATAATTGCAAGATTTTACAAGTGATTTGTAACGTTTTTAGTCTTCACTCATAAGAGAAAAATAATATATGAGTAATCAATAATAAATCATAAATAATAAATTTATATAATCAAAGTAAAACTCTTCTTAGTTTGTTTGTTTATGGAAAAAAGTGAATCTTTAAATATTACAGTATCTTGTTAGAGTGTTCCCAATGGTTATGTCTTAGTCCTCCAGGACTAGACGTCAACTCAACGTCACATCAGCGCTTAACAGTTACATCTTTATTTCATATTTTTCAATAACTTTATTTTTTTCTAAACAATATTTATTTAAATAACACTAAACTTTTATAAAAAATTACATTAAAATTTAAAAAATAAAATTACATTAAAATTATTACTCCGTAAGTAATTATTAAAAAGATGAAATAAAATCAAAAATAATATAAAAAGTACTCTGTAAATGAATGTTAGCCACAAATCTTGTGGGACCCACTATTAAAATAAAAAAAAATAAAAATATCAAACAACTTCATCTTCATCGTCAACCCATCTTCCTCCATTTCATCATCTAATTTCATTTTAATTTCACAAAACCCATTTTTTCACAGCCGAAAAAATAGAAAAAGAAAATGAAATGCATATAAACTATTACCTTCTTCCGTCCACAAATATGTTACAAAAGAACGAAACGAGGGACGATATGCTGGACGATGGGCTGAGCGGAACCCTGGGCGGTCCGCTGCCATCGGCGCCCAGCTGGACGCAAGGCTGGGCGGCCCCCAGGGTGGAAACGTTGGGAGGGCTCTTATGTTTTTAACAACGTAACAACTTTTTGTTAACAAAAAAGAATATTAAAGCGTTGTTTGTGTTTCAAAGAAGTATACGGTATGGGAGTAGGGATGGCAATTGATCGGATATGGATCAGGTGATGTGACGACCCGAAAATTTTCAACCAAATTTAAACTCAATCTTTATACGATTTCGACACGATAAGCAAAGTCTGTAATATTAAGTCTCAAGAATTTTGGAACTATATTCATATAATCAATTACCCTTTGACTATGCCCGACGATTCACGAACAATTGGTTATAAATAAATGTGTGTGTGTGTGTATATATATATATATATATATATATATATATATATATATATATAAACAAAAATATATGTGTATATATATATATATATATATATATATATATATATATATATATATATATATATATATATATATATATATATATATATATATATATATATATATATATATATATATATATATATATATTGAGATATAATAAAATGCCAATTAATGATATGTAAAATAATATATAATATAATAAGGTTGTTAATATAATAAATCTATAGATATGATTTTTATACATAAATATTATTATATGTATATTATAATATTTAAAATCTCTAAATAATAAATATTCAATAAAAATTACTATATATGTAATTTCAAGATAAAGTATAAATGTTATAGTAATAATATGATCAATACTTTCAGTGTTATTAATAATAGTAACATTTTTATTATTAATAATATTATATCAAATACAAACTACATATATGTATATAAAAATTTTATATATAAATGATGATATTATTATCAATACTGTTATTATCATTAATAATAATATTATTATTATAACTAATGAGATTATTACTATCATTTATATTATTATCATTACTAGTATTATTATTATTGATTGGTATTATGGTATTATTAATTAGTATCAATATTATTAACAATAACATGATTAATAAAATTATTAACCTTAATATAGATTATATTATTATCATCAATAGTATTATTATTAAGTAACATTATTCTTAATACTATCAGTAGCATTAGTATAAATATTGTTAATACTATTATCATTAAGTCTATCATTTTAAGTATTATTATCATTATTATGATTATCATTTATCATTTTATAAATATTAGAACCTTTATTATTAACATAAGTAGATTATTAGTATTAATATTATTTTAGAGTTATTATTAATTGTATCATTAAAATTTATCATTTTCATTTTTGCTATTAGTATTATCATTATTAATAAAATTATTATTATTATTATTATTAATAAATCATTATTATCTAAATTATCATTTTAACAAATAAATCTTTTGTACACTATATATATACTTATTGAATATACTAGGATTGTATTAATAATTCACATAACAAACTAATAATATTTCATAAATACAATACTAATCACAAATATATGTACATAGATATATTAATATCACCAATTGTATAAATATTAATCATTATAAATATATATACATAAAATCGATATATATAAAATATAATTTAAGATATAATATAAGTATACGTTTTAAAATGGAATTTAGAATAAATTCTATAAAACTATAAATATATAAATAATACATATTAATAAATAAAATTTTGTGATTTACATTATACGTATTAATAAATACACAATTGATATAGGTTCGTGAATCCGAGACCAACCCTACACTTGTTCATTGTCGTCATATGTATTTTTACTACAAAATACAATATGGTGAGTTTCATTTGCTTCCTTTTTAAATGCTTTTGCAATATATATTTTTGGGACTGAGAATACATGCGCTATTTTTATAACTGTTTTACGAAATAGACACAAGTAATTGAAAATACATTATATGGTTGAATGGATCGAAGCCGAATATGCCCCTTTTAGCCTGGTAATCTAAGAATTAGGGAACATCACTAATTTTGAGAATTAGTGCACCCCTAATTGATGCGAATCATAAAGATAGATCTTTTGGGCCCAACAAGCCCCATTCTGGAATTTGAAATGCTTTAGTACTTCGAAATTTATCATGTCCGATGGGTGTCCCGGAATGATGGGGATATTCTATATGCACCTTGTTAATGTCGGTTACCAGGTTTTCAATCCATATGAATGATTTTTATCTCTATGCAGTTTGCGAAATGCCTGATACGAGATGTGTATTTATGGAATTAAAATCTTGTGGTCTATTAAAATTATGGAAATGATTGATTACGATAAACTAATGAACTCACCAACCTTTTGGTTGACACTTTAAAGCATGTTTATTCTCAGGTATGAAAGAAATCTTCCGCTGTGCATTTGCTCATTTTAGAGATATTACTTGGAGTCATTCATGACATATTTCAAAAGACGTTGCATTCGAGTCGTTGAGTTCATCAAGATTATTATTAAGTCAATTATAGTTGGATGTATTATGAAATGGTATGCATGCCGTCAACTTTCATTGAAATGAAAGTTTGTCTTTTAAAAACGAATGCAATGTTTGTAAAATGTATCATATAGAGGTCAAGTATCTCGCGGTGTAACCAAATGTAATGTATTCGTCCAGATGGATTAGGACGGGTCGTCTCAGGTGGTATCAGAGCGGTGGTCTTAACGAACTAGGTCTTGCATTAGTGTGTCTAACTGATAGTTGTTTAGATGCATTAGTGGGTCTGGACTTCGACCGTGTCTGCATGTCAAAAGTTTTGCTTATCATTTAGTATCGAAAATTATTTGCTTATCATCCTTAAAGTCTAGACACGTCTTACTACCTCTATTGCATAGACAGTATATAGATAAATTCATATCTTAGCGTATCTGTTATTGTTACCTTTGCCTGACAGCTTCCGTAGATTCCTCCGTAACTTATGGGATTTTAGTATTATATATGCATATGTAAATTATGTATTGCAGGGTACTAATCTACATCCTATAATCTATTTCTTATCGAAAATCCTTCATCTGATCGTACGAGATGAATCCCTCAACCAATTCAAGTCCCTCAGATTTCGATAGCTATTCCGATAGTTATTCCGACAGCTATTCCGATATGGAGTTTCACTCGAGCTCCGAGAGCAACGTCACCGGAATGGATCAACCAATCAGCCATCCCCAATTCATCTGATGGGTTCGTAGTCTACTTAATCAATGGAGACGCTTACCGGCGAACCAATTCGAAACACCATCTTCACTTTCATTTCCAGAGTATCTCGCCGCAACTATATCATATTTACAATTTTGAACCTTATTCATCCGCTCGTTCTGACCGAAAATCATTCCGGAATAATGGAAGAAGTCAACGAACTTCGAGCTCGAGAAATAAATTTGGAGAATATGGTGCAAAATTTACCAGCTTCAGCAACATCACCGGTACCAACAGTACCATCAGTTACAGCACCAGTATCATCAACAATCCATGCCTCAACATCTCATTCTGTATCTCGAGTATAATCATCGTTCTACGTATCGTTCTACATCAATTATCTTCGTTTGACATGACGATTATGTAATCTCTAATGTTTTAGAGATTATGTATTCTAGTTCTAACGGTAAATCAAATGAGTTTAATATCATATTAACTCATTAAATCCATGATTATATCTGAAGAAAATATATATGTAAGTATATTTTCATAAATATTGTAAAAAAAAAAAAAATTCTTTTGTACAAACTGTTAATGGTGAAAATATTTTAATGGGTAGGTAATACCCGAGGAATATTTAGATTTCACATTAATAAGTTACACTGTACATTCTTCGAAGCCGATTCAACAGTCGTTTACTATCCTACTTACATCCACCGATATACGAATTCGTTCACCACAGAATAACCATTTTCATTCAATTTCATATTTGGATTTTGGCCTATCAGAATCCAACAAGTGGCATAATAAAGAAAATATTGAACAAAAATAAAATTTGTTAGAAACAAACAAATTAACTATGAGAAATTTTGTTAAGAATCCACGCTAACTGTTCCTAGCTAACGGATTACATTAATTTATCGCAATTTAATTATCGCAATTTATACTCTCGCAATTTTATGTATCGTCATTTAATTTCTGTTATTTATTTTACGTACTTTAAATATCGGGACACGTATACAAGGTTTTGACATATCATATCGACGCATCTATATATATTATTTGGACACGATAGGTGATGTGACGACCCGAAAATTTCCAACCAAATTTAAACTCAATCTTTATATGATTTCGACACGATAAGCAAAGTCTGTAATATTAAGTCTCAAGAATTTTGGAACTATATTCATATAATCAATTACCCTTTGACTATGCCCGACGATTCATGAACAATTGGTTATAAATAAATGTGTGTGTGTATATATATATATATATATAATTATATATATAAACAAAAATATATGTGTATATATATATATATATTGAGATATAATAAAATGCCAATTAATCAGTAGAATTGGATATGTAAAATAATATATAATATAATAAGGTTGTTAATAAAATAAATCTATAGATATGATTTTTATACATAAATATTATTATATGTATATTATAATATATAAAATCTATAAATAATAAATATTCAATAAAAATTACTGTATATGTAATTTCAAGATAAAGTTATCAATACTTTCAATGTTATTAATAATAATAACATTTCTATTATTAATAATATTATATCAAATACAAACTACATATATGTATATAAAATTTTTATATATAAATGATGATATTATTATCAATACTGTTATTATCATTAACAATAATATTATTATTATAACTAATGAGATTATTACTATAATTTATATTATTATCATTACTAGTATTATTATTATTGATTGGTATTATGGTATTATTAATTAGTATCAATATTATTAACAATAACATGATTAATAAAATTATTAACCTTAATATAGATTATATTATTATCATCAGTAGTATTATTATTAAGTAACATTATTCTTAATACTATCAGTAGCATTAGTATAAATATTGTTAATACTATTATCATTAAGTCTGTCATTTTAAGTATTATTATCATTATTATGATTATCATTTATCATTTTATAAATATTAGAACCTTTATTATTAACATAAGTAGATTATTAGTATTAATATTATTTTATAGTTATTATTAATTGTATCATTAAAATTTATCATTTTCATTTTTGCTATTAGTATTATCATTATTAATAAAATTATTATTATTATTATTATTATTATTATTATTATTATTATTATTATTATTATTATTATTATTATTATTATTATTAATAAATCATTATTATCTAAATTATCATTTTAACAAATAAATCTTTTGTACACTATATATATACTTATTGAATATACTAGGATTGTATTAATAATTCACATAACAAACTAATAATATTTCATAAACACAATACTAATCACAAATATATATACATAGATATATTAATATCACCAATTGTATAAATATTAATCATTATAAATATATATATACATAAAATCGATATATATATAAAATATAATTTAAGATATAGTATAAGTATACATTTTAAAATGGAATTTAGAATAAATTCTATAAAACTATAAATATATAAATAATACATATTAATAATACATATTAATAAATGAATTTTTTTGATTTACATTATACGTATTAATAAATACACAATTGATATAGGTTCTTGAATCCGAGGTCCTCAACCTAAGTCAAAAGTTACTAAGTCAGTAAATCGTTCCCAAAGGTTTAAAAGTATGTAAATTAGGTCTTAATTATCATCATCATTCACCATTAATCAAAAAGTGTAAAGTAAGTTTCAATCAAGAATAGAGTTTGAAATAAAGGCTGACTTCGTTCAGTCGTCACGACCTCTATACAAACTGAAATGTGATGAGACTAGTGACCATGGCTCTGTATACGAGTCCCCTAGTTACTGACCAATTTTCAGAACCAAACTCGTCTTCATTTGACCGTGGTGAAGGTTTAAGTGCGAGTAGGTCAGAAATTTCAGCACAACGTTAAAAGGGTGTAGTGACTTTCGGAAGGCCATAAATCCTAAACCGTAACTCGGATTAAGACGAGGCCTAAATGGAAAATCATCTACTCGAACCGAACTAGCTGGAAATCAACTTTTACAGTAGCCCAGGTTAATGATCAGACCCGGAAAACAGTAGGTAAAGTGCTCCGGTGGGTTCTTGGTGCTTGATGCTCATCACGGTTCTCATCCCTGATGCTTATAGCTTCAAGTGTACAACTCGTTGATGTGTTTGCATCATGTTTACCAAGTTTTAACCATAATAACACTAATGTATGTCTAAGATATGTAGCACAACTCATTTAAGGGTTGTAAGTAGTTTGATGAACCAAAATTACATCAAGATCTTAGATCCGACACACACATGAGTTCTAATAGTAATATTAAGCTACAAACTTGAAAGTAAACTAAATAAACAAGATCTTAAGTTGTAGAACTTAGATCTTAGCTAGATCTTAAAGATCATAGACTAGAAAGTCTAGATCTAGTGTTCTTAAGTTAGATCCTAAGTTATAATACTTGAATCTTTACTTTAATAAAACCATAAGTTATAAAACTTAGATTTTTATCTTGTAAGATGTATATAAGCTTATAAGCTCTTGTTTACAACAAATTTGGAAGACCATAAGCTATAGAAACTTAGATCCAACACAAGTGTATGAAGTTATAACTAGAAAGTTATACTTCCATGTTCTTGAACTTACAAAGTTTAACTTTAGTTTCAAGAAATATGAGATCAAGTTTAACTAGTAATACTTGACCAAATTAACAAAATCACAACTTCAAAATACTTACAAAAGAAAGAAATAAACTAAAGTTACAAGTATTATGTTCATGTTTGTTTCATACTTAAGAAGATTCAAATCAAAGTTTGGATCTTAGGAAAGTAAACTTTAAGTCTACAAAACATGAACACAAGTAAGCTCATAAAGCTTATGGACTTTAGATCTTTAAAACATTTAAGTGTAGAACCATAAACTAACAAGTTTAGATTCTTGTTCTTGGTTCTTCATCAAACAAAAGATGGAAGTAACCAAGATTACATGAAGATACAAGTTAGAAAACTTGATCTTTATCAACAACAAACAACAACAAACAAGTAACTAAAATGATGATGATAGATTCGGTTTTAAGAAAAAAAGAAAGAAGAAATAATGTTGTTACTTACAAAGTTTGAGAGAAAAGAGATGAGAGAAAGAAAGTGTAAGTTTGTGTGTGAGAAAATGATGTAGTACACTAGCAAATAAGTAACAAAAATAAAGTTTGAATCCCTCCCCATGACCAATGAAGGCCGACGGTTTACAAGCACAAAAGGGGAAAGGTCAAATGCTACTTTCATGTGTTGGGAGATGGTGTAAGCTCAAAATGGATTAAAGTTAAATGTATGGGAAAGAGTTGCTAGCATGCTTGTGACAACTTTGTCTCCTCATTAACTTAATTAATCTAAGTTTAAGCTTTAATAATTCACTAGCTTAATGTTGGGCTAGGGTGGGCTTCCAAGTCCATTAACATGAGTCAATGTAAATATGCAACAATTAAATAAATAAAGCCCAAGTAATTAACTAGTAACATTAGTTAATTAAAAATGATTAATAATAATTAATCATGAACGTAAATAATATTCGAAATATTATTCGTGAAAAGTACGTGTCGAATAGACGAGTCGGGCCGTGAAAAGTCAAATACGGTAACAAGTAAAATGTATAAGCATACGTTTATTAAAGTGCAAGTATTAATAATAAATATTATTAATAAAAGTTGGAAAATCCAGGGTCGTTACATTACCCACCTGTTAAAGAAAATTTCGTCCCGAAATTTTAAGCTGAGGGAGATGGAGAAGCTGGGAAAAGGTGAGGATACTTCTGCATCATTTGATCCTCTCATTCCCAGGTAAACTCAGGTCCTCGTTTGGCATTCCATCGGACTCGGATGATCGGAATCCTGTTGCGTTTCAAAGTTTTGACCTCACGGTCCATAATTTCGACAGGCTCTTCCACTAAGTGGAGTTTGTCATCAATTGTAAGTTCCTCCAATGATATGACATGTTCTGGTTCAGCAAGACACTTTTTCAAATTCGATACATGAAAAGTAGGATGAACTGAGCTCAATTGAGTCGGAAGATCCAAACGGTAAGCAACGGGTCCAACACGTTCCAAGATTTCAAAAGGACCAATGTACTGCGGGTTTAACTTTCCACGTTTTCCAAAACGAATGACACCTTTCCAAGGTGCGACTTTCAACATTACACGGTCACCCACGTTGAATTCGAAGTCTTTACGTTTAAGGTCTGCATAACTCTTTTGGCGATCACGGGCGGTCTTGAGTCTCGCTTGAATTTGGACAATCTTCTCAGTTGTTTCATGGACTATCTCGGGTCCGGTGATTTGCGTTTCACCTAATTCAGCCCAACAAATAGGAGATCGACATTTGCGTCCATACAACGCTTCGAAAGGTGCGGCATTAATACCTGAATGATAACTGTTGTTGTAAGAGAATTTGGCTAGCGGCAAATGCCTTTCCCAAGCCTTTCCGAAATCAATAACACAAGCACGCAACATGTCTTCCCAAGTCTGAATCGTGCATTCACTTTGTCCGTCGGTCAGCGGGTGATACGCAGTGCTCATGTCGAGACGAGTCCCCAAGGCTTCTTGCAAAGAACGCCAAAATCTGGAAGCAAAACGGGGATCGTGATCTGAGATGATCGATAAGGGAATACCATGACGAGATACAACCTCTTTTATGTATAGTTGAGTGAGTCTCTCCATCGTATCAGTTTCCTTCATGGCTAAAAAGTGTGCAGATTTGGTAAGACGGTCAACGATAACCCAGATGGTATCGTATCCGCCCACCGTCTTTGGTAACTTCGTAATGAAATCCATTGTTATCCTTTCACACTTCCATTGCAGGATTTACGGTTGTTGAAGTAATCCAGAGGGCTTCTGATGTTTGGCCTTAACTTTCGAGCAAGTCAAACACTTCCCAACATAAGTTGCAACATCCTTCTTAAGATTAGGCCACCAATACTGTTCCTTGAGATCGTGGTACATTTTACCGGCTCCTGGATGAATCGAATATCTGGACTTGTGGGCTTCATCTAGTATAAGGCTCCGTAGATCTCCATAACGGGGTACCCAAATTCTTCCGGCATAACATCGGAGTCCAGTCTCCTTAACTTCGAATCGAGAGACGAGAATCTTCAAGTGTTCATGAAATATATTCTTCTCCTTGAGAGCCTCATCTTGGGCTACTCGGATCTGGCTATTGAGATTCGAGTGAATGGTGATGTTCAAGGCTCGGACACGAAGAGGTGCCATCCTCTCTTTTCGGCTCAAAGCGTCAGCTACAACATTTGCCTTGCCAGGGTGATAACGAAGTTCACAATCATAGTCGTTCAGTGTCTCGATCCATCGACGCTGTCTTATATTCAGTTGCTTCTGATCAAAGATGTGTTGGAGGATTTTATGATCGGTGAAAATTGTGCTCTTTGTTCCATAAAGGTAGTGTCTCCACAGTTTTAATGCAAAGATAATGGATCCAAGTTCAAGATCGTGCGTTGTGTAAT
Organism: Rutidosis leptorrhynchoides; assembly: GCF_046630445.1. NCBI lineage: Eukaryota > Viridiplantae > Streptophyta > Magnoliopsida > Asterales > Asteraceae > Rutidosis > Rutidosis leptorrhynchoides. The sequence goes on from NC_092333.1 coordinate 543,254,455, forward strand.
TTCGCTCGTGAATCTTCAGTTTTCGGAAGGCGTACACGATAACCATTGTGTGTTGAATCAGTACACAACCAAAACCACTTTTCGAAGCATCGCAATAAACGACAAAATCGTCACTACCTTCAGGAAGTGATAAGATAGGTGTGGTGGTTAACTTCTTTTTCAAGGTTTGAAATGCTGATTCCTGTTCGGGTTCCCAAATGAACTTCTTCCCTTTGTGAGTCAGCGCGGTCAAAGGAAGCGCAATCAGAGAGAAACCTTCAATAAATCTTCGGTAGTAACCGGCGAGGCCTAAAAATTGGTAGATATGAGTCGGAGTAGTGGGGGTTTCCCACTTGCTGATAGCTTCGATCTTTGCGGGATCAACTTTGATACCTTGATCGCTGATGTGCGTAGAGGTGTATATGAAATAGCTTTATTTTTACAACGAAATACTATTAAATATGATACAATTTTACACAAGATATTCATTTATTTATAAAATGGATATACCTAAACCTTGCTACAACACTTATAGGCAGTGTACCTAATCGTACAGTAGTGTAGTTTTTAGTAAGTCCGGTTCGTTCCACAGGGAAATTTTTTTAAACAAAGCTTAACGCTATATTAGTTTTATAAAAAATACAAATATATATATATATAAGTAATATTATTATTATAAAGGGGGGTTTTTACCGTTTAATGACCGGTTTGTCGATTTTTAAAACTTTAGTCGCAGTTAAAACCTAATGTAAAATATTAGAAATAAATACAACTTAATTTAAAGCGTAAAGTAAATAACGATAATGAAATTGCGATAAATAAAAGTGCGATGAAATAAAATTGCGATAATTAAAGAGTACGAAAATTAAAAGTGCAATTAAATACAATAACAATAATTAAAAGTGCAATTAAATACAATAACAATAAATAAAAGTGCAATAATTAGAAGTGCAATTAAATATAAAAATAAAGGAATTATGCTTATTTAAACTTCCGTAATCATGATGTTTGACGTGTTGATTTTTAGTTTTATGCCCATGGGTTAATTGTCCTTTGTCATGGATTATTTAATATGTCCGTCTGGTTTTTGTCCATAACAGTCCATCAGTCATAAATATAAAGTGCGAGTGTCCTCGTCAAATTATCCTTATACCCGAAGTCAAATATTTCAACTAATTGGGGAATTAAACTGTAACAAGGTTTTAATACTTTGTTAACAATTACACCAAGTGTCCTTGTATATAATTTTACCCCTGTTTTAATAATTCTAGTTACTATTAATCCATTCCCGTGTCCGGTTAAATGAACGATTATTCGTAAATATAAAAATCCCGCCCATCGTGTCCGATCGAGTGTATATGGTTATTTATAGGGACATCCAATTGTAAATCTTTATATTAAAATTAACAAACTATCATTTAGTTAAACAAATATAAAGCCCATTAATAGCCCATAGTCTAATTTCCACAAGTGTCGTTCTTTTGTCCAAACCCCAATTATGGTACAAAGCCCAATTACCCAAATTTAATATTTAGTCAAACATCACGATTACTTCGGCATTAAATAAGCATAATAATAACTTAGCTACAAGACTTTAATTTAAAAAGGTAGAATATAACTTACAATGATTAAAAATAGCGTAGCGTTACACGGACAGAATTTCGACTTACACCCTTACAATATTCGCTAACATACCCTTATTATTAGGATTTAAAATTAAAATTAAAATTAAAATATAAATATAAATATATATATATATATATATATATATATATATATATATATATATATATATATATATATATATATATATATATATATATATTTACGTATGATGAATGAGAAAAAGATGTTAAAAAATTCGGCCGAATGCTCGGCCTTTTAAAGGTGGATTTCTGATTTTTTGGGCTCTGCGAGTGTGGTGGATTTTGCTCTTCAGAGCTCCGCGAGTGCGGAGCTGTGGAATCCAGCTCACACAAGCTTGGCTCCTAGCTTGCCGACGGATTATATAATATAATATAATATATATATTAATTTTAAGAATTAATTATATATTATATTATATTCATGTGCATAGTTGACTTGTAATTTTTAGTCCGTTGCGTCGGGCGTTGATAGTTGGCTCAGGTCCCGGTTCCGGATTTTTGAACGTCCAAGCGTACAATTTAATATCTTGTATTTTGTGTTTCGAATCTTGTACTCTTGTAATTTTGAGACGTTTCTCATCAATAATTGGAACCACTTTGATTGTATTTTGTACTTTTGAGCTTTTTGGTCGTTTGCGTCTTCAATTCGTTGTTTTCGCCTTTTGTCTTCGCACTTATTTAATATAAACGATTACAACTTAAAATTGGACAATTACAACTAAATAATTTACATATTAGGAGGATATTGCTACTAAATATATGTTCATTTGGAGCACTATCAAATATCCCCACACTTGAACGTTGCTTGTCCTCAAGCAATACAGAACTTGAAATTAAATCACACTTCACTCGAATCACTTTTTTTTTATTCTCACACTTTATACATCAGTGATTTTGATACGGTGGTATAAACAATGATAGTAACGATGTGGTTTACAGTCCCACATGACTATGAAAATTTAGATCCTTTAAGGAAATTGGATCTTTATGAAAACATTTGATCTTTTTAAAATTCATTCTAGCTTTTACCCTAGATAAGTTTTCCGGAATAACCCTTCACCGGTGTTTGCAAAATATTTTTGTGGGTTTGGTGGGTTTCAGATTTTAAAATTTTAGCTCAAAACTTGCGGTTTTGTTTCACCCACTTGCTAACCTTGTATTAGGAAAGCACACATCCAGTATAGTTGCTCCGTATATTACCTTTCGATAAACTACCGTCCGGTTGTAAAGGAAAGCGTTGAACAAGCAACTGTTAAGGCAATGTCCCCTGACATGCTTTTAATTATGGTCTATAACGTGTCGGATGCAATTACTATCCTTGGTAGGAACAATAGTAAAGCTCACCCTTATAATTTTCCGGTCTGGCACAAGGTCCTGTCTTTGACCATGCTATGCAACCACCGTTCTTACGATTGACACCCGATTTGGTTCAGGTGACCTAATGAATTCCAGGTGAATTCCTAGGATTTTACGTTCAATGGTAATGAACGCATTGAAAATGGGTTTTCAGAAAACAAATCGGTTTGTAATTTTGATCAAAATATTTTCTCGTTCAAGCTCGAGTTTAGATATCATCGAATTCCATGAGTTTGTAATTCTCAATCTTTAAGGTCAATCTCTAGGATTGAGTAATATCAGTCTTAAAAGCTGATTTTTGATCTTTAAAGGAGATTATCCTTTCTGGGGATCTGATTCATTAGTCTTATCCAGCTAATTTGCACGGCGTCCTCCCCATTTTACAAGACAGATCCTCTTATAGTTAGGATAAGTCTGACCACTTGGCGACCCTGTTTGATGCTGAGGTCCGTGGATTTCCTGCTGATTTTAGAGATGACTTTTCTAGATTTTTCGTCAACCTACAGCTGTTCTGGACGACAACTTCCTGACCTAAATCAAGAAGCGCATTTCTTTTTCGGAAGACTTTACTTCCTTTTAATGATGGAATTGATTCATCGTGTAGATCCATCTTTCTTACAGTAAATCGGGTAAAACTTTTTAGAAATTGTCCAAAACAAAAGTATCTTCAGTTATTTGTACAAAAATATGTGATATATGTTTTAAATAACTTGGTAATTTTTCCCACACTTGGCTTTTTATTTTCCTTTTTATTGTCCTCTATTCCATTTAAAATGAATTCTAACATTTTGGTTTGTTTCTCAATTTATGTCCTTTCCGAGGTAACAATAATTTCGGTGTTAACACCTAGTTTTACCGTTCATAAATATGTATAAACATGATTTTGAATTCATTTAATTGAAAATTTTGAAAATTTTTACTAGAATTGGGTAGTCAGTATATAAGACTAGGGCTGTTCTTTATTATCAGAGAGCACTAGATTCTAATACAACTACTGCTTTACTAGTATTTTTAATGGTAACCAAGTGTTTAAATCAATTTTTTTTTTAAAATCCGAAAGAATTTAACCCCTTCCCACACTTAAGATCTTGCAATGCCCTCATTTGCAAGAAATCAGTAACAATTTAAATTATTGAGGGTGATTAGCGTAGAAAAATAAATAAATTTTACCAAAATTTCCAAACATATTGGCGTTTGTTTGCTGAATGATAAATGGTTCACATCATTTGTTCATTCTGTCTGTTGGTACATCATATTTGTTTTTCGTTTTGTCGTCAAAATTAATAGCTTTTGCTGAACTTAATGCCAGTCTTTGAAAATGCGCTGTTTTACCCTGTTTTATACATGAGATAAACTACAAATACATATATACATATTTTTGAAGTTGGGTTTTCACACCACATTCAAAAATTATTAAAATCTAATAAAGTTAGAAAATTATAAAAGCTATTATAATAATAAAATAAAAAATAAGAAATAAGAAAATTAAGAATTAGTAACATTACAATAAAATAAACAAAAATAGAAAATTACGGATGAGGAGGATGGTTCCAGTATGGGTCCCAAGCGTATCCATAGATGCTGTAAAATGCTTGGGCCGGGTCATATGTAGGATATGGTGGTCGGCTCTCTAAAGTCCAAGGAGCAAATTCGGGCATAACGGTAGGAATGTATTCTCTACCTACGTGTGTACAATAACTTATGATTTGGCTTTGATGATACTGCCAATCTTGAAATGCTTTTTGTCTAGCCATTTCATACTCGTGTCGAGCCATAAAAAGTTGCATTTCCGTCATTGGATTACCCCCTCCCGGTTGACCTTGCTGTTGATCTCTTTCAACCTGTGGATGCCTGCCATCATAACGTGCTGCCGCATTGTTTTGTTTCTTTAAGACCTTAGCACCATGATAAACACGCAAATCTATTCTATCGCGGGGTTCTGGTTCTGCCATTAATAATCCCCCCCGACTTCTATCCACACCGAGATATTCAGCAATTAAAGTAATAAATATACCACCTCCTATTATGCTACCACGCCTCATACCCTTAACCATAGTCAATAAATAATAACCCACACAAAAAGGTATACTTACAGCGCTATGTGGGTCTCGAATACACATGTGGTAAAACAAATCCTGTTCATTAACCTTTTCCTTATTCTTACCTCGTTGTGTAATCGAATTGGCTAAAAACCTATGGATTACTCTTAATTCAGCTCTATCAATATCAAGATAAGAGTATAATCCCCCCTGGAATCGGCGATGGCTAGTCATCCTACTCCATACGTCATTTGTATCAAAATTCTCATCCACCCTCCTACCATAAACTATTAACCTCTGGCAATCATAAGATGCTAGCTCCTCGGGCGTATATATACCTAAAGCCCGAGCCATGTCTAGTAAGGACATATGGCGCATCTCCCATCCTAATAAAAATCTAATAAAACTACGATCGGTTAAAGTATCCACCTGATTATTTATTTCAATAGTACATAATAACTCTATACACCATTCTCTATACACAGGTCTACGCATGTTGAATAAACTTACCCAATCACTAAAAGTAGAATTACCATACGTTTGAGTAAGTAATTCCCTGATTGGCTCGGCCAATTCCACTACCTATAATGGTGCCCAATCTATAACTCTGGGTACCTCAACATTATTAGACACAAGGTTGTGCAGGTTCTTTTGATATTTTGGATAGTCTATCCAATATCTATCAAATCTCAAATTCGAATGTAAATCTGCCTCATGAATGTTTGAATATGAAACAATTGGGTAAGGCATATCTTGTCGATAATGGTTATTAATTTCCTGTTGATTTGCATCTTCCGGAGGAGCATTGCGAGCCTGGGATGAAGATTCACCCCTTTCAGTCTGCAAAATATATCAAACACAATTTTTGTGCATCCAAATATGCATTAGTTTTAGCAAAATCATAAATATAAACAATTACAATGACATGTTTAATCCATATTAAACTCTATACACATTTTCAAAATATTAACAATTCTACATTTTTACAAATATACTTTTACAAAAATGTATACAAAGTTTCTTCGCATTTAACTTCTAAAACATGTCAAAAATAATCATTATAACAATTAAACAAGTTCCTCATGGCATTCATATCAATTAAATCAAGTTCATGCAATTTTGGTTCAAAAAGTCCACTTTAATCTTCATAAATCATGTTTAGGATCAAAGTTTTGATCATTTAGCAACCTAAACATGTTACACTACTCAATTTAGCATAAACTAACAACAAAATTCGGCCATAACCTGTTTATATCAAAAAGCCCTAATTTTGCTCAAGAACACAAACCCTAGATTATTCAAAAATTGAAGTTCAAAGCTTCTAATCATGTTAAATAGCATCAATCTAGGTTATACAAGCATAATACACAAACAATTGAAGCATTATTACACTAGAAAGCATCAAATTCGAATTATGTATGAAATTGTTCAAGAACACTAAAATTCGGATTAAATGGTGTTTAGGTGTAGAAATTTACCGATTTCCTTGAGTAATTCCTTGATAATAGTCTCCTCATTGTAATTTCATGAAAGATTTGATGAAAAATGATGAAAAATGGCGAATTTGGGCGATTTTTGTGTGTGTTTTTTCGCAGAAAATTGGGTGTGGTGATGAACAAACTGGTCTGTTCGACCAGTTATATTTTTTTCTGGGTTTTTTGACCTCCGCGAGTGCGGTGGTGTGAACCCACAAATCACCGCGAGTCGCGGCCATTTTTTTTTTATATATTTTATAAAACCTTATAACTTTATAAAACATAAAATTAATTAAATTCTAAAAATTTTGTTTTCCTTTAGGAGCGAGGGCGTTTCTGATAGTTGTCCTAGTCCGTCCCTCGACAAAATTTTAAAATTTGTCAATTTAAAGCGCGATTTTAAAAGTAAAGATTTTTGGGTTTTTTAATGTTTTTGGCATACTTTAATTCAATAAGATTAAAAATAATGATAATAAAAGTTCTCGTCCCTCCCTCGGGTAAAACAATTTCGGTTCAATGACCTAGTCTTCAACTCACGACGAATTTTAACAATCAAATTTTTAACTTAACGAAATAAAGTAAATTTTTTTGTTTTTAAATTCACACCAAACTTAAATTTAAAATGCATAAAATTAAAAATTCATATTAAAAATTCACACCAAACTTAAATTATATTTTTGTTTTTATACATACAAATTTATATTAAAAATATTAATTTTTCAGATATTTACAATTTTAAAGAAGTTTACAATATTAATTTAATATTTATATATTAATTTTAAAAACATGGTAAAAAAAAATTGAAAATCTTTTTGGCTTTTATCCCACTTTAATCAATCAAATATTATCAAAAATATGCGCCCCTCTTTTTGGTAAAGTAATTTCGGTTCCATGACCTAATTTAACTCATGACGAATTTTTGAAATATTTTGGGTTGATTGATTAAAGATATTTATACCTTAAGAATAAACGTTAAATTTCGCAGTGATGTAATAAATTTTTATATGATATCAATAATTTCGGTCGCAAGACCTAATTTTATTGAATACCAATTTAATACTTTATAGCTAACAAATTAGCGTTTATTATCAAAAGGTTAAAAATAAAAATAAAAATAAAAATGAAAACTGTACAAACTTGTCTGTGAAATATATTTCTTAGTGATATGCTCTAGCTCACTCATAAGATAGTCGGACTAATTGGTTTTCCATAGCTAGATAGGCGTAACCTCGAGCATTTAACGTTTTTTCTTCTAAACATATGAACGGTCCGTCTCTGCATAAAGTAACAAATTCGGTGTTTGAATAGGTTTGATTATTTGAACATTTACCTTCGTGTGACCATTTTCCGCATTTGTGACATTTTTCAAGGTGTCGTGCTCTTTTTTTCGCTGCGGATTTTGATTTTCCTTTACCAAATTGTAACTTATTATCTTCGCATCTGGATTCTTTTCTTACTCCGTCCAATTTACCTCTTATTAATGATACCAATTCAATTGGAAGTGTGTTATTATTACGTTTAGTGATCAAAGCGTGTAGCATTAGACCATGGTTTAATTCACAGGAAGTCTTCATTTCGAAAAACCTAAAAAAAAAAAATTCAGAATGGGGGGAGAAGACTAGTTCTTTAGGGTCTGCTAGGGAGAGACCATTCGGGTTCCATTTTCGAGAACTACACGAAAACATAAAATCTAACTCTAACAGAAATACATATTATCCTTTAAAGACTTGATTCTCCCCACACTTAGTTAGCTGTGGTGTCAAAATTGTGATTAACTTCGTTGTCAACTTCTATCGGACTATCTATGTAATGTTTAACTCTGTGACCATTAACCTTAAATTCAATCCCATTTGTATTTATCAATTCCACTGTGCCGTATGGGAAAACTCTTTTGACTATGAATGGTCCAGACCATCTTGATTTCAATTTTTTAGGAAATAGCTTGAATCGTGAATTGAAAAGAAGAACTCTGTCTCCTTCTTTAAATTCTTTTGAACTTCTGATTCTTTTATCATGTCATTTCTTCGTTCTTTCTTTATAGATTAACGAATTTTCGTATGCTTCATGTCTCAATTCTTCTAATTCGTTTAGTTGACTTAATCGTAGAAGTCCAGCTTCATGTAAATCAAGATTACATGTCTTCAAAGCCTAAAATGCTTTGTGTTCAATTTCTACTGGAAGATGACATGCTTTTCCATAAACGAGTTTAAAAGGTGTGGTTCCAATTGGAGTTTTGTAGGCTGTTCTAAAAGCCCAGAGTGCATCCTCCAATTTAATGGACCATTCCTTCGGATTTGTTCCTACGGTTTTCTCTAGAATACGTTTTAAAGCTCGGTTGGTATTTTCAACTTGTCCACTTGTTTGTGGATGATAAGCAGTGGAGATTTTATGAGTTACTCCATATCTTTTAAGAACTTTCTCAAGTTGATTATTACAGAAATGAGTACCCCGATCACTTATTAAAGCTTTCGGTGTTCCAAACCTTGCAAAAAGACGTTTTAAAAAGTTGACTACAACTCGTGCATCGTTAGTTGAGAGAGCTTGTGCTTCTGCCCATTTTGATATATAATCAATGGCTACGAGAATGTAGAGATTATTATGATATTTTGGAAATGGACCCATAAATTCAATACCCCAAATGTCAAATACTTCACATACTTGAATGACATTTTGTGGCATTTCATCACGTTGACTTATTTTTCCGGCCCTTTGACAAGCATCACAGGATTTACAAAGAAGGTGTGCGTCTTTGTAAATTGTAGGCCAATAGAATCCAGCATCGTAAACTTTTCTTGCTGTTAGTTGAGGCCCATAATGCCCTCCTGTTGGTCCTGTGTGACAATGGTTTAAAATTTTACTAGCTTCATTTCCGAATACACATCGGCGTATTATTCCATCAGGACAACTTTTAAACAAATGTGGATCTTCCCAGAAATAGTATTTTATATCACTAAAGAATTTCTTTCGTTTTTGGTACGATAATCCTTTTTCAAGGAATTCACATACTAAGTAGTTTGCATAGTCTGTAAACCATGGAATTTTATTATAATCTATCTTCAATAGATATTCATCAGGAAAGTTGTCTTGTATGGCCGATTCATTTAGAACTTCTAATTCAGGATTTTCAAGACGAGAAAGATGATCAGCGACGAGATTTTCTGCTCCCTTTTTGTCTCGGATTTCAATATCGAACTCTTGTAAGAGTAAGATCTAACGGATTAATCGTGGTTTGGCATCTTGTTTCGAAAATAGGTATCTAAGAGCAGAATGGTCGGTATAGACCACCGTTTTTGCTAGAACGAGATATGATCGAAATTTGTCAAAAGCAAAGACAATAGCAAGGAGTTCTTTTTAAGTAGTTGTATAATTCGTTTGTGCTCCTTGTAACGTCTTACTAGCATAATATATAGATTGAAATCGTTTTTCAATCCTTTGTCCTAAAATGGCTCCCATTGCAAAATCACTTGCATAGCACATAAGTTCAAACGGTAGATTCCAATTTGGAGTTATCATGATCGGCGCATTAGTGAGTTTTTCTTTAAGTATATTAAAAGATTTGATACATTCATCTGAAAAGATGAATGGATCATCCTTTTCTAGGAGTTTATTCATAGGAGTGGCAATTTTAGAAAAATCTTTTATAAAACGTCGGTAAAAACCGGCATGCCCTAGAAAACTCCTAACTCCTCTAACATTGGTGGGATGTGGAAGTTTAGCAATTACATCTACTTTAGCTCTATCCACTTCAATTCCTTCCTTTGAAATTTTATGACCAAGAACGATGCCTTCTTTAACCATGAAATGGCATTTCTCCCAATTAAGTACTAGATTTGATTGTTCGCATCTAATAAGCATTCGTTCCAGATTAACTAAACATGATTCAAATGTATCACCGAAGACTAAAAAGTCATCCATGAAAACTTCCATGCATTCTTCTATCATGTCGTGAAAAATTGCCATCATGCATCTTTGAAAGGTTGCAGGGCGTTGCAAAGTTCAAATGACATGCGTTTGTAAGCAAAAGTACCATAAGGGCACGTGAATGTGGTTTTCTCTTGGTCTTCGGGTGCTATTGGAATTTAAAAATATTCGAAAAAACCATCAAGAAAACAATAGTGATGTTTCGCGAGGTGTATATAAAATAGCTATTATTTTTACAAGGAAATACTATTAAATACGATACAATTTTACACAAGATATTTATTTATTTAGAGAATGGATATACTTAAACTTTGCTACAACACTTATAGGCAGTGTAGCTAATCGTACAGTAGTGTAGTTTTTAGTAAGTCCGGTTCATTCCACAGGGAATCTTTTTAAACAAAGCTTAACGCTATATTAGTTTACTTTTATAAAAATACAAATATATATATATAAGTAATATTATTATTATAAAGGGGGGTTTTTATCGTTTAATGACCGGTTTGTCGATTTTAAAACTTTAGTCGCAGTTAAAACCAAATGTAAAATATTAAAAATAAATACAAGACTTAAATTAAAGCATAAAGTAAATAACGATAATGAAATTGCGAATAATAAAAGTGCGATAAAATAAACTTGCGATAATTAAAAAGTACAATAATTAAAAATGCAATTAAAATATAATAACAATAAAAATGCGATAATTAGAAGTGCAATTAAATATAAAATAAAGGAAATTAAATATGAAATACAAGAATTATGCTTATTTAAACTTCCGTAATCATGATGTTTGACGTGTTGATTTTAGTTTTATTGCCCATGGGTTAATTGTCCTTTGTCCTGGATTATTTAATATGTCCGTCTGGTTTTTGTCCATAACAGTCCATCAGTCATAAATATAAAGTGCGAGTGTCCTCGTCAAATTATTCTTATACCCGAAGTTAAATATTCCAACTAATTGGGGATTCGAATTGTAACAAGGTTTTAATACTTTGTTTAATGAATACACCAGGTTATCGACTGCGTGTAAACCAAGGTTTTACTACTTTGTTAACAATTACATCAATTACCCTTGAATGTAATCCACCCCTGTTTTAATGAGTCCATTGACTATTAATCCATCCCCGTGTCCGGTCAAATGAACAATAATTCGTACTTATAAATATCCCGCCCATCGTGTCCGATTAAGCGTATGTGGTAATTTATAGGGACGCCCAATTGTAAATCTTTATATTAACATTAACAAACTATCATTTAGTTAAACAAATATAAAGCCCATTAATAGCCCATAGTCTAATTTCCACAAGTGTCGTTCTTTTGTCCAAACCCCAATTATGGTACAAAGCCCAATTACCCAATTTTAGTAATTAGCCCAACATCATGATTACTTCGGATTAAATAAGCATAATAATTACTTAGCTACGAGACATTAATATAAAAAGGTTGAACATAACTTACAATGATTAAAAATAGCGTAGCGTTACACGGACAGAATTTCGACTTACACCCTTACAATATTCGCTAACATACCCTTATTATTAGAATTATAATTAAAATTAAAATTAAAATTAAAATATAAATATAAATATTTACGTATTATGAGAGAAGAAGAAAAAGATGGATGATTAAAAATGCTCAGAATTCGGTTGCTTTTATAGGGAGTTTCAAATTTTGGGGCTCCGCGACTCGCGACCCTTTTGGCCTTCAAACTCCGCGAGTCGCGGAGTTTGCTTTTACAGCTCACACGAGTTTGGCTCTTTGTTTACCGACGGTTTTATAAATAAATATAATATATTAAATAATTATAAGAATTATTTAAATATTATATTATATTTATGTGCATAGTTGACTTGTAATTTTTAGTCCGTTGCGTCGAGCGTTGAGAGTTGACTCTGGTCCCAGTTCCGGATTTTCGAACGTCCTTGCGTACAATTTAATATCTTGTACTTTGCGTTTTGAATCTTGTACTCTTGTAATTTCGAGACGTTTCTTATCAATAATTGGAACCTCTTTGATTGTCTTTTGTACTTTTGAGCTTTTTGGTCGTTTGCGTCTTCAATTCGTCGAATCTGTCTTTTGTCTTCACCTTTTATTATTTAAACGAATATCACTTGTAAATAGAACAATTGCAACTAAAAGCTTGTCTTTCTTGAGGAATAATGCTATGAAATATATGTTCGTTTTTAGCATTATCAAATATTCCCACACTTGAGCGTTGCTTGTCCTCAAGCAATATCGTCTTGAAATACTAGAATCACTTCTTTATTCTTCACACTTTGTACATCAGTGATTTCTATACGGTGGTATAAACAATGGTAGTAACGATATGGTTTACAGTCCCACATGACTATAAAAATTTAGATCCATTAAGAAAATTGGATCTTTATGAAAACATTTGATCTTTTGAAAATTAAATCTAGTTTTTACCCTAGATAAGTTTTCCGGAATAACCCTTCACCGGTGTTTGTAAAATATTTTTGTGGGTTTGGTGGGTTTCAGATTTGAAAATTTTAGCTCAAAACTTATGGTTTTGTGTCACCCACTTGCTAACCTTGTATTTGGAAAGCAACACGTCCAGTTTACTTGTCCCGTATATTACCTTTCGGTAAACTACCGTCCGGTTGTAAAGGAAAGCGTTGAACAAGCAACTGTTAAGGCAATGTCTAATGACATGCATTTGATTATGGTCTATAACGTGTCGGACGCAATTACTATCCTTGGTAGGAGCAATAGTAAAGCTCACCCTTATAATTTTTTGGTCTGGCACAAGGTCCTGTCTTTGACCATGCTATGCAACCACCGTTCTTACGGTTGACACTCGATTTGGTTCAGGTGACCTAATGAATTCCAGGTGAATTCCTAGAATTTTACGTTCAATGGTAATGAACGCATTGAAAATAGGGTTTTCAGAAAACAAATCGGTTTGTAATTTTGATCAAAATATTTTCTCGTTCAAGCTCGAGTTTAGATATCATTGAATTCCATGAGTTTGAATTCTCAATCTTTAAGGTCAATCTCTAGGATTGAGTAATATCAGGCTTAAAAGCTGATTTTTAATCTTTAAGGAGATTATCCTTTCTGGGGATCTGATTCATTAGTCTTATCCAGCTAATTTGCATGGTGCCCCCCCATTTTACGAGATAAATCCTTCTCATGGTTAGGATAAATCTGACCACTTGGCGACCCTGTTTAATGCTGAGGTCCGTGGATTTCCTGCTGATTTTAGTGATGACTTTTCTAGATTTTTCGTCAACCTACAGCTGGTCTGGACGACAACTTCTTGACCTAAATCAAGAAGCGCGTGTCTTTTTCGGAAGACTTTACTTCCTTTTAATGATGGAATTGATTCATCGTGTAGATCCATCTTTCTTACAGTAAATCAGGTAAAACAGTTTAGTTTAGTCCAAAGCAAAAGTATTTTCAGTTATTTGTTACAGATATATGTGACATATGTTTAAGATAACTTGGTAAAATTCCCCACACTTGGCTTTTATTTTTCCTTTTTATCGTCCTCTATTCCATTTTAAATGAATTTTAACATTTTGGTTTGTTTCTCAATTTATGTCCTTTCCGAGGTTACAATAATTTCGGTGTTAAAACCTAGTTTTATCGTTCATAAATATGTATAAACATGATTTTGAGTTCATTTAATTGAAAATTTTGAAAATTTTTACTAGAATTGGGTAGTCAGTATATAAGACTAGGGCTGTTCTTTATTATCAGAGAGCACTAGATTCTAATACAACTACTGCTTTACTAGTATTTTTAATGGTAACCAAGTGTTTAAAGTAAAAATTTTAAAATCCGAAAGAATTTAACCCCTTCCCACACTTAAGATCTTGCAATGCCCTCATTTGCAAGAAATCAGTAACAATTTAAATTATTGAGGGTGATTTGTGTGAAAATGATTAAATTTTTACCAAAGTTTCCAAATATATTGGCGTTTGTTTGCTGAATGATAAATGGTGCACATCATTTGTTCATTCCGTCTTGTTGTTATTTCACATATATTTTGCATCTTGTCATCAAAATTAGTTGCTTTTGCTGAACTTAATGCCAGTCTTTGAAAATGCGTTGTTTTACCCTGTTGTGTACATAAGATAAACTGCAAACATATATACATATTTTTGAAGTTTGGTATATTACCCCACATTCAAAAATTATTAAAATCTAAGAATAGAAGTTAGAAAATTATAAAAACTATTACAATATTAACATAAGTATTAAACGTATCAACATTACAAATTACAAAATAAATAAAACTAAGTAGACTAGGGATGATACTGGTACCAATAGGGGTTCCAAGCATAACCATAGGTGCTATAGAATGCTTCGGCAGGGTTATACGTAGGATACGGTGGTTGCATCTCTATAGACCGGGGAGGGAAGATGGCTTTTGGTGTAGGAATATAGTTTCTACCTATATGTTGGCAATGAGCTATGATTTGGTTCTGATGAACTTGCCAATCTTCAAATGCTCTCTGTCTAGCATTTTCGTACTCCTGTGCAGCTATAAACCTTTGCATTTCTTGCATCTCATTTCCCCCTCCTACATTACCTTGCTGTTGGTTTCTCTCAACCTGTGGATGTCTACCATGGTATTGTACTGCGGCGTTATTTCGCCTCTTCAAAACTTTCGCACCATGGTATACATTTAAACCTATCGTATCACGGGGTTCTGGTTCTTCGATTAATAATCCCCCCGACTTATATCCACACCGAGATATTCAGCAATCAAAGTAATAAAAATACCACCTCCTATTATGCTATGCGGTCTCATCCCCCTAACCATAGCTGATAAATAATAACCCACACAATAAGGTATACTTACAGCGCTTTGTGGGTCTCGAATACACATATGGTAAAACAAATCCTGTTCATTTACCTTTTCCTTGTTCTTACCCCTTTGTGTAATCGAATTAGCTAAAAACCTATGAATTACTCTTAATTCAGCTCTATCTATATCCAAATAAGAGTAATTTCCCCCTTTGAAACGGTGATGGCTTGTCATTTGACTCCACACACCGTGTGTATCAAAATTTTCTTCTATCTTTCTACCATTTAGTATCAACCCTCTACAATCGGCAGATGCTAACTCCTCAGGCGTATATATACGTAAAGCCTGAGCCATGTCTAGTAAAGACATGTGGCGCATCGAACCTCCTAACAAAAATCTAATAAAAGATCGATCGGTTAAACTAGATACCTGATCATTTAATTCTATACTACATAACAATTCTTCACACCATACCTTATATACAGGTCTAGGCATGGTGAATAAACGTACCCAGTCATTAAAAGTAGAATTACCATACCTCTGTACAAGTAATTCCCTAATTGGCCCGGCCAATTCTACAGCTTCTAAGGGTCTCCATTCTATGACCCTAGGTACCTCAACAACCTTAGAATGAAGCGTATGCAACCCCCTTTGATATTTTGGATAATCTATCCAAAGTCTGTCAAATCTCAGGTTCGGGTGCAAATCTTCCAAGTGCATATCAGAAAAGGTCATGACTGGATGAGGTATATCCTGCTTGTAGTAGTTATCCACCTCCTGTTGTTCCGCATTCTCAGCAGGAGCATTGCGGGCTTGGGATGAAGATTCACCCCTTTCAGTCTGCAAAACACATCAAACACAATTTTTGTGCATCCAAATATGCATTAGTGTCAGCAAAATCATCAATCAAAATAATTACAATGACATGATCAATTTATATCAAACTTAAGCTCATTTTCATATATTTATCAAATCTACACTTTTTCAAATAAGCATATACGAAAATGTTCGCCAAGTTCATAAGCTTTTAACTCAAATAACATGTCAAAATAATCATTACTAGCAATTAAACAAGTTTCAAATGACATTATCTCTCAAAAATCAAGTTCATGAATTTTAGACTTTGAAAAAGTCCACTTTAATTCTCAAAATCATGTTTAGGCTCAAAGTTTGGATCATTTAACTACCTAAACATGTTACACTACTTAATTTAGCAACAATTCATGACAAAAATCGGCCATAACCTGTTTATATCAAAAAGCCCCAAATTTGCTCAAGAACACAAACCCTAGATTACTCAAAATTCGAAGTTTAAGGCTTCTAATCATGTTAAATAGCATCAATCTAGGTTATACAAGCATAATACATAAACAATTTAAGCCTAATTACACTAAAAAGCATCAAAATCAAATTGGGGAAAAAAATTGCTCAAGAACACTAATTTTCGAATTAAATGGTGTTTAGGTGTAGAAATTTACCATTTTTCTTGAGTAATTCCTTGATAGCATCCTTCTCAACATGATTTTAGTAAAATATTTGGTGATTAACGGTTAAAAATTGTGATTTTGGGGTGTATTTTTCGGGTTTTTGCGCAGTTATTTCGCAGTATGTGCTTTGTGGTGTGTGTGGACTGAGCTGTTTCAGCTCTTATTTTTTTTTTCTGTAATCCGATATCTCCGCGAGTCGCGGTGTTTAAGGCTTCAAACTCCGCGAGTCGCGGAGTTTGGTATTTTTTTTATTAAAACAATTAAGTAATTAATTTTAAAATTTTGTTTCCCTTGTTATTTAGGACGAGGTCGTTTCGGATCGATGTCCTAGTCCGTCCTTCGACAAAATTTTAAAATTTGTCTTTTTGTAGCGATTGTTTTAAAAGCTAAGATTTTTGGGTTTTTTTAATGTTTTTGGCATACTTTAATTCAATAAGATTAAAAATAATGATAATAAAAGTTCTCGTCCCTCCCTTGGGTAAAGCAATTTCGGTTCAAAGACCTAGTCTTCAACTTACGACGAATTTTAAAAATCATATTTTTAACTTAATGAGATAAAGTAAATTTTTGTTTTTAAATTCACACAACTTAAATATAAAATTCAAAATTAATATTAAAAATTCACACCAAACTTAAAATTTAAAATGCATAAAATTAAAAATTCATATTTTAAAAATTAAAAATTAACACCAAACTTAATTTAAAAATTCATATTATAAATTCACACCAAACTTATATTAATTTTTCAAATATTTACAATTTTAAATATATTGTTTTTACAAAGTTTACAATATTAATTTAAGATTTATATATTAATTTTAAAAACATGGTAAAAATAAAATTAAAAATCTTTTTGGCTTTTTATCCCACTTTAATCAATCAAATATTATCAAAAATATGCGCCCCTCTTTTCGGTAAAGTAATTTCGGTTCCAAGACCTAATTTAACTCATGACGAATTTTTGAAATATTTTGGGTTGATTGATTAAAGATATTTATACCTTAAGAATAAACGTTAAATTTCGCAGTGATGTAATAAATTTTTGAATGATATCAATAATTTCGGTCGCCAAACCTAATTTTATTTAATACCAATTTAATACTTTTTAGCGAACAAATTAGCGTTTATTATCAAAAGGTTAAAAATAAAAAAAAATAAAAACTATACAGACGTACCTGTGAAATAGATTTCTTAGTTATATGATCTATCCCATTCATAAGATAGTCGGTTTAATTGGTTTTCCATAGCTACATAGGCGTAACCTCGAGCATTCAGTGTCTTTTCTTCTAAACATATGAACGGTCCGTCTCTGCATAAAGTAACAAATTCGGTATTTGAATAGGTTTGATTATTTGAACATTTACCTCCATGTGACCATTTTCCGCATTTGTGACATCTTTCTAGGTGTCGTGCTCTTCTTTTTGCTGCGGATTTTGATTTTCCTTTACCAAATTGTAACTTATTATCTTCGCATCTGGATTCTTTTCTAACTCCGTCCATTCTTTCTCTGATTACTGATACTATTTCACTCGGAAGTGTGTCATTATTACGTTTAGTGATCAAAGCGTGTAGCATTAGACCATGGTTTAGTTCACAGGCAGTCTTCATTTTCTAAAAAAAATAAAAATTCAGAATGGGGGGAGAAGACTAGTTCTTTAGGGTCTGCTAGGGAAAGACCATTCGGGTTCCATTTTCGAGAACTACACGAAAACAGACAATCTAACTCTAACAGAAATACATATTATCCTTTAAAGACTTGATTCTCCCCACACTTAGTTAGCTGTGGTGTCGAACTTGTGATTAACTTCGTTGTCGACTTCCATCGGACTATGTATGTAGTGTTTAACTCTGTGACCATTAACTTTAAATTCAATCCCATTTGAATTTATTAATTCTATCGTTCCGTATGGGAAAACTCTTTTGACTACGAATGGTCCAGACCATCTTGATTTCAATTTTCCAGGAAATAGCTTGAATCGTGAATTGAAAAGAAGAACTCTGTCTCCTTCCTTAAATTCTTTTAAACTTCTGATTCTTTTATCATGCCATTTCTTCGTTCTTTCTTTATAGATTATCGAATTATCGTATGCTTCATGTCTTAATTCTTCTAATTCGTTTAGTTGACTTAATCGTAGACGTCCGGCTTCATGTAAGTCAAGATTACATGTCTTCAAAGCCCAAAATGCTTTGTGTTCAATTTCTACTGGAAGATGACATGCTTTTCCATAAACAAGTCTAAAAGGTGTGGTTCCAATTGGAGTTTTGTAGGCTGTTCTAAAAGCCCAGAGTGCATCCTCCAATTTAATGGACCATTCCTTCGGATTTGATCCTACGGTTTTCTCTAGAATACGTTTTAAAGCTCGGTTGGTATTTTCAACTTGTCCACTTGTTTGTGGATGATATGCGGTGGAGATTTTATGAGTTACTCCATATCTTTTAAGAACTTTCTCAAGTTGATTATTACAGAAATGAGTACCCCGATCACTTATTAAAGCTTTCGGTGTTCCAAACCTTGCAAAAAGACGTTTTAAAAAATTGACTACAACTCGTGCATCATTAGTTGGGAGAGCTTGTGCTTCCGCCCATTTAGATACATAATCAATGGCTACGAGTATATATAGATTATTATGAGATTTTGGAAATGGACCCATAAAGTCAATACCTCAAATGTCAAATACTTCACATACTTGTATGACATTTTGTGGCATTTCATCACGTTGACTTATTTTTCCGGCCCTTTGACAAGCATCACAGGATTTGCAAAGAAGGTGTGCGTCTTTGTAAATTGTAGGCCAATAGAATCCAGCATCATAAACTTTTCTTGCTATTAGTTGAGGCCCATAATGCCCTCCTGTTGGTCCTGTGTGACAATGGTTTAAAATTTTACTAGCTTCATCTCCAAATACACATCGGCGTATTATTCCATCGGGACAACTTTTAAACAGATGTGGATCTTCCCAAAAATAGTGTTTTATATCACTGAAGAATTTCTTTCGTCTTTGGTACGATAATCCTTTTTCAAGGAATCCACAAACTAAGTAGTTTGCATAGTCTGCAAACCATGGAATTTCTTTATAATCTATCTTCAATAGATATTCATCAGGAAAGTTGTCTTGTATGGCCGATTCATTTAGAACTTCTAATTCGGGATTTTCAAGACGAGAAAGATGATCAGCGGCGAGATTTTCTGCTCCTCTTTTATCTCGGATTTCAATATCAAACTCTTGTAAGAGTAAGATCCAACGGATTAATCTTGGTTTAGCATCTTGTTTCGAAAATAGGTATCTAAGAGCAGAATGGTCGGTATAGACCATCGTTTTTGCTAGAACGAGATATGATCGAAATTTGTCAAAAGCAAAGACAATAGCAAGAAGTTCTTTTTCAGTAGTTGTATAGTTCGTTTGTGCTCCTTGTAACGTCTTACTAGCATAATATATAGGTTGAAATCGTTTTTCAATCCTTTGTCCTGAAACGGCTCCCATTGCAAAATCACTTGCATCGCACATTAATTCAAATGGTAGATTCCAATTTGGTGTTATCATGATCGGCGCATTAGTGAGTTTCTCTTTAAGAATATTAAAAGATTTGATACATTCATCTGAAAAGATGAATGGAGCATCCTTTTCTAGGAGTTTATTCATAGGAGTGGCAATTTTAGAAAAATCTTTTATGAAACGTCGGTAAAAACCGGCATGCCCTAGAAAACTCCTAACTCCTCTAACATTGGTGGGATGTGGAAGTTTAGCAATTACATCTACTTTAGCTCTATCCACTTCAATTCCTTCTTTTGAAATTTTATGTCCAAGAACGATGCCTTCTTTAACCATGAAATGGCATTTTTCCCAATTAAGTACTAGATTTGATTTTTCGCATCTAATTAGCATACGTTCCAGATTAACTAGACATGATTCAAATGTATCACCGAAGACTGAAAAGTCATCCATGAAAACTTCCATGCATTCTTCTATCATGCCGTGAAAAATCGCCATCATGCACCTTTGAAAGGTTGCAGGGGCGTTGCAAAGTCCAAATGGCATGCGTTTGTAAGCAAAAGTACCATAAGGGCACGTGAATGTGGTTTTCTCTTGGTCCTCGGGTGCTATTGGAATTTGAAAATATCCGGAAAATCCATCTAGAAAACAATAGTAACTATTTCCGGCTAATCTTTCCAACATTTGATCTATGAAAGGTAAGGGAAAGTGATCTTTTCTGGTGACGTCATTTAATTTTATATAATCAATACATACACGCCATCCTGTTACAGTCCTAGTAGGAATAAGCTCATTTTTCTCATTTGTAATGACAGTCATGCCACCCTTCTTAGGCACGCATTGAACTGGGCTTACCCATTGACTATCAGAGATTGGATAAATTAAACCTGCATCTAGCAGTTTAATAATCTCTTTCTTAACTACATCTTGCATATTAGGATTTAGTCTTCGTTGATGTTGCACATATGTTTTATGACCTTCTTCCATAAGGATTTTATGTGTGCAATACGAAGGACTTATTCCTTTAATATCATGAATCTTCCATGCAATGGCTGGTTTATGGGCTTTCAACACAGAATTGAGTTGTGATTTCTCATTTTCAGTAAGAGAAGACGATATTATTACAGGTAATTCAGATTCACCATGTAAATAAGCGTATTCCAAATGGTTTGGAAGTGGCTTTAACTCTAATTTCGGAGGTTCTTCTATCGATGATTTGTATCGATATCTGTCTTCTTCTTTTAGCATTTGAATTTCTTCTGTTGTTGGTTCATATCCATTAGCTATAAGTGTAGCTAACATTTCAGCTTCATCAATTGGTTCATTACCTTCTCCTAAAGAACATTCTCCAGTTCCTTGTAATTCTGAAAATTCTTCTAATAATTCTGCATGTGCATCTATAGTTTGAATATAATAACATGTATCATCTGCAGATTGTGGTTGTTGCATTGCTCTATCAACTGAAAAGGTAACACTCTCATCCTCTATACTTAGGGTCAGTTTCTTTCCGAACACGTCTATCATTGCTTTAGCCGTGTTTAAGAATGGTCTTCCTAATATGAGAGGAACTTGAGAATCTTCTTCCATGTCCAGAACAACAAAATCTACTGGAAATACTAAAGTACCTACTTTAACTAGCATGTTCTCCATTATCCCTCTAGGATATTTTATTGATCTATCGGCTAGTTGTATGCTTATTCTTGTTGGTTTCAATTCTCCAAGGTCTAGTTTAGCGTATAGTGAATACGGCATTAGATTTATACTAGCACCTAAGTCTGCCAATGCTTCTATTGAACTAAGACTACCCAGAAAACATGGAATTGTGAAACTTCTTGGATCAGATAGTTTTTCTGGTATCTTATTCAACAGCACTGCTGAACAATTAGCATTCATAGTAACAGCCGAGAGTTCTTCCATTTTCTTTCTATTTGAGATTAGATCTTTCAAGAATTTAGCATATCTAGGCATTCCTGAAATCACATCAATGAAAGGAAGATTTACATTTATCTGTTTAAACATATCCAAGAATTTGGATTGCTCGGCTTCAAGTTTCTCTTTCTTCATTTTACTCGGGTAAGGAAGTGGTGGTTGGTATGGTTTAACATAAGGTTTAGCCTTAACTGTGTTATCTTCATTAACCTTTTCAACTACCGGTTCTTTTTCCTTATCTTGATCAGGTTGTGGTTCTTGTGGAGTAGGAATAGCTTCATCAGAAGTTACAGGTATTTCAGGTGGTTTAAGTGTTGTACCACTTCTTGTGGTAATGGCTTTAGCTGTTTCATTCCGGGGGTTAGGATTTGTATCACTAGGTAGACTTCCCGGTTTTCTTTCACCTATTAACCTTGCTAGGTTA
Organism: Rutidosis leptorrhynchoides; assembly: GCF_046630445.1. NCBI lineage: Eukaryota > Viridiplantae > Streptophyta > Magnoliopsida > Asterales > Asteraceae > Rutidosis > Rutidosis leptorrhynchoides. Next base: position 543,276,979 of record NC_092333.1, read on the forward strand.
CTTACTTCTTGTTCCAGATTTTGAATAGAAGCTTGTTGATTTCTAAATGCTTGAGCATTTTGTTCATTGGTTTGTTTTTGAGATGTGAAAAACTGCGTTTGAGTTTCAACTAGCTTCGTCATCATATCTTCTAAATTCGGCTTTTTATCATCGGTTTGTTGTGGTGGTTTGTTTTGAAAATTAGGTCTTTGCTGAGTGTAAGTATTATTGGATACTTGTTGATTGCTAGGACCTTGTTGGTTGTTGTATGGAATATTTCTGTTATAATTTTGGTTTTGATTGTAAATCGGTCTTGGCGGTTGATAATTATTCTGATAATTATTTCCAGGCCTTTGGTTTATGTATGAAATATTCTCTCTTTGTTCCATTGTTAATTCAATACTGAGACAATCTTTTGTCAAATGTGGTCCTCCACACTGCTCACAACTAATTCATATTGAGTGAATATCTTTAGTCATCTTTTCCATTCGTCTCTCCACAGCATCTATCTTTGCGGAAATGGAATCTAAGTCATGGCTAGAATCGGCTCTAGCTGCTTTAGATGATCTAACGATATCTTTTTCTTGATGTCACTCATGTGAGTGGGAAGCAGTGTTATCAATAATTTTGTAAGCATCAGTTTCGGTTTTCTTCATAATAGAACCACCAGCTGCTATATCTATGTCTTTTCTTGTAGTGATGTCGCATCCTTGGTAGAATATTTGTACTATTTGACAGGTGTCTAAACCATGTTACGGACATCCTCTTAACAACTTTCCATATCTTGTCCACGCCTCATATAGAGTTTCATTTGGCTTCTGTGTAAACGTAACAATTTCTGCTTGAAGTCTTACGGCTTTAGATGCCGGAAAGAATTGTTTAAGAAATTTTTCAACTAAAACATCCCATGTATCAATCGCCCCTTCAGGTAACGATTCCAACCAATCTTTGGCTTCTCCCTTTAAAGTCCAGGGAAATAACATGAGATATATCTGTTCATCCTCAACTTCTCGGATTTTAAATAGTGTGCAGATCCTATTAAAGGTACGTAAATGTTCATTTGGATCTTCCTTCAGTGCACCACTAAATTGGCATTGATTAGTCACCATGTGTAGAATTTGTCCTTTAATCTCATAATCTGGCGCATTAATGTCTGGATGAGTAATTGCGTGACCTTGGCCAGTGCGTTTAGCTCTCATTCGGTCTTCCATACTTAAAGGTTCCAGATTCTCCATAATTGAATTTGTTGAATCGGAATCACTAGAGGATTCTGATTTAATGGTTCGTTCCTCAACAATCTCTGTTTGAATGATTGGTGGTTCCGGAGGAAAGTTTAGTGGTTCAGGATCTACGAATCGTTCCTGAATATTCTCCGGATTCTCAATTGTGAGGTCGGGTTCAAAAAATGGATTATCGAAAATTTGAACTGAAGTACTTGGTCGACTGGATGACGATTCTAAAGAAAAATCAACGGCAGTAATATTTGCTAAATGTCTTGATCTAGTTACAGGTGGTGAACGTACAAAAGGTGGTGAACGTCTTGCTCGGTGCATTCACTGAATATCCTATTAGTTTTTAAAAGGAAAGAAAAATTATAATAAGTTATCCAATCAATAGACTTTTCTGATTTTGCCCACGTTTCGAATAGCCAAAAGATGCAGCAGAGGGGCAGGATTCGTTTGGTCTCAATATAATTGAGGACTGTTTGGCTCCAATAACTCGGTCCACGTACAAATCCAACTATTACTACGAACCAGAAAATTTTGATGTCTATCAATTTAACCACTTAAAATAAATTTTCGTAATTTTAAGAAATTTAGATAAGAAGTAGAATAAAAATCTATGTCCTAAAACTAGAATAGCGAGAAATAAGAAAGAAAAAGAGTTCGTCGGAAAAAAATCGAAAAAAAAAATGGTTGAAAAATAAAAGGTGACGAAAAAAATAAAAGAAACTTATAAAACTTAAGAATACTTGACTAACCTAACCTTATTACTACAACTAACTTAAAATTATAATCGCAAATTGAGATTACTAATTGGAATGATAATTGATACATAGGAAAAAGTCGTCTAAAAATATTAAAGCTTATAGGAAAAAAACTAAATCCCAAATGGAAATAACTTAAAAAGAAACTAAAACTTAAAAAGGCGTCGCAAAATTCTAAAGCAACTAAATCTTAGTCTAAAGAAAAAGCACTTAAGGGATTTTACGGCAAAGCCTAAAAATCTAGAAGTAAAAATAACTATGGCAAAAACTAAGTTTAAAACTAAATATGAGCGAAAAAATACAAATATTACGCTAAAACAATTAAAAAGGGATAAAATATAAAAATATACAAAAAGTTGTAAAAAGTACAATTTTTATAAAAATATTATTTTTATATTATTTATTTATTAAAACTACTAATTTTACAAATTAATTAACTAATTAATACTAAATACATAAATTAAATAAAAAGTAAAAGTAATTATAATAATAATAATTAGGTAGGGTTATAATAATAATAATTAATAATTACTCCGTAATTAATTAAGTTAGGGTTTCTATCGGTGTCAGGTCACCTCCGCGAGTCGCGGTATTTAAAGCAGCAAACCCCGCGAGTCGCGGGGTTTCAAAATTCAAACCTGGAACAGTTTAAAACTGACGCGTTTTTTTTATATGTTTTAAATAAAAAAAATACTTAAATAAAACTTATATAAAAATAAAGAAACTTTATAAAAATTAAATATTTAACAAAATATTAAAAATATTTATATTTTTGTTTTTATTTTTATATTTTCGAATATTTAAAACGTATTTTTATAAAAACGACTTTTAATGAAAGTAAACTAAAAATCTTTTTTTTATATATTATATTAGCGTTGCGTTTCCGGCGTTTAAGAGTTTCCCCGGCAGCGGCGACAAAAATAACTTGATGTTTTGCGAGGTGTATATAAAATAGCTATTATTTTTACAAGGAAATACTATTAAATACGATACAATTTTCCACAAGATATTTATTTATTTAGAGAATGGATATACTTAAACCTTGCTACAACACTTATAGGCAGTGTACCTAATCGTACAGTAGTGTAGTTTTTAGTAAGTCCGGTTCGTTCCACAGGGAATCTTTTTAAACAAAGCTTAACGCTATATTAGTTTACTTTTATAAAAATACAAATATATATATATAAGTAATATTATTATTATAAAGGGGGGTTTTTACCGTTTAATGACCGGTTTGTCGATTTTAAAACTTTAGTCGCAGTTAAAACCAAATGTAAAATATTAAAAATAAATACAAGACTTAAATTAAAGCATAAAGTAAATAACGATAATGAAATTGCGAATAATAAAAGTGCGATAAAATAAACTTGCGATAATTAAAAAGTACAATAATTAAAAATGCAATTAAAATATAATAACAATAAAAATGCGATAATTAGAAGTGCAATTAAATATAAAATAAAGGAAATTAAATATGAAATACAAGAATTATGCTTATTTAAACTTCCGTAATCATGATGTTTGACGTGTTGATTTTAGTTTTATTGCCCATGGGTTAATTGTCCTTTGTCCTGGATTATTTAATATGTCCGTCTGGTTTTTGTCCATAACAGTCCATCAGTCATAAATATAAAGTGCGAGTGTCCTCGTCAAATTATTCTTATACCTGAAGTTAAATATTCCAACTAATTGGGGATTCGAATTGTAACAAGGTTTTAATACTTTGTTTAATGAATACACCAGGTTATCGACTGCGTGTAAACCAAGGTTTTACTACCTTGTTAACAATTACACCAATTACCCTTGAATGTAATCCACCCCTATTTTAATGAGTCCATTGACTATTAATCCATCCCCGTGTCCGGTCAAATGAACAATAATTCGTACTTATAAATATCCCGCCCATCGTGTCCGATTAAGCGTATGTGGTAATTTATAGGGACGCCCAATTGTAAATCTTTATATTAACATTAACAAACTATCATTTAGTTAAACAAATATAAAGCCCATTAATAGCCCATAGTCTAATTTTCACAAGTGTCGTTCTTTTGTCCAAACCCCAATTATGGTACAAAGCCCAATTACCCAATTTTAGTAATTAGCCCAACATCATGATTACTTCGGATTAAATAAGCATAATAATTACTTAGCTACGAGACATTAATATAAAAATGTTGAACATAACTTACAATGATTAAAAATAGCGTAGCGTTACACGGACAGAATTTTGACTTACACCCTTACAATATTCGCTAACATACCCTTATTATTAGAATTATAATTAAAATTAAAATTAAAATTAAAATATAAATATAAATATTTACGTATTATGAGAGAAGAAGAAAAAGATGGATGATTAAAAATGCTCAGAATTCGGTTGCTTTTATAGGGAGTTTCAAATTTTGGGGCTCCGCGACTCGCGGCCCTTTTGGCCTTCAAACTCCGCGAGTCGCGGAGTTTGCTTTTACAGCTCACACGAGTTTGGCTCTTTGTTTACCGACGGTTTTATAAATAAATATAATATATTAAATAATTATAAGAATTATTTAAATATTATATTATATTTATGTGCATAGTTGACTTGTAATTTTTAGTCCGTTGCGTCGAGCGTTGAGAGTTGACTCTGGTCCCAGTTCCGGATTTTCGAACGTCCTTGCGTACAATTTAATATCTTGTACTTTGTGTTTTGAATTTTGTACTCTTGTAATTTCGAGACGTTTCTTATCAATAATTGGAACCTCTTTGATTGTCTTTTGTACTTTTGAGCTTTTTGGTCGTTTACGTCTTCAATTCGTCGAATCTGTCTTTTGTCTTCACCTTTTATTATTTAAACGAATATCACTTGTAAATAGAACAATTGCAACTAAAAGCTTGTCTTTCTTGAGGAATAATGCTATGAAATATATGTTCGTTTTTAGCATTATCAAATAGTAACTATTTCCGGCTAATCTTTCCAACATTTGATCAATAAAAGGTAAGGGAAAGTGATCTTTTCTGGTGGCGTCATTTAATTTTCTATAATCAATACATACACGCCATCCTGTTACAGTCCTAGTAGGAATAATCTCATTTTTCTCATTTGTAATGACAGTCATGCCACCCTTCTTAGGCACGCATTGAACTGGGCTTACCCATGGACTATCAGAAATTGGATAAATTAAACCTGCATCAAGTAGTTTAATAATTTCTTTCTTAACAACATCTTGCATATTAGGATTTAGTCTTCGTTGGCGTTGCACATACGTTTTATGACCTTCTTCCATAAGGATTTTATGTGTGCAATACGAAGGACTTATTCCTTTAATATCATGAATCTTCCATGCAATGGCTGGTTTATGAGCTTTTAACACAGAAATGAGTTGTGATTTCTCATTTTCAGTAAGAGAAGACGATATTATTACAGGTAATTCAGATTCACCATGTAAATAAGCGTATTCCAAATGGTTTGGAAGTGGCTTTAACTCTAATGTTGGTGGTTCTTCTATCGATGATTTATATCGATATCTGTCTTCTTCTTTTAGCATTTGAATTTCTTCTGTTGTTGGTTCATATCCATTAGCCATTAGTGTAGCTAACATTTCAGTTTCATCAATTGGTTCAGTTTCTTCTCCTAAAGAACATTCTCCTGTTCCTTGTAATTCTGGAAATTCTTCTAACAATTCTGCATGTGAATCTGTAGTTTGAATATAGTAATATGTATCATCTGTAGATTGCGGTTGTTGCATTGCTCTATCAACTGAAAAGGTAACACTCTCGTCCTCTATACTTAGGGTCAATTTATTACCAAACACGTCTATCATTGCTTTAGCTGTGTTTAAGAATGGTCTTCCTAATATGAGAGGAACTTGAGAATCTTCTTCCATGTCCAGAACAACAAAATCTACTGGAAATACTAAAGTACCAACTTTAACTAGCATGTTCTCCATTATCCCTCTAGGATATTTTATTGATCGATCGGCTAGTTGTATGCTTATTCTTGTTGGTTTCAATTCTCCAAGGTCTAGTTTAGTGTATAGTGAATACGGCATTAAATTTATACTAGCACCTAAATCTGCCAATGCTTCTATTGAACTAAGACTACCCAGAAAACATGGAATTGTGAAACTTCCTGGATCAGATAGTTTTTCTGGTATCTTATTCAACAGCACTGCTGAACAATTAGCATTCATAGTAACAGCCGAGAGTTCTTCCATTTTCTTTCTATTTGTGATTAGATCTTTCAGAAATTTAGCATATCTAGGCATTCCTAAAATTACATCAATGAAAGGAAGATTTACATTTATTTGTTTAAACATATCCAAAAATTTGGATTGCTCGGCTTCAAGTTTCTCTTTTTTCATTTTACTCGGGTAAGGAAGTGGTGGTTGGTATGGTTTAACATAAGGTTTAGCTTTAAATGTGTTATCTTCATTAACCTTTTCAACTATCGATTCTTTTTCCTTATCTTGTTCAGGTTGTGGTTCTTGTGGAGTAGGAATAGCTGCATCAGAAATTACAGGTATTTCAGGTGGTTTAAGCGTTGTACCACTTCTTGTGGTAATAGCTTTAGCTGTTTCATTCCGGAGGTTAGCATTTGTATCACTAGGTAGACTTCCCGCTTTTCTTTCACCCATTAACCTTGCTAGGTTGCTCACTTCTTGTTCCAGATTTTGAATAGAAGCTTGTTGATTTCTAAATGCTTGAGCATTTTGTTCATTCGTTTGTTTCTGAGATGTGAAAAACTGCGTTTGAGTTTCAACTAGCTTCGTCATTATATCTTCTAAATTTGGCTTTTTATCATCGGTTTGTGGTGGTTTGTTTTGAAAATTAGGTCTTTGCTAATTGTAAGTATTATTGGATACTTGTTGATTACTAGGACCTTGTTGGTTGTTGTATGGAACATTTCGGTTATAATTCTGGTTTTGATTGTAAATTGGTCTTGGCGGTTGATAATTATTTTGATTCCAGGCCTTTGGTTTATGTATGAAACATTCTCTCTTTGTTCCATTGTTAGTTCAATACTGAGACAATCTTTTGTCAAATGTGGTCCTCCACACTGCTCACAACTAATTCGTATTGAGTGTATATCCTTAGTCATCTTTTCCATTCGTCTCTCAACAGCATCTATCTTTGCAGAAATGGAATCTAAGTCATGGCTAGAATCGGCTCTAGCTGCTTTAGATGATCTAACGATATCTTTTTCTTGGTGCCACTCATGTGAGTGGGAAGCAGTGTTATCAATAATTTTATAAGCATCAGTTTCTGTTTTCTTCATAATAGAACCACCAGCTGCTATATCGATGTCTTTCCTTGTAGTGATGTCGCATCCTTGGTAGAATATTTGTATTATTTGACAAGTGTCTAAACCATGTTGCGGACATCCTCTTAATAACTTTCCAAATCTAGTCCACGCCTCATATAGAGTTTCATTTGGTTTCTGTGTGAACGTAACAATTTCTCCTTGAAGTCTTACAGCTTTAGATGCCGGAAAGAATTGTTTAAGAAAATTTTCAACTAAAACGTCCCATGTATCAATCGCCCCTTCAGGTAACGATTCTAACCAATCTTTGGCTTCTCCCTTTAAACTCCAGGGAAATAACATGAGATATATCTGTTCATCCTCAACTTCTCTGATTTTAAATAGTGTGCAGATCCTATTAAAGGTACGACGATGTTCATTTGGATCTTCCTTCGGCGCACCACTAAATTGGCATTGATTAGTCACCATATGTAGAATTTGTCCTTTGATTTCATAATCTGGCGCATTAATGTCAGGATGAGTAATTGCGTGACCTTGGCCAGTGCGTTTAGCTCTCATTCGGTCATCCATACTTAAAGGTTCCAGATTTTCCATGATTGAATTTGTTGAATCTGAATCACTAGAGGATTCTGATTTAATGGTTCGTTCCTCAACAATCTCTGTTTGAATGATTGGTGGTTCCGGAGGAAAAATTAATGGTTCAGGATCTATGAATCGTCCCTGAATATTCTCCGAATTCTCAATTGTGAGGTTGGGTTCAAAAAATGGATTATCAGAAATTTGAATTGGAGTACTTGGTTGACTGGATGACGATTCTAAAGAAAAATCAACGGCGGTAATATTAGCTAGATGTCTTGATCGAGTTACAGGTGGTGAACGTACAAAAGGTGGTGAACGTCTTGCTCGGTGCATTCACTGAATATCCTATTAGTTTTTAAAAGGAAAAAAAATTATATAAGTTATCCAATTAATAGACTTTTCTGATTTTGCCCACGTTTCGAATAGCCAAAAGATGCAGCAGAGGGGCAGGATTCGTTTGGTCTCAATATAATTGAGTACTGTATGGCTCCAATAACCCGGTCCACGTACAAATCCAACTATTACTACGAACCAGAAAATTTTGATGTCTATCAATTTAACCACTTAAAATAAATTTTCGTAATTTTAAGAAATTTAGAGAAGAAATAGAATAAAAATCTATGTCCTAAAACTAGAATGTCGAGAAATAAGAAAGAAAAAGAGTGACTTATAAAACTTTAAAACACTTGATTAACCCAACCTTATTAATATCACTAACTTAAAATTAAAATTGCAAATTGAGATTACTAATTGGAGTGATAATTGATACATAGGTAAAAGGCGTCGAAAAATAAAAATAAGAAAGTAGCGCGTTAAAACTTAAAAAGGAACTAAAAACTAAAAAAAATTAAAAGTTGCGTCTAAAAATTATAAAGCTTAAAAGAAATACTATATCCCAAATGGCAATAACTTAAAAAGGTACTAAAAACTAAAAAAAACGTCGCAAAATTCTAAAGTACCTAAATCTTAGTCTAAAGAAAAAGCACTTAAGGGATTTTACGGCAAAGCCTAAAAATCTAGAAATAAAAATAACTATGGTAAAAACTATATCTTAAAAGTAAAAATGAGCGAAAAATACAAAAATTACGCTAAAAACAAATGAAAAGAGACAAAATATAAAAATATACTAAAAGTTGTAAAAAGTACAATTTTTATAAAAATATTATTTTTATATTATTTATTTTATAAAAGTATTAATTTTTATATATTTATAAAATTAATTAAAACTTAAAAATACAAATTAAATAATTAAAACTAAACTAAATAATAAATAATTAATAACCTAATTAGGTTTAATAGTAATAATTAATAATACTCCGTAATTATTACAGTTTGCAGAGTCAAACTCTAGCCTGTCAGTGGACCTTCGTGAGTGCGGTTGGTCCCGGTTCAAAACCTCCGCGAGTCACGGAGGGTTAAATTTCAGCTGAGAAAGGGGTCGTTTTTTACTCAGGTTCAATTAATTTTTTTTTTTTTTATGTTTTTATGTTTTATCAAATATATATATATAAATAAATATTTCTATAACACAATAAAATACTTATATTTAAACTCAAAAATAAAAATACTTTTTAAATTTATATATTTTTTTTACAAACTCTTTTTGTATTTTTATATTTTTATATTTTTTAAAAACTTATATTTTTATACGAAGAACTTAATAAAAACTTTTACAAAATTATATATATATATATATATATATATATATATATATATATATATATATATATATATTTTTATATCATTAGCGTTGCGCTTTCGGCGTTTAAGTTCCCTGACAGCGGCGCCAAAAATACTTGATGTTATGCGAGGTGTATATAAAATAGCTTTATTTTTACAATGAAATACTATTAAATATGATACAATTTTACACAAGATATTTATTTATTTATAGAATGGATATACCTAAACCTTGCTACAACACTTATAGGCAGTGTACCTAATCATACAGTAGTGTAGTTTTTAGTAAGTCCGGTTCGTTCCACAGGGAAAATCTTTTAAACAAAGCTTAACGCTATATTAGTTTTATAAAAAATACAAATATATATATATAAGTAATATTATTATTATAAAGGGGGGGTTTTACCGTTTAATGACCGGTTTGTCGATTTTTAAAACTTTAGTCGCAGTTAAAACCTAATGTAAAATATTAGAAATAAATACAACTTAATTTAAAGCGTAAAGTAAATAACGATAATGAAATTGCGATAAATAAAAGTGCGATGAAATAAAATTGCAATAATTAAAGAGTACGATAATTAAAAGTGCAATTAAATACAATGACAATAATTAAAAGTGCAATTAAATACAATAACAATAAATAAAAGTGCAATAATTAGAAGTGCAATTAAATATTAAAATAAAGGAATTATACTTATTTAAACTTCCGTAATCATGATGTTTGACGTGTTGATTTTTAGTTTTATGCCCATGGGTTAATTGTCCTTTGTCCTGGATTATTTAATATGTCCGTCTGGTTTTTGCCCATAACAGTCCATCAGTCATAAATATAAAGTGCGAGTTTCCTCGTCAAATTATCCTTATACCCGAAGTCAAATATTCCAACTAATTGGGGACTTAAACTGTAACAAGGTTTTAATACTTTGTTAATAATTACACCAAGTGTCCTTGTATATAATTTTACCCCTGTTTTAATAATTCTAGTGACTAGTGACTATTAATCCATTCCCGTGTCCGGTTAAATGAACGATTATTTGTACATATAAACATCCCGCCCATCGTGTCCGATCGAGTGTATATGGTTATTTATAGGGACGTCCAGTTGTAAATCTTTATATTAAAATTAACAAACTATCATTTAGTTAAACAAATATAAAGCCCATTAATAGCCCATAGTCTAATTTCCACAAGTGTCGTTCTTTTGTCCAAACCCCAATTATGGTACAAAGCCCAATTACCCAAATTTAATATTTAGTCAAACATCACGATTGCTTCGGCATTAAATAAGCATAATAATAACTTAGCTACAAGACATTAATTTAAAAAGGTTGAATATAACTTACAATGATTAAAAATAGCGTAGCGTTACACGGACAGAATTTCGACTTACACCCTTACAATATTCACTAACATACCCTTATTATTAGGATTTAAAATTAAAATTAAAATTAAAATTAAAATTAAAATATAAATATATATATATATATATATATATATATATATATATATATATATATATATATATATATATATATATATATATATATATTTTACGTATGATGAATGAGAAAAAGATGTTAAAAAATTCGACCGAATGCTCGGCCTTTTAATGGTGGATTTCTGACTTTTTGGGCTCCGCGAGTGCGGTGGATTTTTCTCTTCAGAGCTCCGCGAGTGCGGAGCTGTGGAATCCAGCTCACACAAGCTTGGCTCCTAGCTTGCCGACGGATTATATAATATAATATAATATATATATTAATTTTAAGAATTAATTATATATTATATTATATTCATGTGCATAGTTGACTTGTAATTTTTAGTCCGTTGCGTCGGGCGTTGATAGTTGGCTCAGGTCCCGGTTCCAGATTTTCGAACGTCCAAGAGTACAATTTAATATCTTGTATTTTGTGATTCGAATCTTGTACTCTTGTAATTTTGAGACGTTTCTCATCAATAATTGGAACCACTTTGATTGTATTTTGTACTTTTGAGCTTTTTGGTCATTTGCGTCTTCAATTCGTTGTTTTCGCCTTTTGTCTTCGCACTTATTTAATATAAACGATTACAACTTAAAATAGGACAATTACAACTAAATAATTTACATATTGGGAGAATATTGCTACTAAATATATGTTCATTTGGAGCACTATCAATCGCTCACAATATGGCCCAAAAATTGGACTTCCTTCAACCAAAACTCACACTTGGAGAATTTTGCATAAAGTTGCTCTTGTCTCAAGAGTTCCAATACTAGATGAAGATGTTGCTCATGTTCTTCTTTGCTTTTAGAGTAGATGAAGATATCATCTATGAAGACGATAATGAACTTATCCAGGTTAGGCTTGCATGCATGATTCATGAGATCCATAAACACGGCAGGTACGTTGGTTAAACCGAATGGCATCACGAGAAACTCATAATGACCATAACGAGTTCTAAACGCAGTCTTCATCACATCATTCTCCTTCACCCTCAACTGGTGATAACCAATTGATCTTAGAGTAAATGTTTGATCCTTGCAGCTGATCGAAAAGATCGTCAATTCTGGGAAGGGGATACTGATTCTTGATCGTCAATTTGTTGAGTTCGCGGTAGTCGATACACATGCGGAAAGATCCGTCCTTCTTCTTCACAAACAAAACAGGTGCGCCCCAAGGTGATGAACTTGGTTGGATAAATCCACGGTCTAGCAGTTCTTGTAATTGACTCTGCAATTCTTGCATTTCGAAAGGTGCGAGTCGATAAGGTGCGCGAGCTACATGCGCAGCTCCTGGCACTAAATCAATCTGAAACTCTACTGCTCTCGGTGACGGTAATCCAGGCAATTCTTCCGGAAAGACATCAGAAAATTCGTTCACAATTCGTACATCATCTACGCTCTTCACCTCGGTTTCTAACGTTTTCACATGTGCTAAAATAGCAAGACGTCCTTTCTTCATGATCTTTTGTGCTTTCATGCAACTAATGAGATTCAGTTTCGAGCTACATCTCTCTCCGTAAATAATCAGTGGTTCACCATCTCTGTGTGGTATACGAAGAGCTTTATCTCCACAGATAATGTCAGCCCTTATCTTGGTCAACCAGTCCATACCGACAATAACATCAAAGCTTCCCTATTTAATGGGTATCAAGTCAATCTCGAAATCCACACCAGCTATGTTGATAATAGCTCCTCGGCTAATTTGGTCAACTTTCTCAAGTTTTCCATTGGCTACCTCAACAAGCATACTTTCCTTTAAAGGAACTAACGACCAATTTATCTTAGAGCAAAAGTGTCTACATACGTAACTCCTATCAGCACCAGTATCAAATAGGACAGAAGCTAATAGATTGTTGATAGTGAATATACCTGTTACCAAGTCGGGGTTCTCACGGGCATCCCTTGCGTTTACGTTGAAAGCTCTGCCATGCGGTGGTCTGCCATCCTTTCGCTTGTTGGGACATTCATTTCTGAAGTGGCCCGTCTGTCCGCATTCATAGCACTTCCTCGGTCCAGTAGGGTTTGTCTTCACATTCAGGGTGGTGATCTTGCAGTCTTTGCCAATATGCCCAGTCCTTTTACATTTTTCGCAGATCACGTTGCAGTACCCGGTGTGATGATTGTAGCATCTCTTGCACTGCGGCAGACTACCCTTATAGTTAGAGTTCGAGCTAGGGTTCGGGCTGGGGTTCCTTCCGTCGTTGTGCCTCTTAGCAGGGTTTTGTTCAAAGACCCTCCCCTTGTTGCTGTCCCACTTACGCTTCTCACTACTACCCGATTCGGGTTTAGCCTTTTCTGGTTCTTTGCTGGTGATTTGGTTCATCAGGGTATGCACCATGCGTATAGCTTCCAGGACACTGGTTGGCTTAGAAGAGGTGACATTTCCCTGAATGGTCTTGGGAAGTCCCCACAAGTATCGTTCCATTCGCTTAAATTCTGGGGTAACCATCGTGGGACACATTAGAGCTAATTCCAGGTACCTACAGTTATAACCATTGAGATCGGTTCCCACAACCTTCAAATCCCAGAACTCAGCCTCCATTTTCTGTATCTCTGTCCTGGGGCAATACTCTTCAATCATGGCCCCCTTAAATTTCTCCCACGGGGTAGCATACGCCTCATCAATACCCTTAGCTTGAGCAAGTGTGTTCCACCAGGTTAGGGCGCCGTTCGACAGTGTACAGGAGGCATACTTAGTTTTGTTCATTTCTGAACAGTTGCTTACACGGAACACAGCTTCTAATTTCTCAAACCACCTAGTCAGTCCAACTGGCCCCTCTGTATCGCTAAAATTGTGGGGCTTACAGCTTTGGAATTCCTAGTATGTGCACCCGTTATGATTGTGCTGGATAACCGGTGGAGCTTGGGGGTTCATTTCCGCTATAGCTGTGGCCACCCGTTCGGCTATCATTTCTTCAATCTGTGCTGCTGTGGGCGTTGATCTTCCATTGGTCATTGATCTTCTAAACAAAAATTTTGACTCAAGTCAAAATCCAGTATTCAAATAATAATAATACAGTATATGGTAACTGAAATGTCCCGTTCTTAATGATTAAAAACGTTCCATATTAATTGATTTCGTTGCGAGGTTTTGACCTCTATATGAGACGTTTTTCAAAGACTGCATTCATTTTTAAAACAAACCATAACCTTTATTTCATAAATAAAGGTTTAAAAAGCTTTACGTAGATTATCAAATAATGATAATCTAAAATATCCTGTTTACACACGACCATTACATAATGGTTTACAATACAAATATGTTACATCGAAATCAGTTTCTTGAATGCAGTTTTTACACAATATCATACAAACATGGACTCCAAATCTTGTCCTTATTTTAGTATGCAACAGCGGAAGCTCTTAGTATTCACCTGAGAATAAACATGCTTTAAACGTCAACAAAAATGTTGGTGAGTTATAGGTTTAACCTATATATATCAAATCGTAACAATAGACCACAAGATTTCATATTTCAATACACATCCCATACATAGAGATAAAAATCATTCATATGGTGAACACCTGGTAACCGACATTAACAAGATGCATATATAAGAATATCCCCATCATTCCGGGATCCTCCTTCGGACATGATATAAATTTCGAAGTACTAAAGCATCCGGTACTTTGGATGGGGCTTGTTGGGCCCGATAGATCTATCTTTAGGATTCGCGTCAATTAGGGTGTCTGTTCCCTAATTCTTAGATTACCAGACTTAATAAAAAGGGGCATATTCGATTTCGATAATTCAACCATAGAATGTAGTTTCACGTACTTGTGTCTATTTTATAAATCATTTATAAAACCTGCATGTATTCTCATCCCAAAAATATTAGATTTTAAAAGTGGGACTATAACTCACTTTCACAGATTTTTGCTTCGCCGGGAAGTAAGACTTGGCCACTGGTTGATTCACGAACCTATAACAATATATACATATATATCAAAGTATGTTTAAAATATATTTACAACACTTTTAATATATTTTGATGTTTTAAGTTTATTAAGTCAGCTGTCCTCGTTAGTAACTTACAACTAGTTATCCACAGTTAGTTGTACATAAATAAATCGATAAATATTATCTTGAATCAATCCACGACCCAGTGTATACGTATCTCAGTATTGATCACAACTCAAACTATATATATTTTGGAATCAACCTCAACCCTGTATAGCTAACTCCAACATTCACATGTAGAGTGTCTATGGTTGTTCCGAAATATATATAGATGTGTCGACATGATAGGTCGAAACATTGTATACGTGTCTATGGTATCTCAAGATTACATAATATACAATACAAGTTGATTAAGTTATGGTTGGAATAGATTTGTTACCAATTTTCACGTAGCTAAAATGAGAAAAATTATCCAATCTTGTTTTACCCATAACTTCTTCATTTTAAATCCGTTTTGAGTGAATCAAATTGCTATGGTTTCATATTGAACCCTATTTTATGAATCTAAACATAAAAAATATAGGTTTATAGTCAGAAAAATAAGTTACAAGTCGTTTTTGTAAAGGTAGTCATTTCAGTCGAAAAAACGACGTCTAGATGACCATTTTAGAAAACATACTTCCACTTTGAGTTTAACCATAATTTTTGGATATAGTTTCATGTTCATAATAAAAATCATTTTCACAGAATAACAACTTTTAAATCAAAGTTTATCATAGTTTTTAATAAACTAACCCAAAACAGCCCGCGATGTTACTACGACGGCGTAAATCCGATTTTACGGTGTTTTTCGTGTTTCCAGGTTTTAAATCATTAAGTTAGCATATCATATAGATATAGAACATGTGTTTAGTTGATTTTAAAAGTCAATTTAGAAGGATTAACTTTTATTTGCCAACAAGTTTAGAATTAACTAAACTATGTTCTAGTGATTACAAGTTTAAACCTTCGAATAAGATAGCTTTATATGTATGAATCGAATGATGTTATGAACATCATTACTATCTCAAGTTCCTTGGATAAACCTACTGGAAATGAGAAAAATAGATCTAGCTTCAAAGGATCCTTGGATGGCTTGAAAGTTCTTGAAGCAGAATCATGACACGAAAACAATTTCAAGTAAGATTTCCACTCGAAATAAGATTGTTATAGTTATAGAAATTGAATTAAAGTTTGAATATGATTATTACCTTGTATTAGAAATATAACCTACTGTAAGTAACAAAGGTTTCTTGATCTTGGATGATTACTCGGAATGGATTTAGAAAACTTGGAAGTAAACTTGCAATCTTGGAAGTATTCTTGATTTTATGAAACTAGAACTTTTGAAATTTATGAAGAACACTTAGAACTTGAAGATAGAACTTGAGAGAGATCAATTAGATGAAAAAAATTGAAGAATGAAAGTTGTTGTAGGTGTTTTTGGTCGTTGGTGTATGGATTAGATATAAAGGATATGTAATTTTGTTTTCATGTAAATAAGTCATGAATGATTACTCATATTTTTGTAATTTTATGAGATATTTCATGCTAGTTGCCAAATGATGGTTCCCACATGTGTTAGGTTACTCACATGGGCTGCTAAAGGCTGATCATTGGAGTGTATATACCAATAGTACATACATCTAAAAGCTGTGTATTGTACGAGTACGAATACGGGTGCATAAGAGTAGAATTGTTGATGAAACTGAACGAGGATGTAATTGTAAGCATTTTTGTTAAGTAGAAGTATTTTGATAATTGTCTTGAAGTCTTTCAAAAGTGTATGAATACATATTAAAACACTACATGTATATACATTTTAACTGAGTCGTTAAGTCATCGTTAGTCGTTACATGTAAATGTTGTTTTGAAACCTTTAGGTTAACGATCTTGTTGAATGTTGTTAACCCATTGTTTATTATAACAAATGAGATGTTAAATTGTTATATTATCATGATATTATGATATATAATATATCTTAGTATGATATATATACAGTTAAATGTCGTTACAACGATAATCGTTACATATATGTCTCGTTTCGAAATCATTAAGTTAGTAGTCTTATTTTTACATATGTATTTCATTGTTAATACACTTAATAATATATTTACTTATCATTTAACATAATTAACCAAGTGTATCAATATCTTAATATGATTCATATGTACCTAGTAAGACGTTGTTATAACGATAATCGTTATATATATCGTTTTCGAGTTTCTTAAATTAATAGTCTCATTTTTATGTATATAACTCATTGTTAAAATACCTAATGAGATACATACTTATAATAAAATCATGTTAACTATATATATATAACCATATATATGTCATCGTATAGTTTTTACAAGTTTTAACGTTCGTGAATCACCGGTCAACTTGGGTGGTCAATTGTCTATATGAAACCTATTTCAATTAATCAAGTCTTAACAAGTTTGATTGCTTAACATGTTGGAAACACTTAATCATGTAAATAACAATTTCATTTAATATATATATATATATATATATATATATATATATATATATATATATATATATATATATATATATATATATATATATATATAAACATGGAAAAGTTTGGGTCACTACAGTACCTACCCGTTAAATAAATTTCGTCCCGAAATTTTAAGCAGTTGGAGGTGTTGACGTATCTTCTGGAAATAAATGCGGGTATTTCTTCTTCATCTGATCTTCACGCTCCCAGGTGAACTCGGGCCCTCTACGAGCATTCCATCGGACCTTAACAATCGGTATCTTGTTTTGTTTAAGTCTCTTAACCTCACGATCCATTATTTCGACGGGTTCTTCAATGAATTGAAGTTTTTTATTGATTTGGATTTCGTCCAACGGAATAGTGAGATCTTCTTTAGCAAAATATTTCTTCAAATTTGAGACGTGGAAAGTGTTATGTACAGCCGCGAGTTGTTGAGGTAGCTCCAGTTGGTAAGCTACTGGTCCGACACGATATATAATCTTGAATGGTCCAATGTACCTTGGATTTAGTTTCCCCCGTTTACCAAATCGAACAACGCCTTTCCAATGTGAAACCTTAAGCATGACCATTTCTCCAATTTCAAACTCTATATCTTTTCTTTTACTGTCCGCGTAGCTCTTTTGTCGACTCTGGGCGGTTTTCAATCTTTGTTGAATTTGGATGATTTTCTCGGTAGTTTCTTGTATTATCTCCGGACCCGTAATCTGTCTATCCCTCACTTCACTCCAACAAATCGGAGACCTGCACTTTCTACCATAAAGTGCTTCAAACGGCTCCATCTCAATGCTTGAATGGTAGCTGTTGTTGTAGGAAAATTCTGCTAACGGTAGATGTCGATCCCAACTATTTCCGAAATCAATAACACAAGCTCGTAGCATGTCTTCAAGCGTTTGTATTGTCCTTTCGCTCTGCCCATCAGTTTGTGGATGATAGGCAGTACTCATATCTAGACGAGTTCCCAATGCTTGCTGTAATGTCTGCCAGAATCTTGAAATAAATCTGCCATCCCTATCAGAGATAATAGAGATTGGTATTCCATGTCTGGAGACGACTTCCTTCAAATACAGTCGTGCTAACTTCTCCATCTTGTCATCTTCTCTTATTGGCAGGAAGTGTGCTGACTTGGTGAGACAATCAACTATTACCCAAATAGTATCATAACCACTTGCAGTCCTTGGCAATTTAGTAATGAAATCCATGGTAATGTTTTCCCATTTCCATTTCGGGATTTCAGGTTGTTGTAGTAGACCTGATGGTTTTTGATGTTCAGCTTTGACCTTAGAACACGTCAAACATTCTCCTACATATTTAGCAATATCGGCTTTCATACCTGGCCACCAAAAATGTTTCTTAAGATCCTTGTACATCTTCCCCGTTCCAGGATGTATTGAGTATCTGGTTTTATGAGCTTCTCTAAGTACCATTTCTCTCATATCTCCAAATTTTGGTACCCAAATTCTTTCAGCCCTATACCGGGTTCCGTCTTCCCGAATATTAAGATGCTTCTCTGATCCTTTGGGTATTTCATCCTTTAAATTTCCCTCTTTTAAATCTCCTTGTTGTGCCTCCTTTATTTAAGTAGTAAGGTTAGTGTGAATCATTATATTCATAGATTTTACGCGAATGGGTTCTCTGTCCTTTCTACTCAAGGCGTCGGCTACCACATTTGCCTTCCCCGGGTGGTAACGAATCTCAAAGTCGTAATCATTCAACAATTCAATCCACCTACGCTGCCTCATATTCAGTTGTTTCTGATTAAATATGTGTTGAAGACTTTTGTGGTCGGTATATATAATACTTTTGACCCCATATAAGTAGTGCCTCCAAGTCTTTAATGCAAAAACAACCGCGCCTAATTTCAAATCATGCGTCGTATAATTTTACTCGTGAATCTTCAATTGTCTAGACGCATAAGCAATCACCTTCGTCCGTTGCATTAATACACAATCGAGACCTTGCTTTGATGCGTCACAATAAATCAAAAAATCATCATTCCCTTCAGGCAATGACAATATAGGTGCCGTAGTTAGCTTTTTCTTCAATAATTGAAACGCCTTCTCTTGTTCATCCTTCCATTCAAATTTCTTCCCTTTATGCGTTAATGCAGTCAAGAGTTTTGCTATTTTGGAGAAATCTTGGATGAATCTTCTGTA
Source organism: Rutidosis leptorrhynchoides (assembly GCF_046630445.1). Classification (NCBI taxonomy): domain Eukaryota; kingdom Viridiplantae; phylum Streptophyta; class Magnoliopsida; order Asterales; family Asteraceae; genus Rutidosis; species Rutidosis leptorrhynchoides. The sequence continues at coordinate 543,296,522 of NC_092333.1, forward strand.
GTAACCAGCCAATCCTAAAAATTGACGTATATGCTTCGGAGTTTTTGGGGTTTCCCACTTTTCAACGGTTTCGATCTTTGCCGGGTCCACCTGGATACCTTCTTTGTTCACTATGTGACCGAGGAATTGAACTTCTTCCAACCAAAATACACACTTTGAAAACTTAGCGTACAGTTTTTCTTTCCTCAATACTTCTAGCACTTTTCTCAAATGTTCTTCGTGCTCTTGATCATTCTTTGAGTAAATAAGTATGTCATCGATGAAAACAATGACAAACTTGTCAAGATATGGCCCACACACTCGGTTCATAAGGTCCATGAACACAGCTGGTGCGTTAGTCAATCCAAACGGCATAACCATAAACTCGTAATGACCATAACGCGTCCTAAAAGCAGTTTTTTGAATATCATCCTCCTTTACTCGCATTTGATGATATCCAGAACGTAAATCGATCTTCGAATAAACCGACGAGCCTTGTAGTTGATCAAATAAGTCGTCAATTCTCGGCAGTGGATAACAGTTTTTGATGGTAAGTTTGTTCAACTCTCTATAGTCAATACACAACCTAAATGTATCATCCTTCTTCTTGACAAACAAAACAGGAGCTCCCCATGGTGATGTGCTTGGTCGAATGAAACCACGTTCTAATAGTTCTTGCAGTTGGCTTTGCAGTTCTTTCATCTCGCTGGGTGCGATTCTATAAGGAGCACGAGTTATTGGTGCAGCTCCTGGTACAAGATCTATTTGAAATTCAACAGATCGATGTAGAGGTAGTCCCGGTAATTCTTTCGGAAATACATCGGGAAATTCTTTTGCGACGGGAACATCATTGATGCTCTTTTCTTCAGTTTGTACTTTCTCGACGTGTGCTAGAACAGCATAGCAACCTTTTCTTATTAGTTTTTGTGCCTTCAAATTACTAATAAGATGTAGCTTCATGTTGCCCTTTTCTCCGTACACCATTAAGGGTTCTCCTTCTTCTTGTACAATGCGAATTGCATTTTTATAACATACGATCTCTGCTTTCACCTTCTTCAGCCAGTCCATGCCAACTATTACATCAAAACTCTCTAACTCTACTGGTATCAAATCAATCTTAAATATTTCGCTACCCAATTTAATTTCTCGATTTCGGCATATATTATCTGCTAAAATTAATTTATCGTTTGCTAATTCGAGTAAAAATTTACTATCCAACGACGTCAATGGACAACTTAATTTAGCACAAAAATCACTACTCATATAGCTTCTATCCGCACCCGAATCAAATAAAACGTAAGCAAATTTATTATCAATAAGAAACATACCCGTAACAAGTTCCGGGTCTTCCTGTGCCTCTGCCGCATTAATATTGAAAACTCTTCCGCGGCCTTGTCCATTAGTGTTCTCCTGGTTCAGGCAATTTCTAATAATGTGGCCCAGTTTTCTACATTTATAACAAACTACATTGGCATAACTTGCTCCGACACTACTTGCTCCGCCATTACTCGTTCCAACACCATTTGTTCCTTTCGGTCTGTTAACCCCTGGTCCGTAGACCTCACACTTCGCCGCGCTATGACCATTTCTTTTACACTTGTTGCAAAATTTGGTGCAGAACCCCGAGTGATACTTTTCACACCTTTGGCATAGCTGCTTCTGATTGTTGTTGTTGTTGTTGTTGCGGTTGTTATTGTTATTGGGATGATTGTTGTAGTTGCTGTTGTTGTTGTTGTTGTTGTTGTTGTTGGGCCGTTTGTTGTAGTTGCGATTGATGTTGCGATTGTTGGGATAATTGTTGCGATTATTATTGTAATTGATGTTGTTGTTGTATTGGTGATTCTTATCACCATTTTCCTCCCACTTTCTTTTGACTTGCTTCACATTGGCCTCTTCAGCCGTCTGTTCTTTAATTTTTTCCTCAATCTGGTTCACTAGTTTGTGTGCCATTCTACATGCCTGTTGTATGGAGGCGGGCTCGTGTGAACTTATATCTTCTTGGATTCTTTCCGGTAATCCTTTCACAAACGCGTCGATCTTCTCTTCCTCATCTTCGAACGCTCCCGGACACAATAGGCACAATTCTGTGAATCGTCTTTCGTACGTGGTAATATCAAATCCTTGGGTTCGTAACCCTCTAAGTTCTGTCTTGAGCTTATTGACCTCGGTTCTGGGACGGTACTTCTCGTTCATCAAGTGCTTGAATGCTGACCACGGTAGTGCGTACGCATCATCTTGTCCCACTTGCTCTAGATGGGTATTCCACCATGTTAACGCAGAACCTGTGAAGGTATGCGTAGCGTACTTCACTTTGTCCTCTTTAGTACACTTACTTATGGCAAACACCGATTCGACCTTCTCGGTCCACCGTTTCAATCCGATCGGTCCTTCGGTTCCATCAAATTCCAAAGGTTTGCAGGCAGTGAATTCTTTATAGGTGCATCCTACACGATTTCCTGTACTGCTAGATCCAAGGTTATTGTTGGTATGTAGCGCAGCCTGTACTGCGGCTATGTTTGAAGCTAGAAAAGTACGGAATTCCTTTTCATTCATATTCACGGTGTGTCGAGTAGTCGGTGCCATTTCCTTCAAAATAGTCAAATGGAACAAGTTAATCATACAGAATATTAAGAGCAGTTAATAGTATTTCGTAGCATAATATGAACTCATTTATAAAAGCTTTTTCTTCATATTAGCGTTTTATAAGTTTAAATTCGGGTAGTACCTACCCGTTAAGTTTATACTTAGTAGCTAATATACAATTCAACTACTACAATTCTATATGAAAAACTGATTATAATAATATTTCGCGTTCAAACTTTTATACAATATTTTACAAACTTACAATACCGCTTATTTTACATAAAGCATGAAATATAGCACACAATAACTTTGATACAAGATAGTTGTGAAGATAATTCTAGCTAGTACACAAGTCGTTCAGCAAAGGCAATAAAGACACGTAATTCATACGTCCAGAAACAAGTCATGCATTCTGGTTTTACTAGGACTACTTCCCATCCTTGGTCTTGTGGAACATAACCGTTATGGCCGTTGATAAGACAGTGTGTTGTAACGTCGTCAAAGGGACGAGGGTTACGTAATGACCAACAGTCTCGTAATAACCTAAAAACCTCATTTCTTACCCCAATTACCGACTCCGTCACTTTTGGGAACGTTTTGTTTAATAGTTGTAGCCCGATGTTCTTTTTCTCACTTTGGTGAGAAGCGAACATTACTAACCCGTAAGCATAGCATGCTTCTTTATGTTGCATGTTAGCCGCTTTTTCTAAATCCTGAAGTCCTATATTCGGATACATTGAGTCAAAATAATTTCTTAACCCGTTGCATAAAATAGCATTTGAGTTCCCCGCAATATATGCGTCAAAGTAAACACATCGTAACTTATGGGTTTCCCAATGTGATATCCCCCATCTTTCAAACGAAAGTCTCTTATAAACCAAGACATTCTTGGAACGTTCTTCGAATGTCTTACAAATTGATTTCGCCGTAAATAGTTGTGCCGAACAATTCTGACCGACTCTAGACAAGATTTCATCAATCATGTCTCCGGGTAGGTCTCTTAAAATATTGGGTGGTCTATCCATTTTGTGTTTTTATACTGTAAAATAGACAAGAGTTAGATTCATAAAAAAAAATACTTATTAATACAAGTAATTTTTACATATATCATAAAGCATAAGCACACTATATTACATATATTACACCACACGAATACAACTATCTTATTCCGACTCGATCGTTTCTTCTTCTTTGGTTTTGGTTCGTTTTGCCAAGTTACTAGGGATATATGATGTTCCCCTAATACGAGCTGTCGTTTTCCACAACGGTTTAGAAAAACCTGGTGGTTTAGAGGTTCCCGGGTCATTGTTACAACTTAAGGGCTTCGGGGGTTGACGATACATATAAAGTTCATCGGGGTTGGAATTAGATTTCTCTATTTTTATGCCCTTTCCCTTATTATTTTCTTTTGCCTTTTTAAATTCATTTGGGGTAATTTCTATAACATCATCGGAATTCTCGTCGGAATCCGATTCATCGGATAATTGGTAATCCTCCCAATATTTTGCTTCCTTGGCGGAAACACCATTGACCATAATTAACCTTGATCGGTTGATTGAGGATTTTCTTTTACTTAACCGTTTTATTATTTCCCCCACAGGTTCTATTTCCTCCTCCGGTTCCTCCTCTCCCGGTTCTGATTCTTCTTCCGGTTCTTCTTCGGAAACTTGTGAATCAGTCCAATATATATTCGACTCTTCGTTATTATTAGGTGAGTCAATGAGATTTGTGCTAGAGGTAGACATCTATCACACAATATCAAACATGTTAATAGATTAATATATCACATTATATACATGTTAATAATATATAGTTTCCAACAAAAATGTTAAGCAATCATTTTTAAAGAAAACACGGTCGAAATCCAGACTCACTAATGCATCCTAACAAACTCGATAAGACACACTAATGCAAATTTTTTGGTTCTCTAAGACCAACGCTCTGATACCAACTGAAATGTCCCGTTCTTATTGATTAAAAATGTTCCATATTAATTGATTTCGTTGCGAGGTTTTGACCTCTATATGAGATGTTTTTCAAAGACTACATTCATTTTTAAAACAAACCATAACCTTTATTTCATAAATAAAGGTTTAAAAAACTTTACGTAGATTATCAAATAATGATAATTTAAAATATCCTGTTTACACACGACCATTACATAATGGTTTACAATACAAATATGTTACATCGAAATCAGTTTCTTGAATGCAGTTTTTACACAATATCATACAAACATGGACTCCAAATCTTGTCCTTATTTTAGTATGCAACAGCGGAAGCTCTTAGTATTCACCTGAGAATAAACATGCTTTAAACATCAACAAAAATGTTGGTGAGTTATAGGTTTAACCTATATATATCAAATCGTAACAATAGACCACAAGATTTCATATTTCAATACACATCCCATACATAGAGATAAAAATCATTCATATGGTGAACACCTGGTAACCGACATTAACAAGATGCATATATAAGAATATCCCCATCATTCCGGGATCCTCCTTCAGACATGATATAAATTTCGAAGTACTAAAGCATCCGGTACTTTGGATGGGGCTTGTTGGGCCCGATAGATCTATCTTTAGGATTCGCGTCAATTAGGGTATCTGTTCCCTAATTCTTAGATTACCAGACTTAATAAAAAGGAGCATATTCGATTTCGATAATTCAACCATAGAATGTAGTTTCACGTACTTGTGTCTATTTTGTAAATCATTTATAAAACCTGCATGTATTCTCATCCCAAAAATATTAGATTTTAAAAGTGGGACTATAACTCACTTTCACAGATTTTTACTTCGCCGGGAAGTAAGACTTGGCCACTGGTTGATTCACGAACCTATAACAATATATACATATATATCAAAGTATGTTCAAAATATATTTACAACACTTTTAATATATTTTGATGTTTTAAGTTTATTAAGTCAGCTATCCTCGTTAGTAACCTACAACTAGTTGTCCACAGTTAGATGTACAGAAATAAATCGATAAATATTATCTTGAATCAATCCACGACCCAGTGTATACGTATCTCAGTATTGATCACAACTCAAACTATATATATTTTGGAATCAACCTCAACCCTGTATAGCTAACTCCAACATTCACATATAGAGTGTCTATGCTATGGTTTCATATTGAACCCTATTTTATGAATCTAAACATAAAAAGTATATGTTTATTGTCCGAAAAATAAGTTACAAGTTGTTTTTGTAAAGGTAGTCATTTCAGTCGAAAAAACGACGTCTAGATGACCATTTTAGAAAACATACTTCCACTTTGAGTTTAACCATAATTTTTGGATATAGTTTCATGTTCATAATAAAAATAATTTTCCCAGAATAACAACTTTTAAATCAAAGTTTATCATAGTTTTTAATTAACTAACCCAAAACAGCCCGCGGTGTTACTACGACGGCGTAAATCCGATTTTACGGTGTTTTTCGTGTTTCCAGGTTTTAAATCATTAAGTTAGCATATCATATAGATATAGAACATGTGTTTAGTTGATTTTAAAAGTCAAGTTAGAAGGATTAACTTTTATTTGCGAACAAGTTTAGAATTAACTAAACTATGTTCTAGTGATTACAAGTTTAAACCTTCGAATAAGATAGCTTTATATGTATGAATCGAATGATGTTATGAACATTATTACTACCTCAAGTTCCTTGGATAAACCTACTGGAAATGAGAAAAATAGATCTAGCTTCAAAGGATCCTTGGATGGCTTGAAAGTTCTTGAAGCAGAATCATGACACGAAAACAATTTCAAGTAAGATTTCCACTCGAAATAAGATTGTTATAGTTATAGAAATTGAATTAAAGTTTGAATATGATTATTATCTTGTATTAGAAAGATAACCTACTGTAAGTAACAAAAGTTTCTTGATCTTGGATGATTACTTGGAATGGATTTAGAAAACTTGGAAGTAAACTTGCATTCTTGGAAGTATTCTTGATTTTATGAAACTAGAACTTTTAGAATTTATGAAGAACACTTAGAACTTGAAGATAGAACTTGAGAGAGATCAATTAGATGAAGAAAATTGAAGAATGAAAGTGTTTGTAGGTGTTTTTGGTCGTTGGTGTATGGATTAGATATAAAGGATATGTAATTTTGTTTTCATGTAAATAAGTCATGAATGATTACTCATATTTTTGTAATTTTATGAGATATTTCATGCTAGTTGCCAAATGATGGTTCCCACATGTGTTAGGTGACTCACATGGGCTGCTAAGGGCTGATCATTGGAGTGTATATACCAATAGTACATACATCTAAAAGCTGTGTATTGTACGAGTACGAATACGGGTGCATAAGAGTAGAATTGTTGATGAAACTGAACAAGGATGTAATTGTAAGCATTTTTGTTAAGTAGAAGTATTTTGATAAGTGTCTTGAAGTCTTTCAAAAGTGTATGAATACATATTAAAACACTACATGTATATACATTTTAACTGAGTCGTTAAGTCATCGTTAGTCGTTACATGTAAATGTTGTTTTGAAACCTTTAGGTTAACGATCTTGTTGAATGTTGTTAACCCATTGTTTATTATAACAAATGAGATGTTAAATTGTTATATTATCATGATATTATGATATATAATATATCTTAGTATGATATATATACAGTTAAATGTCGTTACAACGATAATCGTTACATATATGTCTCGTTTCGAAATCATTAAGTTAGTATTCTTATTTTTACATATGTATTTCATTGTTAATACACTTAATAATATATTTACTTATAATTTAACATAATTAACCAAGTGTATCAATATCTTAATATGATTCATATGTACCTAGTAAGACGTTGTTATAACGATAATAGTTATATATATCGTTTTCGAGTTTCTTAAATTAATAGTCTCATTTTTATGTATATAACTCATTGTTAAAATACCTAATGAGATACATACTTATAATAAAATCATGTTAACTATATATATATAACCATATATATGTCATCGTATAGTTTTTACAAGTTTTAACGTTCGTGAATCACCGGTCAACTTGGGTGGTCAATTGTCTATATGAAACCTATTTCAATTAATCAAGTCTTAACAAGTTTGATTGCTTAACATGTTGGAAACACTTAATCATGTAAATAACAATTTCATTTAATATATATATATATATATATATATATATATATATATATATATATATATATATATATATATATATATATATATATATATATATATATATATATATAAACATGGAAAAGTTTGGGTCACTACAGTACCTACCCGTTAAATAAATTTCGTCCCGAAATTTTAAGCAGTTGGAGGTGTTGACGTATCTTCTGGAAATAAATGCGGGTATTTCTTCTTCATCTGATCTTCACGCTCCCAGGTGAACTCGGGTCCTCTACGAGCATTCCATCGGACCTTAACAATTGGTATCTTGTTTTGTTTAAGTCTCTTAACCTCACGATCCATTATTTCGACGGGTTCTTCAATGAATTGAAGTTTTTCATTGATTTGGATTTCATCCAACGGAATAGTGAGATCTTCTTTAGCAAAACATTTCTTCAAATTTGAGACGTGGAAAGTGTTATGTACAGCCACGAGTTGTTGAGGTAGCTCCAGTTGGTAAGCTACTGGTCCGACACGATTTATAATCTTGAATGGTCCAATGTACCTTGGATTTAGTTTCCCCCGTTTACCAAATCGAACAATACCTTTCCAAGGTGAAACCTTAAGCATGACCATTTCTCCAATTTCAAACTCTATATCTTTTCTTTTACTGTCCGCGTAGCTCTTTTGTCGACTCTGGGCAGTTTTCAATCTTTGTTGAATTTGGATGATTTTCTCGGTAGTTTCTTGTATTATCTCCGGACCCGTAATCTGTCTATCCCCCACTTCACTCCAACAAATCGAAGACCTGCACTTTCTACCATAAAGTGCTTCAAACCGCGCCATCTCAATGCTTGAATGGTAGCTGTTGTTGTAGGAAAATTCTGCTAACGGTAGATGTCGATCCTAACTGTTTCCGAAATCAATAACACAAGCTCGTAGCATGTCTTCAAGCGTTTGTATTGTCCTTTCGCTCTGCCCATCAGTTTGTGGATGATAGGCAGTACTCATGTCTAGACGAGTTCCCAATGCTTGCTGTAATGTCTGCCAGAATCTTGAAATAAATCTGCCATCCCTATCAGAGATAATAAAGATTGGTATTCCATGTCTGGAGATGACTTCCTTCAAATACAGTCGTGCTAACTTCTCCATCTTGTCATCTTCTCTTATTGGCAGGAAGTGTGCTGACTTGGTGAGACGATCAACTATTACCCAAATAGTATCATAACCACTTGCAGTCCTTGGCAATTTAGTAATGAAATCCATGGTAATGTTTTCCCATTTCCATTCCGGGATTTCAGGTTGTTGTAGTAGACCTGATGGTTTCTGATGTTCAGCTTTGACCTTAGAACACGTCAAACATTCTCCTACATATTTAGCAATATCGGCTTTCATACCTGGCCACCAAAAATGTTTCTTAAGATCCTTGTACATCTTCCCCGTTCCAGGATGTATTGAGTATCTGGTTTTATGAGATTCTCTAAGTACCATTTCTCTCATATCTCCAAATTTTGGTACCCAAATTCTTTCAGCCCTATAAAAGGTTCCGTCTTCCTGAATATTAAGATGCTTCTCCGATCCTTTGGGTATTTCATCCTTTAAATTTCTCTCTTTTAAAACTCCTTGTTGCGCCTCCTTTATTTGAGTAGTAAAACTCACTAATGCAACCTAATTCCCTATAATCTGGCTCTGATACCAAATGTGATGCCCCGTACAAAATTAACGTGTACGGATCATCAACAACAGGATCATTACAAGGTCAAACACTATATGCCATTTTAAAATAAGTTTGCATTCATAGAACGGAGTGACGTCTTAACCAACATTAAAAGTTTTACAACGAAAGTATGCTTCTAAGAATAGAAGTAATTAATAATAGTACGTGACCCAATGGTCATTACGAATACATTGTTCAAAAGTAATAAAGTTATGAATGCAAGATAAACGTTTCATGCGAAGACATCTCTAACACAAGCAGCGGGTGTCTACAGCAAGACTACAACAGCGGAAGCAAACAAACCTCTAAAGCACCTGAGAAAAACATGCTTAAAAATGTCAACACAAAGGTTGGTGTGCTATAGTTTAACGTAACAGTAATGTAAAGTAGGCTATGAGATTTCAGTGTTTCAAAACAGTATGAAAAGTATATGTATAACCGTGGGCACTTGGTAACTAACTTAACGTAAATAACACCCCCTAAAAGTACATTTGGCGAGTGCATAAGTTTACGAAGTATTAAACACCCGTTAAATGCTAGCGCTACTAGCCCGAGTGGGGATGTCAAACCCTATGGATCCATATCTAAGATTCGCGTTCACCGGTTCAAAGACCAATGACTAAACGTTACCGAGCTAAGGGGAAAGTTTATGCCATTGTATAACCCACACATATATAAAGTTTAAGCACTCGTGCGTAGTATGTAAAACGTAAAATGCGCATGTATTCTCAGTTCCCAAAATAGTTAAAGTAAAAAGGGATTCTATAACTCACAGTGAAAAGTAGTAAAGTTGATTCGGGAAAGTAAGCAAGTAGTTTGTCCAAAAGGTCTTCAACCTAAGTCAAAAGTTACTAAGTCAGTAAATCGTTCCCAAAGGTTTAAAAGTATGTAAATTAGATCTTAATTATCATCATCATTCACCATTAATCAAAAAGTGAAAGGATCCGAAACTAATCATCCGGACGTTGTCCATATTGATTACAAACGAATTACAATAGTTGATAACATTGCGAGGTACTTGCCCTCTATATGATACATCTTACAAACGTTGCATTTATTCTTAAAAGACAATCTATAGTTACATCCATAATTGACATATTCGCCTGACATTTCATAATATTCAAATGACCTAAACCGCCATTTACTTAATAATAGTCTCTATGAACTTCAATGACTCGAATGCAACGCCTTATGATATAAGTCCTTAATGGCCTCAAGTAGTATCCTTAGTACGAGATAATGCACAGCGGAAGACTTAATTCATACCTGAGAATAACATGCTTTAAAATGTCAACATAAAGTTGGTGAGATATAGGTTTAATGTCGACAGCGATATAAATATAGACCACAAGATTTCATATATAAACATTTTAATAAAAATATTCTAAGTGGTTGAGCACTTGGTAACCATACTTAACAATTAATCACGTCGCATATTCCCTTTAATATGAAATCTTACTACACTGTACCAAGTGTAGTCACGAAACGAAGTACTGTGCAACCGTTGAATACTGGTCGTCCAGTCCGGTTGGGGTTGTCAGGCCCGATAGATCTATCAACAGGATTCGCGTTTACAATACCGCTGTAAATATTAGTTACCAAGCTACAGGGAAGTATGCCAGTGGTACAACTCAACGTAGAATATATTTTTCAGTTACTTGTGTCCATAACGTAAAACATAAAATACATGTATTCTCATCCCGAAATATTTAGAATTTAAAAGTGGGACTATATACTCACTTTCGTCTTGAAGATATATATAATTTTACTTGGTCTCCGGTTGATATCACGAACCTATCCATATATAATATATCAATACCCTTTCTTTTTAAACAAACGTCACATATATATACTTGTTATACTTTTAATACTTTGAATAATTCCTTAGTCCGTAGTTAGCAGCTCGTTGTTAGTAATTCAATTTTAATGGTTCATTTTTAGATGTTTAATATACCCGCAATGAAATAAATAAAACCCCCAACGAAATAAATAAAACCCCATCGTATATGTATTGGTCGAGATTAATCTTGACCCACGGTACCGGTGTTGTCAAATGACGTGTTGCGTACATAAAGTACCGGTGTTGTCAAATGACGTATTGCGTACAAACATGGGATCTTATGATTAATCTTCTCGTGTTGTTTACGGGTGATCCTGAACCATATAAAATTGAATTATAAGTACATATATATAAAATATCATGTTATCTTAGAAATATGTGATTTATTTAATTTTTCCCAATTAATCCCGAAGTTAAACAAGTCTAGGATAACCAATTTTGTTTCGGTCATAGTTTCTTCGTTACAAATCCGTTTTCGTTGATTCAACTTGCCATCTCCTTGGATCGAGTCCCTCTTTAAGACTATGAACTGAAAATACCTTGGTTTGTATTCAAAATCACACGGCATAGGTGAAACTTTAGTGAAACTTATGAAGTTAAACATTTTTGTTACAAAAAAATAACACTTAATGACCATTTTTCTAAAAATACTTATACTTTGAATTAAATCATGAAATTTCTATGTGTTAACATATTTATAGTAAAAATCATTTTTCCAGAACATAAACCTCCAATTCAAAGTTTAAGATAGTTTTTAATTATCCAACCCAAAACAGTCCCCGGTTACACTCCGACGTCGTAAAAACAGTTTTTAAGATATTCTTTGAAAAACCAAGTTATACCTTGTTAAGTTAGCATATATTTAAGTTATATTACAGGTCTTGAAGTATTTTAAAAGTTAAGTTAGAAGGATCTATTTAGTTTGCAAACAAGTTTGAAAACTTTCAAACTATGTTCTTGTTGTTAAAATTGTATACCACAAAATATGATAGCTATATATATATGAATCGAATAAGGTTATGAACATAGATACTACCTCAAGTTCCTTGGACAAGGTTTCTGTAAAAGAGGAGTAAAAAGCTAGAACCAAAAGGGTGATGGAATTGGATGAAAGATTGGAAGTAAGTTTGTGTTCTTGGAAGGATTTCTTGAAGTGTTTTTGTATGGTTTTCTTATGGTGTTTAAGTAAGGTTTTTGAAGCTAAATGATGGGGAAAATGCTTGGAGATGATCAAGTATGAAGTTAAGAGTATTTTGAGAGAGAAATGGAAGTGTAAGTATAAGAAAATGGGGTGAAGAAATGGTGTGCATGCATAAAAACGTTTTTAGGTTATAAAGGAAAAAAAAAATACCTAACTTTGTTTTCTTGCTAAATAATTCATGCTACTTGACAAATGGTTGGTTCCACATGTTTCTTAATCATTTAAGGCTGCTAAGGAGCAGATTTTTATTGGTATATACCAATAGTAAATACATCTAGAAGCTGCGTATGATACGGGTACATATACCCTAGGTATACGTATAGAAATCTTTGAGAAAACGGAACGAGGATTCAAATATAGCTATCTTTTGTAAATATACTTATATTGTTTTATGTATTTAATTCTTTAAAAGTGATTAAATACATTACTTATACGATATATGTATAAACATTATAGGTCATAAGTATTTAAGTCAAATAACGTTACGTATGGTTATCGTTTTGAAAACTTAAGTTAGTAGTTTCAAAATATACTTATAACTTATTGTTATTAATACAAAATGAGATATTAAAACATTCTTAGATCATGTTAAATATGTATATATACATATATATACACAAACGTATAATTATCATATATTGTATAGTTCGTGATATCATCGGTCAAACTAGACGGTCAAACGTTGTGTAAAACTCTTTTTGAAAACATAAGTCTCAACAATTTGGATTGCTTATCATGTTGGTAAGGTTTAATTTATGTAAATATTAATCTTATAAGTATAGAACGATCGAAAAAGTGCGGGTCAACTTTAGGGTTTTTGCTTATCGTGTCGGAACCATATAGAGATTAGAGTTTAAATTTGGTCAGAAATTTCCGGGTCGTTACAGTACCCACCCGTTAAAGAAATTTCGTCCTCGAAATTTGGTAGAGGTTGTCATAAATAACAATAGGAATGTTTTCATGACGAATATGAGGTAATAATTAAATTTTATCATTATTGAAAGATTTAGATAAAACGATTCGGTTATGTGAGACGCACGAGCGAAGCTATCACAAAAGAGTGAAATGAGTAAATATAGAATTGTTGTAACCGATGACGTGATTATGATCGATTTCCGGGATTTAAGGGTTTTAAAGAAAATCTTATGTAATAAGATTTAGTTTTGCGGCGATCAGGATCTTCTTTGATTTAACGCGGCAATCTGTTTTGATTTCTTTGTCGAATATTTCACTATAAATTTACCTCCTTCCCTTTCTTTCTTCCCACATCTTCTATTCTTTCTCTTTAGTTCCTACTTTAAGACATTCGCTAATATGCTCCATCCCATTCTAATCCTTGTTATATTTCTAACTTTCATATCTTTCATTCTTCTTTTTCATCTATCACCAGAAGAATCTATTCTCTTTTATCCTTTCCTTGGAATTATAATGTTTTTAATTCTCCCGTGCCTTTACGTTGCAATACGTATTGATATGCACGGTTTGTAGTTTCGGGGTTGTTGTTAGGTTTTATACCTTCCCTTATATTTTGATGTTCCTACTCCCGTCCCTTAAAATCATTGTCATCCACAGTTAATGCTCTCTCTTATTTGCTGTGGTTTATGTTCCTATTTCTATTCTGAGGTTTTGTCCCTTCGTTTCTTCTTCCTGTCCTCGAGCCAAGCGAACAATGGTCCGAAATTCGTAGGTAGGAAATTTGGAATGAACCTAGCTATTGGTTTTAGAATGAAATTGTAATGGCACGATCTTGATTCGTTAAATTACTCGAATATTCCGGAAAAATAGAACTAACAAGGTGATACGTTCTAATATGTTTGGAGACTTGATAGAATGTAAGAGCCGTGTAACATGGCACATGATGACGGTACTGTGAATCATCACATTCCATTAGAAACTTAACATGACTTACTGTAATATAATGAAGTTGATCAAGTTTCATTATATTATACTAATTCATGCATCAGTTCCCAACACTACTTCAAATCATTTATATTTTAATCTCGGAGGTTTCAGAATTTAGAAATTAACACAGTTTCTTTTATATTGTAACGCAGATGTTACGGAGAGATAAATGATCGCAGATAGGAATATTTGTAAAAATATCTCCAGAAATATGAAAAATATGTATAACGAATGATATGAAGATATCTTATAATATCTAAGATAAGATGATGATGAAAAATATCATCCGGGCAAGGTTTTGAATAAAGAGTAGGGTTCTTACTGACGGTTTCAGCAGGTACGGAATCGTTTGTATTCTTTGAGAGCAGGTTCAGTCCCTGTGATTTATCCACAGCCTCTTTCATACTTTGCTTCATCCGTTTTCTAGTTCCAAACTTTTTTTTTTTCAGCTTTACCACCTTACTATTCTTTGTCATCAAACTTTTGACCGTTAAAGTCGTTTACAGTTTTTGCTGCTTCGTTAGCATTTCAAGAACTATTTCATAGTCCCGGGTGTTTTTCAGAAACTTCACGTTCAGATTATGAAATTCTTAGGGATAGACATTATAGATATGATGGAAGAAGTTCCGCGAGATTTTCAAAATACTGATTGTTGATTTCGCCAAAAGGATAACGATCTGCTGGTGCACCTGTTGATGTTGTCGAGGGATATAAAAGGTTTTCCGGTAATGACGGCGAAAGGACAAGGTATAAATATCATGATTATAATAGAAATAATCTCACTGAAAAGTCGAAGTGGAGCTGTGACAAAATTAGCTTCTTGAAAAGGAATTGTAGGATTGTTCTTGCTAATAAATGGCAAAGGATTCAATACGTTATGTGTTAAATTATGAATTTGGGTTCGAGAGTTCTTCAGGTGTATAACTGTATGTATAAATCTTCATTCCGTAGGCAAGGTGCGGCGGGTTTAACTTCTCGGTCGAGGTGTTTTCAGGAATCATGAAAGGATTTGAATGCGAATTGTAATCGTCAAGTTACGAATGAGGTTTAAGATAAAATCAAGTGGCAAGCTTGAAGAATTGTTTAGCTTCATATGCTACAATCAACATTTTAATTCATTTTAATTGTCCAGAGTTAGCCGGAACAGTTAGCGTGGAATCCTTAATAGATTTTTAATTAGTTAAATCGTGTGTTTCTAACAATTTTTTTTTTATTTTGTCCAATGTTTTCTTCTTTATGCCACTTGTTGGATTCTGGTAGGTCAAAATCCGAATATGAAATTTGATTGAAAATGGTTATTCTGGGGTGAGCGGATACGAATATCGGTGGTTGTAAGTAAGATAATAGATAACCGTTGAATCAGATTCAAGAATGTACAATATAACTTATTAATGTGAATTCTAAATATTCCTCGGGTACTACCCACCCGTTAAAATATTTTCATCATTAATAGTTTGTACGAAGGAATTTTTAATTACTATCTTTATGAAAATATACTTGCATATATATTTTCTTCAGAGATAATCATAGATTTAATGAGTCAATAAGATATTAAACTCATTTGATTTATCGTTAATTCTAGGTTACATAATCTCTAAGACTTTAGAAATTACATAATCGTCATACGATACGTAAAGCGAAGATAATCGATGTAGAACGATATATAGAACGAAGATCATACTCGAAGTACAGATATTGAGTCGTGTGATATTGATATTCGAGATACAGATTGTGATGTTGAGATTTAAGGCGCGGTTGTGATTGGGGTGATAAAGGTACTGTCGGCGTTGACGATGGTAGTACGGATTATGCTGCTGGTGCTGCTGTTGGTGTTTGTAACCTTCGCACCATATTCTCCAAAACCACTACCCGAGCACGGAGTTCGTTGACTTCTTCTATTATACCGGGATGATTGACGGTTGGAACGAGCGAATGAACAAGATTTGAAATATGGGATAGTATGTAATCATGACGAGATACTCTAGAAATGAGCGAGAAAATGGTGTTTCGAATAGGTTCGCCGGTAAGTGCTTCAGGTTCATCGTTAAGAGGACAATTTGGTGGATGGAATGGATCACCTTCTTCTTGCCTCCAGAAATTTAGTATATTACGAACCCATCCCCAATTCATCCAGAATAGATGATGGGAAATTGGTTGATCCATTCCGGTAACGCTGTTCTCGGAGCTCGAATGGAAATCCATATCGGCGAAGCTATCGAAGTCGGAGGAATTTGAGCTGGATGAAGAATCCATCTTGTATGGTCGGAGAGATGAATTTTTGGTTTGGAATAGATTATAGGAGTTGGGTTTGGTACTCTTCAATACATAATTTACATATGTATATATAATATCAAAATCCCATGAATTACGGAGAATCTTTGAAATACGTCAGGCAATGTCTATAGTAACAGATACGCTAGGATATGAATTTTGTCTATACATTATCGATGCACTAAATGCAGTAAGACGTGTCTAGACTTAAGAATGATAAGCAGGCAGTTCCCTAAGGATGATAAGCAGATGATTTCCGACTAGGATTGATAAGCAAAACTTTTGACAGGCAGACACGGTCAAAGTCCAGACTCACTTAATGTATCCTAACAACTACTAGTTAGACACACTAATGCAAGGCCTGGTTCGCTAAGACCAACGCTCTGATACCAACTGAAAGGATCCGAAACTAATCATCCGGACGTTGTCCATATTGATTACAAACGAATTACAATAGTTGATAACATTGCGAGGTACTTGCCCTCTATATGATACATCTTACAAACGTTGCATTTATTCTTAAAAGACAATCTATAGTTACATCCATAATTGACATATTCGCCTGACATTTCATAATATTCAAATGACCTAAACCGCCATTTACTTAATAATAGTCTCTATGAACTTCAATGACTCGAATGCAACGCCTTATGATATAAGTCCTTAATGGCCTCAAGTAGTATCCTTAGTACGAGATAATGCACAGCGGAAGACTTAATTCATACCTGAGAATAACATGCTTTAAAATGTCAACATAAAGTTGGTGAGATATAGGTTTAATGTCGACAGCGATATAAATATAGACCACAAGATTTCATATATAAACATTTTAATAAAAATATTCTAAGTGGTTGAGCACTTGGTAACCATACTTAACAATTAATCACGTCGCATATTCCCTTTAATATGAAATCTTACTACACTGTACCAAGTGTAGTCACGAAACGAAGTACTGTGCAACCGTTGAATACTGGTCGTCCAGTCCGGTTGGGGTTGTCAGGCCCGATAGATCTATCAACAGGATTCGCGTTTACAATACCGCTGTAAATATTAGTTACCAAGCTACAGGGAAGTATGCCAGTGGTACAACTCAACGTAGAATATATTTTTCAGTTACTTGTGTCCATAACGTAAAACATAAAATACATGTATTCTCATCCCGAAATATTTAGAATTTAAAAGTGGGACTATATACTCACTTTCGTCTTGAAGATATATATAATTTTACTTGGTCTCCGGTTGATATCACGAACCTATCCATATATAATATATCAATACCCTTTCTTTTTAAACAAACGTCACATATATATACTTGTTATACTTTTAATACTTTGAATAATTCCTTAGTCCGTAGTTAGCAGCTCGTTGTTAGTAATTCAATTTTAATGGTTCATTTTTAGATGTTTAATATACCCGCAATGAAATAAATAAAACCCCCAACGAAATAAATAAAACCCCATCGTATATGTATTGGTCGAGATTAATCTTGACCCACGGTACCGGTGTTGTCAAATGACGTGTTGCGTACATAAAGTACCGGTGTTGTCAAATGACGTATTGCGTACAAACATGGGATCTTATGATTAATCTTCTCGTGTTGTTTACGGGTGATCCTGAACCATATAAAATTGAATTATAAGTACATATATATAAAATATCATGTTATCTTAGAAATATGTGATTTATTTAATTTTTCCCAATTAATCCCGAAGTTAAACAAGTCTAGGATAACCAATTTTGTTTCGGTCATAGTTTCTTCGTTACAAATCCGTTTTCGTTGATTCAACTTGCCATCTCCTTGGATCGAGTCCCTCTTTAAGACTATGAACTGAAAATACCTTGGTTTGTATTCAAAATCACACGGCATAGGTGAAACTTTAGTGAAACTTATGAAGTTAAACATTTTTGTTACAAAAAAATAACACTTAATGACCATTTTTCTAAAAATACTTATACTTTGAATTAAATCATGAAATTTCTATGTGTTAACATATTTATAGTAAAAATCATTTTTCCAGAACATAAACCTCCAATTCAAAGTTTAAGATAGTTTTTAATTATCCAACCCAAAACAGTCCCCGGTTACACTCCGACGTCGTAAAAACAGTTTTTAAGATATTCTTTGAAAAACCAAGTTATACCTTGTTAAGTTAGCATATATTTAAGTTATATTACAGGTCTTGAAGTATTTTAAAAGTTAAGTTAGAAGGATCTATTTAGTTTGCAAACAAGTTTGAAAACTTTCAAACTATGTTCTTGTTGTTAAAATTGTATACCACAAAATATGATAGCTATATATATATGAATCGAATAAGGTTATGAACATAGATACTACCTCAAGTTCCTTGGACAAGGTTTCTGTAAAAGAGGAGTAAAAAGCTAGAACCAAAAGGGTGATGGAATTGGATGAAAGATTGGAAGTAAGTTTGTGTTCTTGGAAGGATTTCTTGAAGTGTTTTTGTATGGTTTTCTTATGGTGTTTAAGTAAGGTTTTTGAAGCTAAATGATGGGGAAAATGCTTGGAGATGATCAAGTATGAAGTTAAGAGTATTTTGAGAGAGAAATGGAAGTGTAAGTATAAGAAAATGGGGTGAAGAAATGGTGTGCATGCATAAAAACGTTTTTAGGTTATAAAGGAAAAAAAAAATACCTAACTTTGTTTTCTTGCTAAATAATTCATGCTACTTGACAAATGGTTGGTTCCACATGTTTCTTAATCATTTAAGGCTGCTAAGGAGCAGATTTTTATTGGTATATACCAATAGTAAATACATCTAGAAGCTGCGTATGATACGGGTACATATACCCTAGGTATACGTATAGAAATCTTTGAGAAAACGGAACGAGGATTCAAATATAGCTATCTTTTGTAAATATACTTATATTGTTTTATGTATTTAATTCTTTAAAAGTGATTAAATACATTACTTATACGATATATGTATAAACATTATAGGTCATAAGTATTTAAGTCAAATAACGTTACGTATGGTTATCGTTTTGAAAACTTAAGTTAGTAGTTTCAAAATATACTTATAACTTATTGTTATTAATACAAAATGAGATATTAAAACATTCTTAGATCATGTTAAATATGTATATATACATATATATACACAAACGTATAATTATCATATATTGTATAGTTCGTGATATCATCGGTCAAACTAGACGGTCAAACGTTGTGTAAAACTCTTTTCGAAAACATAAGTCTCAACAATTTGGATTGCTTATCATGTTGGTAAGGTTTAATTTATGTAAATATTAATCTTATAAGTATAGAACGATCGAAAAAGTGCGGGTCAACTTTAGGGTTTTTGCTTATCGTGTCGGAACCATATAGAGATTAGAGTTTAAATTTGGTCAGAAATTTCCGGGTCGTTACAAAAAGTGTAAAGTAAGTTTCAATCAAGAATAGAGTTTGAAATAAAGGCTGACTTCGTTCAGTCGTCACGACCTCTATACTAACTGAAATGAGATGAGACTAGTGACCATGGCTCTGTATATGAGTCCCCTAGTTTCTGACTAATTTTCAGAACCAAACTCGTCTTCATTTGACCGTGGCGACGGTTTAAGTGCGAGTAGGTCAGAAATTTCAGCACAACGTTAAAAGGGTGTAGTGACTTTCGGAAGGCCATAAATCCTAAACCGTAACTCGGATTAAGACGAGGCCTAAACGGAAAATCATCTAATCGAACCGAACTAGCTGGAAATCAACTTTTACAGTAGCCCAGGTTAATGATCAGACCCGGAAAACAGTAGGTAAGGTGCTCCGGTGGGTTCTTGGTGCTTGATGCTCATCACGGTTCTCATCCTTGATGCTTATAGCTTCAAGTGTACAACTCGTTGATGTGTTTGCATCATTTTTACCAAGTTTTGACCATCATAACACTAATGTATGTCTAAGATATGTAGCACCACTTATTTAAGGGTTGTAAGTAGTTTGATGAACCAAAATTACATCAAGATCTTAGATCCGACACATACATGAGTTCTAATAGTAATATTAAGCTACAAACTTGAAAGTAAACTAAATAAACAAGATCTTAAGTTGTAGAACTTAGATCTTAGCTAGATCTTAAAGATCCTAGACTAGAAAGTCTAGATCTAGTGTTCTTAAGTTAGATCCTAAGTTATAATACTTGAATCTTTACTTTAATAAAACCATAAGTTATAAAACTTAGATTTTTATCTTGTAAGATGTATATAAGCTTATAAGCTCTTGTTTACAACAAATTTGGAACACCATAAGCTATAGAAACTTAGATCCAACACAAGTGTATGAAGTTATAACTAGAAAGTTATGTTCTTGAACTTACAAAATTTAACTTTAGTTTCAAGAAATATGAGATCAAGTTTAACTAGTAATACTTGACCAAATTAACAACATCACAACTTCAAAATACTTACAAAAGAAAGAAATAAACTAAAGTTACAAGTATTATGTTCATGTTTGTTTCATACTTAAGAAGATTCAAATCAAAGTTTGGATCTTAGGAAAGTAAACTTTAAGTCTACAAAACATGAACACAAGTAAGCTCATAAAGCTTATGGACTTTAGATCTTTAAAACATTTAAGTGTAGAACCATAAACTAACAAGTTTAGATTTTTGTTCTTGGTTCTTCATCAAACAAAAGATGGAAGTAACCAAGATTACATGAAGATACAAGTTAGAAAACTTGATCTTTATCAACAACAAACAAGTAACTAAAATGATGATGATAGATTCGGTTTTAAGAAAAAAAGAAAGAAGAAATAATGTTGTTACTTACAAAGTTTGAGAGAAAAGATATGAGAGAAAGAAAGTGTAAGTTTGTGTGTGAGAAAATGAAGTAGTACACTAGCAAATAAGTAACAAAAATAAAGTTTGAATCCCTCCCCATGACCAATGAAGGCCGACGGTTTACAAGCACAAAAGGGGAAAGGTCAAATGCTACTTTCATGTGTTGGGAGATGGTGTAAGCTCAAAATGGATTAAAGTTAAATGTATGGGAAAGAGTTGCTAGCATGCTTGTGAAAACTTTGTCTCCTCATTAACTTAATTAATCTAAGTTTAAGCCTTAATAATTCACTAGCTTAATGTTGGGCTAGGGTGGGCTTCCAAGTCCATTAACATGAGTCAATGTAAATATGCAACAATTAAATAAATAAAGCCCAAGTAATTAACTAGTAACATTAGTTAATTAAAAATGATTAATAATAATTAATCATGAACGTAAATAATATTCGAAATATTATTCGTGAAAAGTACGTGTCGAATAGACGAGTCGGGCCGTGAAAAGTCAAATACGGTAACAAGTAAAATGTATAAGCATACGTTTATTAAAGTGCAAGTATTAATAATAAATATTATTAATAAAAGTTGGAAAATCCAGGGTCGTTACATTACCCACCTGTTAAAGAAAATTTCGTCCCGAAATTTTAAGCTGAGGGAGATGGAGAAGCTGGGAAAAGGTGAGGATACTTCTGCATCATTTGATCCTCTCATTCCCAGGTAAACTCAGGTCCTCATTTGGCATTCCATCGGACTCGGATGATCAGAATCCTGTTGCGCTTCAAAGTTCTGACCTCACGGTCCATAATTTCGACAGGCTCTTCCACTAAGTGGAGTTTGTCATCAATTGTAAGTTCCTACAATGATATGACATGTTCCGGTTCAGCAAGACACTTCTTCAAATTCGATACATGAAAGGTAGGATGAACTGAGCTCAATTGAGTCGAAAGATCCAAACGGTAAGCAACGGGTCCAACACGTTCCAAAATTTCAAAAGGACCAATGTACTGCGGGTTTAACTTTCCACGTTTTCCAAAACGAATGACACCTTTCCAAGGTGCGACTTTCAACATTACACGGTCACCCACGTTGAATTCGAAGTCTTTACGTTTAAGGTCTGCATAACTCTTTTGGCGATCACGGGCTGTCTTGAGTCTCGCTTGAATTTGGACAATCTTCTCAGTTGTTTCATGGACTATCTCGGATCCGGTGATTTGCGTTTCACCTACTTCGGCCCAACAAATAGGAGATCGGCATTTACGGCCATACAACGCTTCGAAAGGTGCGGCATTAATACCTGAATGATAACTGTTGTTGTAAGAGAATTTGGCTAGCGGCAAATGCCTTTCCCAAGCCTTTTCGAAATCAATAACACAAGCACGCAACATGTCTTCTCAAGTCTGAATCGTGCGTTCTCTTTGTCCGTCGGTCTGCGGGTGATACGCAATACTCATGTCGAGACGAGTCCCCAAGGCTTCTTGCAAAGAATGCCAAAATCTGGAAGCAAAACGGGGATCGTGATCTGAGATGATCGATAAGGGAACACCATGACGAGATACAACCTCTTTTATGTATAGTTGAGCGAGTCTCTCCATCGTATTAGTTTCCTTCATGGCTAAAAAGTGTGCAAATTTGGTAAGACGGTCAACGATAACCCTGATGGTATCGTATCCGCCCACCGTCTTTGGTAACTTCGTAATGAAATCCATTGTTATCCTTTCACACTTCCATTACGGGATTTCTGGTTGTTGAAGTAATCCAGAGGGCTTCTGATGTTTGGCCTTAACTTTCGAGCAAGTCAAACACTTCCCAACATAAGTTGCAACATCCTTCTTAAGATTAGGCCACCAATACTGTTCCTTGAGATCGTGGTACATTTTACCGGCTCCTGGATGAATCGAATATCTGGACTTGTGGGCTTCATCTAGTATAAGGCTCCGTAGATCTCCATAACGGGGTACCCAAATTCTTCCAGCATAGCATCGGAGTCCAGTCTCCTTAACTTCGAATCGAGAGACGAGAATCTTCAAGTGTTCATGAAATATATTCTTCTCCTTGAGAGCCTCATCTTGGGCTACTCGGATCTGGCTATTGAGATTCGAGTGAATGGTGATGTTCAAGGCTCGGACATGAAGAGGTGTCATCCTCTCTTTTCAGCTCAAAGCATCAGCTACAACATTTGCCTTACCAGGGTGATAACGAAGTTCACAATCATAGTCGTTCAGCGTCTCGATCCATCGACGCTGTCTCATATTCAGTTGCTTCTGATCAAAGATGTGTTTGAGGCTTTTATGATTGGTGAAAATTGTGCTCTTTGTTCCATAAAGGTAGTGTCTCCACAGTTTTAATGCAAAGATAACGACTCCAAGTTCGAGATCGTGCGTTGTGTAATTTCGCTCATGAATCTTCAGTTTTCGGGAGGCGTAAGCGATAACCATTGTGCGTTGCATCAGTACATAACCAAAACCACTTTTCGAAGCATCGCAATAAACGACAAAATCGTCACTACCTTCAGGAAGTGATAAGATAGGTGCGGTGGTTAACTTCTTTTTCAAGGTTTGAAATGCTGATTCCTGTTCGGGTTCCCAAATGAACTTCTTCCCTTTGTGAGTCAGCGCGGTCAAAGGACGCGCAATTAGAGAGAAACCTTCAATAAATCTTAGGTAGTAACCGGCGAGGCCTAAAAATTGGCAGATATGAGTCGGAGTAGTGGGGGTTTCCCATTTGATGATAGCTTCGATCTTTGCGGGATCAACTTTGATACCTTGATCGCTGATGTGCGTAGAGGTGTATATGAAATAGCTTTATTTTTACAACGAAATACTATTAAATATGATACAATTTTACACAAGATATTTATTTATTTATAGAATGGATATACCTAAACGTTGCTACAACACTTATATGCAGTGTACCTAATCGTACAGTAGTGTAGTTTTTAGTAAGTCCGGTTCGTTCCACAGGGAAAATCTTTTAAACAAAGCTTAACGCTATATTAGTTTTATAAAAAATACAAATATATATATAAGTAATATTATTATTATAAAGGGGGGTTTTTACCGTTTAATGACCGGTTTGTCGATTTTTAAAACTTTAGTCGCAGTTAAAACCTAATGTAAAATATTAGAAATAAATACAACTTAATTTAAAGAGTAAAGTAAATAACGATAATGAAATTGCGATAAATAAAAGTGCGATAAAATAAAATTGCGATAATTAAAGAGTACGAAAATTAAAAGTGCAATTAAATACAATGACAATAATTAAAAGTGCAATTAAATACAATAACAATAAATAAAAGTGCAATAATTAGAAGTGCAATTAAATATGAAAATAAAGGAATTATGCTTATTTAAACTTCCGTAATCATGATGTTTGACGTGTCAATTTTTAGTTTTATGCCCATGGGTTAATTGTCCTTTGTCCTGGATTATTTAATATGTCCATCTGGTTTTTGTCCATAACAGTCCATCAGTCATAAATATAAAGTGCGAGTGTCCTCGTTAAATTATTCTTATACCCGAAGTCAAATATTCCAACTAATTGGGGACTTAAACTGTAACAAGGTTTTAATACTTTGTTAACAATTACACCAAGTGTCCTTGTATATAATTTTACCCCTGTTTTAATAATTCTAGTGACTATTAATCCATTCCCATATCCGGTTAAATGAACGATTATTCGTACATATAAAAATCCCGCCCATCGTGTCCGATCGAGTGTATATGGTTATTAATAGGGACATCCAATTGTAAATCTTTATATTAAAATTAACAAACTATCATTTAGTTAAACAAATATAAAGCCCATTAATAGCCCATAGTCTAATTTCTACAAGTGTCGTTCTTTTCTCCAAACCCCAATTATGGTACAAAGCCCAATTACCCAAATTTAATATTTAGTCAAACATCACGATTACTTCAGCATTAAATAAGCATAATAATAACTTAGCTACAAGACATAAATTTAAAAAGGTTGAATATAACTTACAATGATTAAAAATAGCGTAGCGTTACACGGACAGAATTTCGACTTACACCCTTACAATATTCGCTAACATACCCTTATTATTAGGATTTAAAATTAAAATTAAAATTAATATATATATATATATATATATATATATATATATATATATATATATATATATATATATATATATATATATATATATATATATATATATATATATATTACGTATGATGAATGAGAAAAAGATGTTAAAAAATTCGGCCGAATGCTCGGCCTTTTAAAGGTGGATTTCTGACTTTTTGGGCTCCGCGAGTGCGATGGATTTTGCTCTTCAGAGCTCCGCGAGTGTGGAGCTGTGGAATCCAGCTCACACAAGCTTGGCTCCTAGCTTGCCGACGGATTATATAATATAATATAATATATATATTAATTTTAAGAATTAATTATATATTATATTATATTCATGTACATAGTTGACTTGTAATTTTTAGTCCGTTGCGTCGGGCGTTGATAGTTGGCTCAGGTCCCGGTTCCGGATTTTCGAACGTCCAAGCGTACAATTTAATATCTTGTATTTTGTGTTTCAAATCTTGTACTCTTGTAATTTTGAGACGTTTCACATCAATAATTGGAACCACTTTGATTGTATTTTGTACTTTTGAGCTTTTTGGTCGTTTGCGTCTTCAATTCGTTGTTTTCGCCTTTTGTCTTCGCACTTATTTAATATAAACGATTATAACTTAAAATAGGACAATTACAACTAAATAATTTACATATTGGGAGGATATTGCTACTAAATATATGTTTATTTGGAGCACTATCAAATATCCCCACAGTTGAACGTTGCTTGTCCTCAAGCAATACAGAACTTGAAATTAAATCACACTTCACTCGAATCACTTTTTTTTATTCTCACACTTTATACATCAGTGATTTTGATACGGTGGTATAAATAATGATAGTAACGATGTGGTTTACAGTCCCACATGACTATGAAAATTTAGATCCTTTAAGGAAATTGGATCTTTATGAAAACATTTGATCTTTTGAAAATTCATTCTAGCTTTTACTCTAGATAAGTTTTCCGGAATAACCCTTCACCGGTGTTTGCAAAATATTTTTGTGGGTTTGGTGGGTTTCAGATTTTAAAATTTTAGCTCAAAACTTGCGGTTTTGTGTCACCCACTTGCTAACCTTGTATTAGGAAAGCACACATCCAGTATACTTGCTCTGTATATTATCTTTCGGTAAAATACCGTTCGGTTGTAAAGGAAAGCGTTGAACAAGCAACTGTTAAGGCAATGTCTGATAAGGCTAAAAAGGAACATATATTTCATAGCAAAATCCCCCAAGAAAGACAAGATTTTAGTTGCAATTGTTCCATTTTCAAGTAATATTCGTTTATTTTAAATAAGTGCGAAGACAAAAGGCGAAAACGACGAATTGAAGACACAAAGGTCCAAAAAGCTCAAAAGTACAAGATACAATCAAAAAGGTTCAAATTATTGATGAGGAACGTCTAAAAATGACAAGAGTACAAGTTACAAAACGCAAAGTACAAAATATAAAATTGTACGCAAGGACGTTCGAAAATCCGGAACCGGGACCAGAGTCAACTCTCAACGCTCGACGCAACGGTGTAAAAATTACGAGTCAACTATGCACAAGAATAAAATATAATATTTAAATAATTCATAATAAGAATAATATTAAATAATAAAAAGTTGTTAATTGAGCATAGTTCAGGGGTCATAAGTGAAAATTCAATTTTTAAATTCGCCTATAAAAGGCTTTGTAATTGTAATGTAAAAACACACCTTTTTCTATCTTTTTCTTATTTATCAATATCTATATTCTATATCTCTATCATAATGTTAACTTAATAAGATATAACAATAATCTTAATTTTAATTTTAAATTATGATAATAATAAGATTTATGATAGAGATCGTTTGAGTGTGTAAGTCGAAATTCTGTCCGTGTAACGCTACGCTATTTTTAATCATTGTAAGTTATGTTCAACCTTTTTACATTAATGTATCGTAACTAAGTTATTATTATGCTTATTTGAGCCGAAGTAATCGTGATGTTGGGCTAAAATATTAAGAAGGGGTTATTGAACTTTGGACCATAATTAAGGTTTGTGCAAAAGACCGACACTTGTGGAAATTGAACTATTGACTATTAATAGATGGGGGTATTGTCTAATTGAGTGACAACTCATTGGAGTCTGTCGAACCTATCTTCAAATTAATTAACCTAATAATTAATAATGATTATGGTTGTCCTATTTAGTGATGTTCATATGGAATCTGTTATAATCATTTAATTAATCAATTGGGTTGGGTAATTGATTATTCATTCTGATCAAGTGGATGAATTAATATTCATAAACTAATTAAAACAGGGGTGGATTACATACAGTGATAACTGGTGTAATTGTTGACAAAAGTGATAACTGCGTCACAGTTTAAATCCTTAATCAGTTGGAATATTTGACTTCGGGTATAAGGGTAATTTGACGAGGATACTCGCACTTTATTTTTATGACCGATGGACTATTATGGACAAAAACCAGATAGACGTATCAAATAAACCAGGACAAAGGACAATTAACCCATGGTAATAAATTAAAATCAACACGTCAAACATCATGATTACGGAAGTTTAAATAAGCATAATTCTTTTATTATATTTCTCATCGTATCTTTATTTACTGTCATTTTATTACTCGCAATTTTATTTACTGTCATTTTATTTATTGTCATTATTTTACGCACTTTAATTATCGTCATTTATCTTTACGCTTAAAATATAGAATCGACAAACCGGTCATTAAACGGTAAAACCCCCCTTTTATAATAATATTACTACTTATATAATTATATATATTTTGTATAAATATAGTTAAAAATATAGTAAGTATCACCAGCTCCCTGTGGAACGAACCGGACTTACTAAAAACTACACTACTCTACGATTAGGTACACTGCCTATAGTGTTGTAGCAAGGTTTAGGTATATCCCATCCGTAAATTAATAAAACTTGTGTCATATTTTGTAGTATTTTGTATTAAAAATAATACTATTTCGTACCCTCACGCTACATCATCAAGTTTTTGGCGCCGCTGTCGGGGAGCGCTAAAACGCTATATTTTTAATTATAATAATATTGAAATAAAATATAATAATATAATAATATTGAAATAGAATATAATAATATAATAATATTGAAATAGAATATAATAATATAATAATATTTTAGAATATATTTTGAATCGTAAAAGTTTTAAAAAGTCGTATTTATTAAATACTTCAGGGGTATATTATGTAAATTGTAATTAATAATTTCTATCATGTCGCTTTCATATGAATAGTAAATTAATTAATTTCTTTTCATTTACTATTCATGAATAGTAAATGAATTAAAAAAAAAGTTTTGAAAAAAAAATAATAATTATAAAAAAAAGTATTAATTTGTAAAAAAAAATCATTTTTAAAAAAAAAAAAAAAAAATTATAAAAAAAAAAAACGTTTTTTTTTTAGAAAAAAAAATTCGTTTTTAAAAAAAAAAAAAAAAACTTAAAAAAAAAACGTAAAAAAAAACAAAAACGTAAAAAAAAAAAAAACGTAAAAAAAAAAATTATTAAAAAAAAATATATATTTTTTAAGATTTTGTCTATAAAAAAAAAATTGTTTTTTTTTAGTTTTATTACCTTTAGATTTTTAGACTATAGTCGCAACTTTTAGTATTAAGTTTAGTTTTGCCATAGTTATTTTTACTTCTAGAATTTTTAGGCTTTGCCGTAAAATCCCTTAAGTGCTTATTCCTTAGATTAAGTTTTAGGTGCTTTAGAATTTTACGACGCCGTATTTCGCACTACTTTCTTATTTTTATTTTTCGACGCCTATTTTTCGACCTTTTTATTTTTCGACCTTTTTCGACGCGCAATCTTTTTCTTTCTTATTTCTCGCCATTCTAGTTTTTAGGACTTAGATTTTTTTCTACTTCTTCTCTAAATTTCTTAAAATTACGAAAATTTATTTTAAGTGGTTAAATTGATAGACATCAAAATTTTCTGGTTCGTAGTAATAGTTGGATTTGTACGTGGACCGGGTTATTGGAGCCAAACAGTACTCAATTATATTGAGACCAAACGAATCCTGCCCCTCTGCTGCATCTTTTGGCTATTCGAAACGTGGGCAAAATCAGAAAAGTCTATTGATTGGACAACTTATATAAGTTTTTCTTATTTTTATAACTAATAGGATATTCTGTGAATGCACCGAGCAAAACGTTCACCACCTTTCATACGTTCACCACCTGTAACTCGATCAAGACATCTAGCAAATATTGTCGCCGTTGATTTTTCTTTAGAATCGTCATCTAGTCGAACAAGAACTCCAACTCAAATTTCCGATAATCCATCTTTTGAACCCGACTTCACAATTAAGAACCCGGAGCATATTCAAGGACAATTCCAAGATCCTGAACCACTAATTATTCCTCCTGAGCCACAAACCATTAAATCAGAATCCTCTAGTGATTCGTATTCAACAAATTCAATTATGGAAGTAACGGAACCTCTAAGTATGGAAGATCGAATGAGAGCCACACGCACGGGCCAAGGTCACGCCATTATTAAGCCAGAAGTTAATGCGCCAGATTATGAAATCAAAGGACAAATTCTACACATGGTAACTAACCAATGCCAATTCAGTGGTGCACCGAATGAAGATCCTAACGAACACCTTCGTACGTTTAAAAGAATTTGTACACTATTCAAAATCCGAGAAGTGGAAGATGAGCAGATCTATCTCATGTTGTTTCCCTGGACTTTAAAGGGAGAAGCCAAAGATTGGTTAGAATCGTTACCTGAAGGGGCGATTGACACATGGGATGTTTTAGTTGAAAAATTTCTTAAACAATTCTTTCCGGCATCCAAAGCCGTGAGACTTCAAGGAGAAATTGTTACGTTCGCGCAAAAGTCAAATGAAACTCTATATGAGGCGTGGACAAGATTTGGAAAGTTGTTGAGAGGATGTCCTCAACACGGTTTAGACACTTATCAAATAGTACAAATATTCTACCAAGGTGTCAACGTTGCTACACGAAAAGACATCGACATAACAGCTGGTGGTTCCATTATGAAGAAAACCGCAACTGAAGCTTACAAAATTATTGATAACACAGCCTCCCACTTTCATGAGTGGCATCAAGAAAAAGATATTTTTCGTTCATCTAAAGCGGCTAGAGCCGATTCTAGCCATGACTTTGATTCCGTTTCCGCAAAAATAGATGCTTTCGAAAGACGAATGGAAAAGATGAATAAAGATATTCACGCAATACGAATCAGTTGTGAGCAATGCGGTGGACCACACTTAATGAAAGACTGTCACATTGAACAAACGATGGAACAACGTGAGAATGTTGTCTACATGAACCAAAGGCTGGAAAATAGTTATCAGAATAATTATCAACCGCCAAGGCCAAACTTCAATCGAAATCAAAACATTCTTTACATTCCAAAAGGACCCGACAATAACTCGTATAACCAACAAGGTCCGAATAACCAACCAACTCAAAACAACACTTTCAATCAACAAAGACCTGGCTTGTATAAACCACCACAACAAACCGACGAGAAGAAGTCAAATCTGGAAGAAGTGGTATTTAAGCTAGTTGAATCTCAAACACAATTTATTGAAACTCAAACCCAAACGAATGAGAGGTTTGAGCAGTCATTTAGAACTCAACAAGCTTCCATTTTGAATCTAGAAAAACAAGTAGGTACTCTTGTTAGATTGATGAGTGAAAGGGAACAAGGAAAGCTACCGAGTAATAATGAAGTAAATCCTCGGAATGAAAATGTTAACATGATATCAACAAATTCTGAAAAACCAATACCAGAAGATGGGAAAGTTTTAGATGTAAGTAACAATGAAGAAGTTACACCACTACCACCACCCGAGTATGTAAAGCCAGTGGTGGCACCATACAGACCACCCATCCCGTTTCCAAGAAAAGGAGTTGAGTATGAGCAAGTAATAGGTAATAAAGTTTGTGATACCTCAGGAAAGAAGAAGAAGAAGAATAAAAAAGTGCAAGAAACAAAAACAGTAGAAGTAAACCCGGTGAAGACAGTTCCACCAAATCCTCCACCTAGGGTAGGTGATCCGGGTGAATTTATTGTTCCTTGTCTACTTAGTGACTGTGTCATGTATGATGCACTAGCAGATTTAGGTTCAAGTGTGAGTGTTATGCCTCTTTCATTATATAAGAGATTAGGTGTAGGTGAGTTAACTCCGACGGATATGAGTGTTCGACTCCTTGATCAAACCATTAAGCACCCAGTTGGAATTGCTGACAACCTACCCGTTCAAGTAGGTAATTTAACCTTTCTAGTCGAATTCATTGTCATTGACATAGAAGAGGACTCAAACGTTCCTCTAATTTTAGGTCGACCATTCTTAGCGTCCACCGGGGCGTTATTTGATGTAAGAAAGGGTAGAATGACACTTAGTAATGATGAGAAATCGATCACCTTTATGATTCGAAAGTCTAAATATCCACAAACCAAAACCGTTGAACCGACAAAAACGATTGGTAAGAACCATGTTGTTTTACCAACTCCAACGGTAATGCTTAACAATAATAGAACGCCTAAGTGTGGGGAAAATGAAGTAACACCTAATGATGACTTGATAATAAAGAACCCCATAGTTGATACGAAATTAAATAACCCCGTTATTAACAGTTCAATGAAGAAACTTTTTAAACGGGTTATTGATGCTAAAAGTAAGGGAAACTTTAGGTTATATAACCGGTTAGTATCCAATCTGTCGCCTAAAGAAAAGGCGAAGCTAGTTGAATTTGTGGATATTACGGAAAAAGCTGGTCACTGGCTTAAAGCAAAAGTCACAGATATGCAAGTTGATTATGGTCCAAGAGAAATTGACGATGAAGTTAATCACAATTTCGACACCACATCTACCTAAGTGTGAGGAGATTCAAATATTCTAAAAAGAAAATGCTGTTTGGAGTTAGTTGTTCTGTTCTCGTGTAGTTCCGAGAATGGAATTCGATTGGTCTTTTCCGCTAGCAGACACTAAAGAACTAGTTTTCTCCCCCCATTCTGAATTTTTTTTGTTTTTTAGGTTTTATATGAAATTAATATGTTTTCTTTTTAAGTTTTGTGTGAATTTAAAAACAAAAATTTACTTTATTTCATTAAGTTGAAAAAAATGATTTCTAAAATTCGTCGTGAGTTGAAGACTAGGCCGTTGAGCCGAAATTACTTTACCCGAGGGCGGGGCGAAAAATTTTTTCATCATTATTTTTAATTTTATTGATTTAAAGTATGCCAAAAAAAAATATATTTGATTTTATAAATTTTTGAACGTGGGGTAATATACCCAACTTTAAAAATATGTATATATGTTCGTATTTTATCATGTAAACAACAGGGTAAAACAACGCACTTTCAAAGACTAACATTAAGTTCAGCAAAAGGTACTGATTTTGACGACAAGATGCAAAACAACAAATGTGATATAATAAATGAAGGAATGAACGATGAGGCGCGCCATCTATCATTCGACGAGCTTTGTAATTACAAACTGGGTATTTTTAATCACTTTTCTACACTAATCACCCTCATGAATTAATAATTATAGTCTGATTTCATGCAAATGAGGGCATTGCATGATCTCAAGTGTGGGGAAGGGTTATAAATTCTCTCGGGTTTATACTTGGCTTATTTTCTAAATATTATGAAAATTTTAAAATTTTTTAACTAAATGAATTCAAAATCATGTTTATACATATTTATGAACGATAAAACTAGGTGTTAATGCCGAAATTATCGTTACCTCGGAAAGGACATAAATTGAGAAACAACCTAAAATGCTTGAATTCATTTAAAATGGAATAAAGGAGAATAAAAAGGCAAAGAAAGAAACTAAGTGTGGGGAGAATGTACCAAGTTATTCAATTAAAAATTATCTATCACATATCTTTGTACAAGATTATTGCAGGTACTTTTGTTTTGGATGATACTAATCAGTTTTACCCGGTTTACTGTAATATATTTGAAAGAAAGATGGATCTACACGATGAATCAATTCCATCATTAAAAGGAAGTAAAGTCGTCTGAAAAAGACACGCGCTTCTTGATTTAGGTCAAGAAGTTGTCGTCCAGACCAGCTGTAGGTTGACGAAAAATCTAGAAAAGTCATCTCTAAAATCAGCAGGAAATCCACGGACCTCAGCATCAAACAGGGTCGCCAAGTGGTCAGATTTATCCTAACCATGAGAAGGATTTATCTCGTACAATGGGGAGGCACCGTGCAAATTAGCTTGATAAGACTAATGAATCAGATCCCCAGAAAGGATAATCTCCTTAAAGATTAAAAATCAGCTTTTAAGACTGATATTACTCAATCCTTGAGATTGACCTTAAAGATTGAGAATTCAAACTCATGAAATTCAATGATATCTAAACTCGAGCTTGAACGAGAAAATATTTTGATCAAAAATACAAACCGATTTGTTTTCTGAAAACCCATTTTCAATGCGTTCATTACCATTGAACGTAAAATTCTAGGAATTCACCTGGAATTCATTAGGTCACCTGAACCAAATCGGGTGTCAACCGTAAGAACGGTGGTTGCATAGCATGGTCGGAGACAGGACCTTGTGCCAGACCGAAAAATCATAGGATGATCTTTACTATCGCTCCTACCAAGGATAGTTCTAGCATCCGACACGTTAAAAGACCATAATCATCTGCATGTCACGGGACATTGCCTTAACAGTTTCTTGTTCATCGCTTTCCTTTACAACCGGACGGTAGTTTACCGAAAGATAATATACGGAACAAGTAAACTGGATGTGTACTTTCCGATACCGGGATAGCAGTGGATTACACGAACCTAAAAGTTTTAGCCAAAATATTGATCCACAAATATATTTTGCAACACCGATGATGGATCAAATCAGAAAACTTGTCTAGGGTAAAATCTAGCTTGAATTTTCAAAAGATCAAATGTTTTCATAAAGATCCAATTTCCTTAAAGGATCTAAATTTTTATAGTCATGTGGGACTGTAAACCGCCTTTCAAATGTGCACTTTGCTTTGGAAACCGAAAGTAAATCGGCTATTTGATTGCAATTGTCGTTGTCCTAAACCCAAGGCAACTGTGGATGACACACCCACCTTTAACCATATCGTTACTATCATTGTTTATACCGCTCTATCAAAATCACTGATGTACAAAGTGTGAAGAATAAAGAAGTGATTCGTGTGATGTATTATATTATTTCAAGACTGTATTGCTTGAGGACAAGCAACGCTCAAGTGTGGGGATATTGATAAGGCTAAAAAGGAACATATATTTCATAGCAAAATCCCCCAAGAAAGACAAGATTTTAGTTGCAATTGTTCCATTTTCAAGTAATATTCGTTTATTTTAAATAAGTGCGAAGACAAAAGGCGAAAACGACGAATTGAAGACACAAAGGTCCAAAAAGCTCAAAAGTACAAGATACAATCAAAAAGGTTCAAATTATTGATGAGGAACGTCTAAAAATGACAAGAGTACAAGTTACAAAACGCAAAGTACAAAATATAAAATTGTACGCAAGGACGTTCGAAAATCCGGAACCGGGACCAGAGTCAACTCTCAACGCTCGACGCAACGGTGTAAAAATTACGAGTCAACTATGCACAAGAATAAAATATAATATTTAAATAATTCATAATAAGAATAATATTAAATAATAAAAAGTTGTTAATTGAGCATAGTTCAGGGGTCATAAGTGAAAATTCAATTTCTAAATTCGCCTATAAAAGGCTTTGTAATCGTAATGTAAAAACACACCTTTTTCTATCTTTTTCTTATTTATCAATATCTATATTCTATATCTCTATCATAATGTTAACTTAATAAGATATAACAATAATCTTAATTTTAATTTTAAATTATGATAATAATAAGATTTATGATAGAGATCGTTTGAGTGTGTAAGTCGAAATTCTGTCCGTGTAACGCTACGCTATTTTTAATCATTGTAAGTTATGTTCAACCTTTTTACATTAATGTATCGTAACTAAGTTATTATTATGCTTATTTGAGCCGAAGTAATCGTGATGTTGGGCTAAAATATTAAGAAGGGGTTATTGAACTTTGGACCATAATTAAGGTTTGGGCAAAAGATCGACACTTGTGGAAATTGAACTATTGACTATTAATAGATGGGGGGTATTGTCTAATTGAGTGACAACTCATTGGAGTCTGTCGAACCTATCTTCAAATTAATTAACCTAATAATTAATAATGATTATGGTTGTCCTATTTAGTGATGTTCATATGGAATCTGTTATAATCATTTAATTAATCAATTGGGTTGGGTAATTGATTATTCATTCTGATCAAGTGGATGAATTAATATTCATAAACTAATTAAAACAGGGGTGGATTACATACAGTGATAACTGGTGTAATTGTTGACAGAAGTGATAACTGCGTCACAGTTTAAATCCTTAATCAGTTGGAATATTTGACTTCGGGTATAAGGGTAATTTGACGAGGATACTCGCACTTTATTTTTATGACCGATGGACTATTATGGACAAAAACCAGATAGACGTATCAAATAAACCAGGACAAAGGACAATTAACCCATGGTAATAAATTAAAATCAACACGTCAAACATCATGATTACGGAAGTTTAAATAAGCATAATTCTTTTATTATATTTCTCATCGTATCTTTATTTACTGTCATTTTATTACTCGCAATTTTATTTACTGTCATTTTATTTATTGTCATTATTTTACGCACTTTAATTATCGTCATTTATCTTTACGCTTAAAATATAGAATCGACAAACCGGTCATTAAACGGTAAAACCCCCCTTTTATAATAATATTACTACTTATATAATTATATATATTTTGTATAAATATAGTTAAAAATATAGTAAGTATCACCAGCTCCCTGTGGAACGAACCGGACTTACTAAAAACTACACTACTCTACGATTAGGTACACTGCCTATAGTGTTGTAGCAAGGTTTAGGTATATCCCATCCGTAAATTAATAAAACTTGTGTCATATTTTGTAGTATTTTGTATTAAAAATAATACTATTTCGTACCCTCACGCTACATCATCAATGTCCCCTGACATGCTTTTAATTATGGTCTATAACGTGTCGGATGCAATTACTATCCTTGGTAGGAGCAATAGTAAAGCTCACCCTTATAATTTTCTGGTCTGGCACAAGGTCCTGTCTTTGACCATGCTATACAACCACCGTTCTTACGGTTGACACCCGATTTGGTTCAGGTGACCTAATGAATTTCAAGTGAATTCCTAGGATTTTACGTTCAATGGTAATGAACGCATTAAAAATGGGTTTTCGGAAAACAAATCGGTTTGTAATTTTGATCAAAATATTTTCTCGTTCAAGCTCGAGTTTAGATATCATCGAATTCCATGAGTTTGTAATTCTCAATCTTTAAGGTCAATCTCTAGGATTGAGTAATATCAGTCTTAAAAGCTGATTTTTGATCTTTAAAGGAGATTATCCTTTCTGGGGATCTGATTCATTAGTTTTATCCAACTAATTTGCACAGCGTCCTCCCCATTTTACAAGACAGATCCTCTCATGGTTAGGATAAGTCTGACCACTTGGCGACCCTGTTTGATGCTGAGGTCCGTGGATTTCCTGCTGATTTTAGAGATGACTTTTCTAGATTTTTCGTCAACCTACAGCTGGTCTGGACGACAACTTCCTGACCTAAATCAAGAAGCACGTTTCTTTTTTTGGAAGACTTTACTTCCTTTTAATGATGGAATTGATTCATCGTGTAGATCCATCTTTCTTACAGTAAATCGGGTAAAACTTTTTAGAAATTGTCCAAAACAAAAGTATCTTCAGTTATTTGTACAAAAATATGTGATATATGTTTTAAATAACTTGGTAATTTTTCCCACACTTGGCCTTTTATTTTCCTTTTTATTGTCCTCTATTCCATTTTAAATGAATTCTAACATTTTGGTTTGTTTCTCAATTTATGTCCTTTCCGAGGTAACAATAATTTCGGTGTTAACACCTAGTTTTACCGTTCATAAATATGTATAAACATGATTTTGAATTCATTTAATTGAAAATTTTGAAATTTTTTACTAGAATTGGGTAGTCAGTATATAAGACTAGGGCTGTTCTTTATTATCAGAGAGCACTAGATTCTAATACAACTACTGCTTTACTAGTATTTTTAATGGTAACCAAGTGTTTAAATCATTTTTTTTTAAATCCGAAAGAATTTAACCCCTTCCCACACTTAAGATCTTGCAATGCCCTCATTTGCAAGAAATCAGTAACAATTTAAATTATTGAGAGTGATTAGCGTAGAAAAATAATTAAATTTTACCAAAGTTTCCAAACATATTGGCGTTTGTTTGCTGAATGATAAATGGTGCACATCATTTGTTCATTCCGTCTGTTGGTACATCATATTTGTTTTTCGTTTTGTCGTCAAAATTAATAGCTTTTGCTGAACTTAATGCCAGTCTTTGAAAATGCGCTGTTTTACCCTGTTTTGTACATGAGATAAACTACAAACACATATATACATATTTTTGAAGTTGGGTTTTCACACCACATTCAAAAATTATTAAAATCTAATAAAGTTAGAAAATTATAAAAGCTATTATAATAATAAAATAAAAAATAAGAAATAAGAAAATTAAGAATTAGTAACATTACAATAAAATAAACAAAAATAGAAAATTACGGATGAGGAGGATGGTTCCAGTATGGGTCCCAAGCGTATCCATAGATGCTGTAAAATGCTTGGGCCGGGTCATATGTAGGATATGGTGGTCGGCTCTCTAAAGTCCAAGGAGCAAATTCGGGCATAACGGTAGGAATGTATTCTCTACCTACGTGTGTACAATGACTTATGATTTGGCTTTGATGATACTGCCAATCTTGAAATGCTTTTTGTCTAGCCATTTCATACTCGTGTCGAGCTATAAAAAGTTGCATTTCCATCATTGGATTACCCCCTCCCGGTTGACCTTGCTGTTGATCTCTTTCAACCTGTGGATGCCTGCCATCATAACGTGCTGCCGCGTTGTTTCGTTTCTTTAAGACCTTAGCACCATGATAAACACGCAAATCTATTCTATCGCGGGGTTCTGGTTCTGCCATTAATAATCCCCCCTGACTTCTATCCACACCGAGATATTCAGCAATTAAAGTAATAAATATACCACCTCCTATTATGCTACCACGCCTCATACCCTTAACCATAGTCAATAAATAATAACCCACACAAAAAGGTATACTTACAGCGCTATGTGGGTCTCGAATACACATGTGATAAAACAAATCCTGTTCATTTACCTTTTCCTTATTCTTACCTCATTGTGTAATCGAATTGGCTAAAAACCTATGGATTACTCTAAATTCAGCTCTATCAATATCAAGATAAGAGTATAATCCCCCTGGAATCGGCGATGGCTAGTCATCCTACTCTATACGTCATTTGTATCAAAATTCTCATCCACCCTCCTACTATAAACTATTAACCTCTGGCAATCATAAGATGCTAGCTCCTCGGGCGTATATATACCTAAAGCCCGAGCCATGTCTAGTAAGGACATATGGCGCATCTCCCCTCCTAATAAAAATCTAATAAAACTACGATCGGTTAAAGTATCCACCCGATCATTTATTTCAATAGTACACAATAACTCTATACACCATTCTCTATACACAGGTCTACGCATGTTGAATAAACTTACCCAATCACTAAAAGTAGAATTACCATACCTTTGAGTAAGTAATTCCCTGATTGGCTCGGCCAATTCCACTACCTCTAATGGTGCCCAATCTATAACTCTGGGTACCTCAACATTATTAGACACAAGGTTGTGCAGGTTCTTTTGATATTTTGGATAGTCTATCCAATATCTATCAAATCTCAAATTTGGATGTAAATTTGCCTCATGAATGTTTGAATATGAAACAATTGGGTGAGGCATATCTTGTCGGTAATGGTTATTAATTTCCTATTGATTTGCATCTTCCGGAGGAGCATTGCGAGCCTGGGATGAAGATTCACCCCTTTCAGTCTGCAAAATATATCAAACACAATTTTTGTGCATCCAAATATGCATTAGTTTTAGCAAAATTATAAATATAAACAATTACAATGACATGTTTAATCCATATTAAACTCTATACACATTTTCAAAATATTAACAATTCTACATTTTTACAAATATACTTTTACAAAAATGTATACAAAGTTTCTTCGCATTTAACTTCTAAAACATGTCAAAAATAATCATTATAACAATTAAACATGTTCCTCATGGCATTCATATCAATTAAATCAAGTTCATGCAA
The DNA here is from genome assembly GCF_046630445.1 of Rutidosis leptorrhynchoides. Classification (NCBI taxonomy): domain Eukaryota; kingdom Viridiplantae; phylum Streptophyta; class Magnoliopsida; order Asterales; family Asteraceae; genus Rutidosis; species Rutidosis leptorrhynchoides. The sequence goes on from NC_092333.1 coordinate 543,336,283, forward strand.
TTTTGGTTCAAAAAGTCCACTTTAATCTTCATAAATCATGTTTAGGATCAAAGTTTTGATCATTTAGCAACCTAAACATGTTACACTACTCAATTTAGCATAAACTAACAACAAAATTCGGCCATAACCTGTTTATATCAAAAAGCCCTAATTTTGCTCAAGAACACAAACCCTAGATTATTCAAAAATTGAAGGTCAAAGCTTCTAATCATGTTAAATAGCATCAATCTAGGTTATACAAGCATAATACACAAACAATTGAAGCATTATTACATTAGAAAGCATCAAAATCGAATTATGTATGAAATTGTTCAAGAACACTAAAATTCGGATTAAATGGTGTTTAGGTGTAGAAATTTACCGATTTCCTTGAGTAATTCCTTGATAATAGTCTCCTCATTGTAATTTTATGAAAGATTTGATGAAAAATGATGAAAAATGGTGAATTTGGGCGATTTTTGTGTGTGTTTTTCGCAGAAAATTGGGTGTGGTGATGAACAAACTGGGCTGTTCGACCAGTTATATTTTTTTCTGGGTTTTTTGACCTCCGCGAGTGAGGTGGTGTGAACCCACAAATCACCGCGAGTCGCGGCCCGCTTTTTTTTTTTTATATTTTATAAAACCTTATAACTTTATAAAACATAAAATTAATTAAATTCTAAAAATTTTGTTTTCCTTTAGGAGCGAGGGCGTTTCGGATAGTTGTCCTAGTCCGTCCCTCGACAAAATTTTAAAATTTGTCAATTTAAAGCGCGATTTTAAAAGTAAAGATTTTTGGGTTTTTTAATGTTTTTGGCATACTTTAATTCAATAAAATTAAAAATAATGATAATAAAAGTTCTCGTCCCTCCCTCGGGTAAAGCAATTTCGGTTCAATGACATAGTCTTCAACTCATGACGAATTTTAAAAATCAAATTTTTAACTTAACGAAATAAAGTAAATTTTTTTGTTTTTAAATTCACACCAAACTTAAATTTAAAATGCATAAAATTAAAAATTCATATTAAAAATTCACACCAAACTTAAATTATATTTTTGTTTTTATACATACAAATTTATATTAAAAATATTAATTTTTCAGATATTTACAATTTTAAAGAAGTTTACAATATTAATTTAATATTTATATATTAATTTTAAAAACATGGTAAAAAAAATTGAAAATCTTTTTGGCTTTTATCCCACTTTAATCAATCAAATATTATCAAAAATATGCGCCCCTCTTTTCGGTAAAGTAATTTCGGTTCCATGACCTAATTTAACTCATGACGAATTTTTGAAATATTTTAGGTTGATTGATTAAAGATATTTATACCTTAAGAATAAACGTTAAATTTTGCAGTGATGTAATAAATTTTTGTATGATATCGATAATTTCGGTCGCAAGACCTAATTTTATTGAATACCAATTTAATACTTTATAGCGAACAAATTAGCGTTTATTATCAAAAGGTTAAAAATAAAAATAAAAATGAAAACTGTACAAACTTACCTGTGAAATATATTTCTTAGTGATATGCTCTAGCCCACTCATAAGATAGTCGGACTAATTGGTTTTTCATAGCTACATAGGCGTAACCTCGAGCATTTAACGTTTTTTCTTCTAAACATATGAACGGTCCGTCTCTGCATAAAGTAACAAATTCGGTGTTTGAATAGGTTTGATTATTTGAACATTTACCTTCGTGTGACCATTTTCCGCATTTGTGACATTTTTCAAGGTGTCGTGCTCTTCTTTTCGCTGTGGATTTTGATTTTCCTTTACCAAATTGTAACTTATTATCTTCGCATCTGGATTCTTTTCTTACTCCGTCTAATTTACCTCTTATTAATGATACCAATTCACTTGGAAGTGTGTTATTATTACGTTTAGTGATCAAAGCGTGTAGCATTAGACCATGGTTTAATTCACAGGAAGTCTTCATTTCGAAAAACCTAAAAAAAAAAAAATTCAGAATGGGGGGAGAAGACTAGTTCTTTAGGGTCTGCTAGGGAAAGACCATTCGGGTTCCATTTTCGAGAACTATACGAAAACAGAAAATCTAACTCTAACAGAAATACATATTATCCTTTAAAGACTTGATTCTCCCCACACTTAGTTAGCTGTGGTGTCGAAATTGTGATTAACTTCGTTGTCAACTTCCATCGGACTATCTATGTAATGTTTAACTCTGTGACCATTAACCTTAAATTCAATCCCATTTCTATTTATCAATTCTACTGTGCCGTATGGGAAAACTCTTTTGACTATGAATGGTCCAGACCATCTTGATTTCAATTTTCCAGGAAATAGCTTGAATCGTGAATTGAAAAGAAGAACTATGTCTCCTTCTTTAAATTCTTTTGAACTTCTGATTCTTTTATCATGCCATTTCTTCGTTCTTTCTTTATAGATTAACGAATTTTCGTATGCTTCATGTCTCAATTCTTCTAATTCATTTAGTTGACTTAATCGTAGACGCCCAGCTTTATGTAAATCAAGATTACATGTCTTCAAAGCCCAAAATGCTTTGTGTTCAATTTCTACTGGAAGATGACATGCTTTTCCATCAACGAGTTTAAAAGGTGTGGTTCCAATTGGAGTTTTGTAGGCTGTTCTAAAAGCCCAGAGTGCATCCTCCAATTTAATGGACCATTCCTTCGGATTTGTTCCTACGGTTTTCTCTAAAATACGTTTTAAAGCTCGGTTGGTATTTTCAACTTGTCCACTTGTTTGTGGATGATAAGCAGTGGAGATTTTATGAGTTACTCCATATCTTTTAAGAACTTTCTCAAGTTGATTATTACAGAAATGAGTACCCCGATCACTTATTAAAGCTTTCGGTGTTCCAAACCTTGCAAAAAGACGTTTTAAAAAAGTTGACTACAACTCGTGCATCGTTAGTTGGGAGAGCTTGTGCTTCCGCCCATTTTGATATATAATCAATGGCTACGAGAATGTAGAGATTATTATGAGATTTTGGAAATGGACCCATAAAGTCAATACCCCAAATGTCAAATACTTCACATACTTGAATGACATTTTGTGGGATTTCATCACGTTGACTTATTTTTACGGCCCTTTGACAAGCATCACAGGATTTGCAAAGAAGGTGTGCGTCTTTGTAAATTGTAGGCCAATAGAATCCAGCATCGTAACTTTTTCTTGCTGTTAGTTGAGGCCCATAATGCCCTCCTGTTGGTCCTGTGTGACAATGATTTAAAATTTTACTAGCTTCATTTCCGAATACACATCGGCGTATTATTCCATCGGGACAACTTTTAAACAAATGTGGATCTTCCCAAAAATAGTGTTTTATATCACTAAAGAATTTCTTTCGTTTTTGGTACGATAATCCTTTTTCAAGGAATCCACATACTAAGTAGTTTGCATAGTCCGTAAACCATGGAATTTCATTATAATCTATCTTCATTAGATATTCATCAGGAAAGTTGTCTTGTATGGCCGATTCATTTAGAACTTCTAATTCAGGATTTTCAAGACGAGAAAGATGATCAGCGGCGAGATTTTCTGCTCCCTTTTTGTCTCGGATTTCAATATCGAACTCTTGTAAGAGTAAGATCTAACGGATTAATCGTGGTTTGGCATCTTGTTTCGAAAATAGGTATCTAAGAGCAGAATGGTCGGTATAGACCACCGTTTTTGCTAGAACGAGATATGATCGAAATTTGTCAATAGCAAAGACAATAGCAAGGAGTTCTTTTTCAGTAGTTGTATAATTCGTTTGTGCTCCTTGTAACGTCTTACTAGCATAATATATAGATTGAAATCGTTTTTCAATCCTTTGTCCTAAAACGGCTCCCATTGCAAAATCACTTGCATCGCACATAAGTCAAACGGTAGATTCCAATTTGGAGTTAACATGATCGGCGCATTAGTGAGTTTTTCTTTAAGTATATTAAAAGATTTGATACATTCATCTGAAAAGATGAATGGAGCATCCTTTTCTAGGAGTTTATTCATAGGAGTGGCAATTTTAGAAAAATATTTTATAAAACGTCGGTAAAAACCGGCATGCCCTAGAAAACTCCTAACTCCTCTAACATTGGTGGGATGTGGAAGTTTAGCAATTACATCTAATTTAGCTCTATCCACTTCAATTCCTTCCTTTGAAATTTTATGACCAAGAACGATGCCTTCTTTAACCATGAAATGGCATTTCTCCCAATTAAGTACTAGATTTGATTGTTCGCATCTAATAAACATTCATTCCAGATTAACTAAACATGATTAAAATGTATCACCGAAGACTGAAAAGTCATCCATGAAAACTTCCATGCATTCTTCTATCATGTCGTGAAAAATTGCCATCATGCATCTTTGAAAGGTTGCAGGGGCATTGTAAAGTCCAAATGGCATGCGTTTGTAAGCAAAAGTACCATAAGGGCACGTGAATGTGGTTTTCTCTTGGTCTTCGGGTGCTATTGGAATTTGAAAATATCCGGAAAAACCATCAAGAAAACAATAGTAACTATTTCCGGCTAATCTTTCCAACATTTGATCAATAAAAGGTAAGGGAAAGTGATCTTTTCTGGTGGCGTCATTTAATTTTCTATAATCAATACATACACGCCATCATGTTACAGTCCTAGTAGGAATAAGCTCATTTTTCTCATTTGTAATGACAGTCATGCCACCCTTCTTAGGCACGCATTGAACTGGGCTTACCCATGGACTATCAGAAATTGGATAAATTAAACCTACATCAAGTAGTTTAATAATTTCTTTGTTAACAACATCTTGCATATTAGGATTTAGTCTTCGTTGGCGTTGCACATACGTTTTATGACCTTCTTCCATAAGGATTTTATGTGTGCAATACGAAGGACTTATTCCTTTAATATCATGAATCTTCCATGCAATGGCTGGTTTATGAGCTTTTAACACAGAAATGAGTTGTGATTTCTCATTTTCAGTAAGAAAAGACGATATTATTACAGGTAATTCAGATTCACCATGTAAATAAGCGTATTCCAAATGGTTTGGAAGTGGCTTTAACTCTAATGTTAGTGGTTCTTCTATCGATGATTTATATCGATATCTGTCTTCTTCTTTTAGCATTTGAATTTCTTCTGTTGTTGGTTCATATCCATTAGCCATTAGTGTAGCTAACATTTCAGTTTCATCAATTGGTTCAGTTCCTTCTCCTAAAGAACATTCTCCTGTTCCTTGTAATTCTGGAAATTCTTCTAACAATTCTGCATGTGAATCTATAGTTTGAATATAGTAACATGTATCATCTGCAGATTGCGGTTGTTGCATTGCTCTATCAACTGAAAAGGTAACACTCTCGTCCTCTATACTTAGGGTCAATTTCTTACCAAACACGTCTATCATTGCTTTAGCCGTGTTTAAGAATGGTCTTCCTAATATGAGAGGAACTTGAGAATCTTCTTCCATGTCCAGAACAACAAAATCTACTGGAAATACTAAAGTACCAACTTTAACTAGCATGTTCTCCATTATCCCTCTAGGATATTTTATTGATCGATCGGCTAGTTGTATGCTTATTCTTGTTGGTTTCAATTCTCCAAGGTCTAGTTTAGTGTATAGTGAATACGGCATTAAATTTATACTAGCACCTAAATCTGCCAATGCTTCTATTGAACTAAGACTACCCAGAAAACATGGAATTGTGAAACTTCCTGGATCAGATAGTTTTTCTGGTATCTTATTCAACAGCACTGCTGAACAATTAGCATTCATAGTAACAGCCGAGAGTTCTTCCATTTTCTTTCTATTTGTGATTAGATCTTTCAGAAATTTAGCATATCTAGGCATTCCTGAAATTACATCAATGAAAGGAAGATTTACATTTATTTGTTTAAACATATCCAAAAATTTGGATTGCTCGGCTTCAAGTTTCTCTTTTTTCATTTTACTCGGGTAAGGAAGTGGTGGTTGGTATGGTTTAACATAAGGTTTAGCCTTAACTGTGTTATCTTCATTAAACTTTTCAACTATCGGTTCTTTTTCCTTATTTTGTTCAGGTTGTGGTTCTTGTGGAGTAGGAATAGCTTCATCAGAAATTACAGGTATTTCAGGTGGTTTAAGCGTTGTACCACTTCTTGTGGTAATAGCTTTAGCTGTTTCATTCCGGGGGTTAGCATTTGTATCACTAGGTAGACTTCCCGATTTTCTTTTACCTATTAACCTTGCTAGGTTGCTCACTTCTTGTTCCAGATTTTGAATAGAAGCTTGTTGATTTCTAAATGCTTGAGCATTTTGTTCATTCGTTTGTTTCTGAGATGTGAAAAACTGCGTTTGAGTTTCAACTAGCTTCGTCATTATATCTTCTAAATTCGGCTTTTTATCATCGGTTTGTGGTGGTTTATTTTGAAAATTTGGTCTTTGCTGATTGTAAGTATTATTGGATACTTGTTGATTACTAGGACCTTGTTGGTTGTTGTATGGAACATTTCGGTTATAATTCTGGTTTTGATTGTAAATTGGTCTTGGCGGTTGATAATTATTTTGATAATTATTTCCAGGCCTTTGGTTTATGTATGAAACATTCTCTCTTTGTTCCATTGTTAGTTCAATACTGAGACAATCTTTTGTCAAATGTGGTCCTCCACACTGCTCACAACTAATTCGTATTGAGTGTTTATCCTTAGTCATCTTTTCCATTCGTCTCTCAACAGCATCTATCTTTGCAGAAATGGAATCTAAGTCATGGCTAGGATCGGCTCTAGCTGCTTTAGATGATCTAACGATATCTTTTTCTTGGTGCCACTCATGTGAGTGGGAAGCAGTGTTATCAATAATTTTATAAGCATCAGTTTCTGTTTTCTTCATAATAGAACCACCAGCTGCTATATCGATGTCTTTCCTTGTAGTGATGTCGCATCCTTGGTAGAATATTTGTACTAATTGACAAGTGTCTAAACCATGTTGCGGACATCCTCTTAATAACTTTCCAAATCTAGTCCACGCCTCATATAGAGTTTCATTTGGTTTCTGTGTGAACGTAACAATTTCTCCTTGAAGTCTTACAGCTTTAGATGCCGGAAAGAATTGTTTAAGAAATTTTTCAACTAAAACGTCCCATGTATCAATCGCCCCTTCAGGTAACGATTCTAACCAATCTTTGGCTTCTCCCTTTAAAGTCCAGGGAAATAACATGAGATATATCTGTTCATCCTCAACTTCTCTGATTTTAAATAGTGTGCAGATCCTATTAAAGGTACGAAGATGTTCATTTGGATCTTCCTTCGGCGCACCACTAAATTGGCATTGATTAGTCACCATATGTAGAATTTGTCCTTTGATTTCATAATCTGGCGCATTAATGTCAGGATGAGTAATTGCGTGACCTTGGCCAGTGCGTTTAGCTCTCATTCGGTCTTCCATACTTAAAGGTTCCAGATTTTCCATGATTGAATTTGTTGAATCTGAATCACTAGAGGATTCTGATTTAATGGTTCGTTCCTCAACAATCTCTGTTTGAATGATTGGTGGTTCTGGAGAAAAAATTAATGGTTCAGGATCTATGAATCGTCCCTAAATATTCTCCGAATTCTCAATTGTGAGGTTGGGTTCAAAAAATGGATTATCGGAAATTTGAATTGGAGTACTTGGTTGACTGGATGACGATTCTAAAGAAAAATCAACGGCGGTAATATTAGCTAGATGTCTTGATCGAGTTACAGGTGGTGAACGTACAAAAGGTGGTGAACATCTTGCTCGGTGCATTCACTGAATATCCTATTAGTTTTTAAAAGGAAAGAAAAATTATATAAGTTATCCAATTAATAGACTTTTCTGATTTTGCCCACGTTTCGAATAGCCAAAAGATGCAGCAGAGGGGCAGGATTCGTTTGGTCTCAATATAATTGAGTACTGTTTGGCTCCAATAACCAGGTCCACGTACAAATCCAACTATTACTGCGAACCAGAAAATTTTGATGTCTATCAATTTAACCACTTAAAATAAATTTTCGTAATTTTAAGAAATTTAGAGAAGAAATAGAATAAAAATCTATGTCCTAAAACTAGAATGTCGAGAAATAAGAAAGAAAAAGAGTGACTTATAAAACTTTAAAACACTCGATTAACCCAACCTTATTATTATCACTAACTTAAAATTAAAATTGCAAATTGAGATTACTAATTGGAGTGATAATTGATACATAGGTAAAAGACATCGAAAAATAAAAATAAGAAAGTAGCGCGTTAAAACTTAAAAAGGAACTAAAAACTAAAAAAAATTAAAAGTTGCGTCTAAAAATATTAAAGCTTAAAAGAAATACTATATCCCAAATGGCAATAACTTAAAAAGGTACTAAAAACTAAAAAAAACGTCGCAAAACTCTAAAGCACCTAAATCTTAGTCTAAAGAAAAAGCACTTAAGGGATTTTACGGCAAAGCCTAAAAATCTAGAAATAAAAATAACTATGGTAAAAACTATATCTTAAAAGTAAAAATGAGCGAAAAATACAAAAATTACGCTAAAAACAAAGGAAAAGAGACAAAATATAAAAATATACTAAAAGTTGTAAAAAGTACAATTTTTATAAAAATATTATTTTTATATTATTTATTTTATAAAAGTATTAATTTTTATATATTTATAAAATTAATTAAAACTTAAAAATACAAATTAAATAATTAAAACTAAACTAAATAATAAATAATTAATAACCTAATTAGGTTTAATAGTAATAATTAATAATACTCCGTAATTATTACAGTTTGCAGAGTCAAACCCTAGCCTGTCAGTGGACCTCCGCGAGTGCGGTTGGTCCCAGTTCAAAACCTCCGCGAGTCGCGGAGGGTTAAATTTCAGCTGAGAAAGGGGTCGTTTTTTACTCAGGTTCAATTAATTTTTTTTTTATGTTTTTCTGTTTTATCAAATATATATATATATATATATATATATATATATATATATATATATATATATATATATAAATAAATATTTCTATAACACAATAAAATACTTATATTTAAACTCAAAAATAAAAATACTTTTTAAATTTATATATTTTTTTTACAAACTCTTTTTGTATTTTTATATTTTTATATTTTTTTAAAAACTTATATTTTTATACGAAGAACTTAATAAAAACTTTTACAAAATTATATATATATATATTTTTATATCATTAGCGTTGCGCTTTCGGCGTTTAAGTTCCCCGGCAGCGGCGCCAAAAATACTTGATGTTATGCGATGTGTATATAAAATAGCTTTATTTTTACAACGAAATACTATTAAATATGATACAATTTTACACAAGATATTTATTTATTTATAGAATGGATATACCTAAACCTTGCTATAACACTTATAGGCAGTGTACCTAATCGTACAGTAGTGTAGTTTTTAGTAAGTCCGGTTCGTTCCACAGGGAAAATCTTTTAAACAAAGCTTAACGCTATATTAGTTTTATAAAAAATACAAATATATATATAAGTAATATTATTATTATAAGGGGGGGGGGGGGGGGGTTTACCGTTTAATGACCGGTTTGTCGATTATTAAAACTTTAGTCGCAGTTAAAACCTAATGTAAAATATTAGAAATAAATACAACTTAATTTAAAGCGTAAAGTAAATAACGATAATGAAATTGCGATAAATAAAAGTGCGATGAAATAAAATTGCGATAATTAAAGAGTACGAAAATTAAAAGTGCAATTAAATACAATGACAATAATTAAAAGTGCAATTAAATACAATAACAATAAATAAAAGTGCAATTAAATATGAAAATAAAGGAATTATGCTTATTTAAACTTCCGTAATCATGATGTTTGACGTGTTGATTTTTAGTTTTATGACCATGGGTTAATTGTCCTTTGTCCTGGATTATTTAATATGTCCGTCTGGTTTTTGTCCATAACAGTCCATCAGTCATAAATATAAAGTGCGAGTGTTCTCGTCAAATTATCCTTATACCCGAAGTCAAATATTCCAACTAATTGGGGACTTAAACTGTAACAAGGTTTTAATACTTTGTTAACAATTACACCAAGTGTCCTTGTATATAATTTTACCCCTGTTTTAATAATTCTAGTGACTATTAATTCATTACCATGTCCGGTTAAATGAACGATTATTCGTACATATAAATATCCCGCCCATCGTGTCCGATCGAGTGTATATGGTTATTTATAGGGACGTCCAATTTTAAATCTTTATATTAAAATTAACAAACTATCATTTAGTTAAACAAATATAAAGCTCATTAATAGCCCATAGTCTAATTTCCACAAGTGTCGTTCTTTTGTCCAAACCCCAATTATGGTACAAAGCCCAATTACCCAAATTTAATATTTAGTCAAACATCACGATTACTTCGGCATTAAATAAGCATAATAATAACTTAGCTACAAGACATTAATTTAAAAAGGTTGAATATAACTCACAATGATTAAAAATAGCGTAGCGTTACACGGACAGAATTTCGACTTACACCCTTACAATATTCGCTAACATACCCTTATTATTAGGATTTAAAATTAAAATTAAAATTAAAATATAAATATATATATATATATATATATATATATATATATATATATATATATATATATATATATATATATATATATATATATATATATATATATATATTTTACGTATGATGGATGAGAAAAAGATGTTAAAAAATTCGGCCGAATGCTCGGACTTTTAAAGGTGGATTTCTGACTTTTTGGGCTCCGCGAGTGCGGTGGATTTTGCTCTTCAGAGCTCCGTGAGTGCGGAGCTGTGGAATCCAGCTCACACAAGCTTGGCACCTAGCTTGCCGACGGATTATATAATATAATATAATATATATATTAATTTTAAGAATTAATTATATATTATATTTTTATTCATGTGCATAGTTGACTTGTAATTTTTAGTCCATTGCGTCGGGCATTGATAGTTGGCTCAGGTCCCGGTTCCGGATTTTCGAACGTCCAAGCGTACAATTTAATATCTTGTATTTTGTGTTTCGAATCTTGTACTCTTGTAATTTTGAGACGTTTCTCATCAATAATTGGAACCTCTTTGATTGTATTTTTTTACTTTTGAGCTTTTTGGTCGTTTGCGTCTTCAATTCGTTGTTTTCGCCTTTTGTCTTCGCACTTATTTAATATAAACGATTACAACTTAAAATAGGACAATTACAACTAAATAATTTACATATTGGGAGGATATTGCTACTAAATATATGTTCATTTGGAGCACTATCAATCGCTCACAATATGGCCCAAAAATTGGACTTCCTTCAACCAAAACTCACACTTGGAGAATTTTGCATAAAGTTGCTCTTGTCTCAAGAGTTCCAATACTAGATAAAGATGTTGCTCATGTTCTTCTTTGCTTTTGGAGTAGATGAGGATATCATCTATGAAGACGATAATGAACTTATCCAGGTTAGGCTTGCATGCATGATTCATGAGATCCATAAACACGGCAGGTACGTTGGTTAAACCGAATGGCATCACGAGAAACTCATAATGACCATAACGAGTTCTGAATGTAGTTTTCATCACATCATTCTCCTTCACCCTCAACTGGTGATAATCGGATCGCAAATCGATCTTAGAGTAAACGTTTGATCCTTGCAGCTGATCGAAAAGATCGTCAATTCTGGGAAGGGGATACCGATTCTTGATCGTCAATTTGTTGAGTTCGCGGTAGTTGATACACATGCGGAAATATCCGTCCTTCTTCTTCACAAACAAAACAGGTGCGCCCCAAGGTAATGAACTTGGTTGGATAAATCCACGGTCTAGCAGTTCTTGTAATTGACTCTGCAATTCTTGCATTTCGGAAGGTGCGAGCCGATAAGGTGCGCGAGCTACATGCACAGCTCCTGGCACTAAATCGATCTGAAACTCTACTGCTCTCGGTGACGGTAATCCAGGTAATTCTTCCGGAAAGACATCAGAAAATTCGTTCACAATTCGTACATCATCTACGCTCTTCACCTCGCTTTCTAACGTTTTCACATGTGCTAAAATAGCAAGACGTCCTTTCTTCATGATCTTTTGTGCTTTCATGCAACTAATGAGATTCAGTTTCGAGCTACATCTCTCTCCGTAAATAATCAGTGGCTCACCATCTCTGTGTGGTATACGAAGAGCTTTATCTCCACAGATAATGTCAGCCCTTATCTTGGTCAACCAGTCCATACCGATAATAACATCAAAGCTTCCCAATTTAATGGGTATCAAATCAATCTCAAAATCCACACCAGCTATGTTGATAATAGCTCCTCGGCTAATTTGGTCAACTTTCTCAAGTTTTCCATTGGCTACCTCAACAAGCATACTCTCCTTTAAAGGAACTAACGACCAATTTATCTTAGAGCAAAAGTGTGTACATACGTAACTCCTATCGGCACCAGTATCAAATAGGACAGAAGCTAATAGATTTTTGATATTGAATATACCTGTTACCAAGTCGGGGTTCTCACGGGCATCCCTTGCGTTTACATTGAAAGCTCTACCACGCGGTGGTCCACCATCCTTTCGCTTGTTGGGACATTCATTTCTAAAGTGGCCCGTCTGTCCGCATTCATAGAACTTCCTCGGTACAGTAGGGTTTGTCTTCACATTCAGGGTGGTGATCTTGCAGTTTTTGCCAATATGACCAGTCCTTTTACATTTTTCACAGATCACGTTGCAGTACCCGGTGTGATGCTTGTAGCATCTCTTGCACTGCGGCAGACTACCCTTGTAGTTAGAGTTCGAGCTAGGGTTCGGGCTGGGGTTCCTTCCGTCGTTGTGCCTCTTAGCAGGGTTTTGTTCAAAGACCCTCCCCTTGTTACTGTCCCACTTACGCTTCTCACTAATACCGGATTCGGGTTTAGCCTTTTCTGGTTCTTTGCTGGTGATTTGATTCATCAGGGTATGCACCATGCGCATAGCTTCCGGGACACTGGTTGGCTTAGAAGAGGTAACATTTCCCTGAATGGTCTTGGGAAGTCCCCACAAGTATCGTTCCATTCGCTTAAATTCCGGGGTAACCATCGTGGGACACATTAGAGCTAATTCCAGGTATCTACGGTTATAACCATCGAGATCGGTTCCCACAACCTTCAAATCCCAGAACTCAGCCTCCATTTTCTGTATCTCTGTCCTGGGGCAATACTCTTCAATCATGGCCCCCTTAAATTTCTCCCACGGGGTAGCATACGCCTCATCAATACCCTTAGCTTGAGCAAGTGTGTTCCACCAGGTTAGGACGCCGTCCGACAGTGTACAGGAGGCATACTTAGTTTTGTTCATTTCTGAACAGTTGCTTATACGGAACACAGCTTCTAATTTCTCAAACCACCTAGTCAGTCCAACTGGCCCCTCTGTACCGCTAAAATTGTGGGGCTTACAGCTTTGGAATTCCTAGTATGTGCACCCGTTATGATTGTGCTGGATAACCGGTGGAGCTTGGGGGTTCATTTCCGCTATAGGTGCGGCCACCCGTTCGGCTATCATTTCTTCAATCTGTGCTGCTGTGGGCGTTGATCTTCCGTTGGTCATTGATCTTCTAAACAAAATTTTTGACTCAAGTCAAAATCCAGCATTCAAATAATAATAATACAGTATATGGTAACCAACATGGAATCAACACAACACATGTTAATTAAGTAATGCAACTAGATTCAGATACCACAAAATCATCATACAGTAACGTAAATAGAACACCGTATAAAGATTAAACAACACTAAGTTCCATTCATAAATAAAAAGTTGCATACATTCGCATAAGATTCGTACAATACATGAGTGAAACATGAAACTACAAGCGGGATTACATAAAGAAATCTAATAAAAAAGCCCTATGGTGACGGTGGGTAAAGGATGTCCATTATGTGGGACACCTGGTCCTCAAGCTCAGTTACCCGAGCACGGAGGATATGCAGTTCCCTCGTTAGTTCCTTGACGACGGGGGATGCTGGTGGGGCAGGCGGTGTAGACGGTACAGGTGGTGCTTGTGGTGCAGATGATGCTGGTGGAGCTGGTGATGCAGACGGTCCAGCACCAGAAGTAGATGATGCGTATCGGGAAGCCTTACGCACTAATGGATCGGCAGGGTAAGGCACAACCCGCTTGCGGGCGGTGACCATAACCTTCAGTCCATGTGCGTTAACGAACGATCTACCTCCGTTAACCCCTGGAATAACAGTACCATCAAAACGATACCGCTTCTTCGGCGGGGTAGAGGGCGGCTGCACGGGCGTCTCCTCAGGGTCCTCGTCGGAATCCTCGTCGGAATCATCCTCGCTGAAGTTATCGGATGACGAGTCGTCTGAACTATCTGAGGGTGACTCCGCTCGACAGGTGGTCATCAGTCGGTATCTGCAAGGAGAGATTGGCACGACACGTCCATCAGGAAGGCATCTGACCCAATGGTTACACTCATTACGGAAAGGACCTTCCCCATTTCCCCCAGGAATCACAGCACCACCGGAATGGTGATGTGGCTCAGAGAGTCCGGGGATGAGTGGAGATGGAATCTTCGGTGGATCCTCGTGTCCGTCTGAGATGATCACTAGGTCGGGTGCATGGCTACTATCTCCAGAGGACGAAGCGCCAGAGTCGGTAGAGGGTAGAGAGGACGGGATCTGTGAATTGGCAACAATGGCAGGCAATGTGGCAGATGAGTCTGAGTCGCTTTCCAAAATGATAACAGGTGGAATATCCGACATCTGAATAAGGAAAAATAACTTTTTCCATGTCAGTAAGTCATATAGCAAGCACGTATTAGGAAAAGTAACTACGACAGTCTAGATCATCTATAGCAGTAAGTAGCATGGCAATAACGACAAGTATCATGTAATCGAAAGCAGATAGTAGCATGCAGTAGTGAAATCATGTAGTAGCTTACGGCATATAGAAGTAAAAGTAAGCAGCAGCATGCAGCAAGTTCTGCAGAAACAAGTAAACTAGCAAGTTGTAGATTAGTCCTATTAGTGAATCCTACTCGGTCCGGTATAGACTCACTAATGCAACCTAATTCCCTACAACCTGGCTCTGATACCAAATGTGATGCCCCGTACAAAATTAACGTGTACGGATCATCAACAACAGGATCATTACAAGGTCAAACACTATATGCCGTTTTAAAATAAGTTTGCATTCATAGAACGGAGTGACGTCTTAACTAACATTAAAAGTTTTACAACTAAAGTATGCTTCTATGAATTGAAGCAATTAATAATAGTACGTGACCCAATGGTCATTACGAATACATTGTTCAAAAGTAATAAAGTTGTGAATGCAAGATAAACGTTTCATGCGAAGACATCTCTAACACAAGCAGCGGGTGTCTACAGCAAGACTACAACAGCGGAAGCAAACAAACCTCTTAAGCACCTGAGAAAAACATGCTTAAAAATGTCAACACAAAGGTTGGTGAGCTATAGTTTAACGTAACAGTAATGTAAAGTACGCCATGAGATTTCAGTGTTTCAAAACAGTATGAAAAGTATATGTATAACCGTGGGCACTTGGTAACTAACTTAACGTAAATAACAACCCCTAAAAGTACACTTGGAGAGTGCATAAGTTTATGAAGTATTAAACACCCGTTAAATGCTAGCGCTACTAGCCCGAGTGGGGATGTCAAACCCTATGGATCCATATCTAAGATTCGCGTTCACCGGTTCAAAGACCAATGACTAAACGTTACCGAGCTAAGGGGAAAGTTTATGCCGTTGTATAACCCACACATATATAAAGTTTAAGTACTCGTACCTAGTATGTAAAACGTAAAATGCGCATGTATTCTCAGTTCTCAAAATAGTTAAAGTAAAAAGGGATGCTATAACTCACAGTGAAAAGTAGTAAAGTTGATTCGGGAAAGTAAGCAAGTAGTTTGTCCAAAAGGTCCTCAACCTAAGTCAAAAGTTACTAAGTCAGTAAATTGTTCCCAAAGATTTAAAAGTATGTAAATTAGGTCTTAATTATCATCATCATTCACCATTAATCAAAAAGTGTAAAGTAAGTTTCAATCAAGAATAGAGTTTGAAATAAAGGCTGACTTCGTTCAGTCGTCACGACCTCTATACAAACTGAAATGAGATGAGACTAGTGACCATGGCTCTGTATATGAGTCCCCTAGTTGCTGACCAATTTTCAGAACCAAAATCGTCTTCATTTGACCGTGGTGACGGTTTAAGTGCGAGTAGGTCAGAAATTTCAGCACAACGTTAAAAGGGTGTAGTGACTTTCGGAAGGCCATAAATCCTAAACCGTAACTCGGATTAAGATGAGGCCTAAATGGAAAATCATCTAATCGAACCGAACTAGCTGGAAATCAACTTTTACAGTAGTCCAGGTTAATGATCAGACCCGGAAAACAGTAGGTAAGGTGCTCCGGTGGGTTCTTGGTGCTTGATGCTCATCACGGTTCTCATCCTTGATGCTTATAGCTTCAAGTGTACAACTCGTTGATGTTTTTGCATCATTTTTACCAAGTTTTGACCATCATAACACTAATGTATGTCTAAGATATGTAGCACAACTCATTTAAGGGTTGTAAGTAGTTTGATGAACCAAAATTACATCAAGATCTTAGATCCGACACATACATGAGTTCTAATAGTAATATTAAGCTACAAACTTGAAAGTAAACTAAATAAACAAGATCTTAAGTTGTAGAACTTAGATCTTAGCTAGATCTTAAAGATCCTAGACTATAAAGTCTAGATCTAGTGTTCTTAAGTTAGATCCTAAGTTATAATACTTGAATCTTTACTTTAATAAAACCATAAGTTATAAAACTTAGATTTTTATTTTGTAAGATGTATATAAGCTTATAAGCTCTTGTTTACAACAAATTTGGAAGACCATAAGCTATAGAAACTTAGATCCAACACAAGTGTATGAAGTTATAACTAGAAAGTTATACTTCCATGTTCTTGAACTTACAAAGTTTAACTTTAGTTTCAAGAAATATGCGATCAAGTTTAACTAGTAATACTTGACCAAATTAACAACATCACAACTTCAAAATACTTACAAAAGAAAGAAATAAACTAAAGTTACAAGTATTATGTTCATGTTTGTTTCATACTTAAGAAGATTCAAATCAAAGTTTGGATCTTAGGAAAGTAAACTTTAAGTCTACAAAACATGAACACAAGTAAGCTCATAAAGCTTATGGACTTTAGATCTTTAAAACATTTAAGTGTAGAACCATAAACTAACAAGTTTAGATTCTTGTTCTTGGTTCTTCATCAAACAAAAGATGGAAGTAACCAAGATTACATGAAGATACAAGTTAGAAAACTTGATCTTTATCAAAAACAAACAAGTAACTAAAATGATGATGATAGATTCAGTTTTAAGAAAAAAAGAAAGAAGAAATAATGTTGTTACTTACAAAGTTTGAGAGAAAAGAGATGAGAGAAAGAAAGTGTAAGTTTGTGTGTGAGAAAATGAAGTAGTACACTAGCAAATAAGTAACAAAAATAAAGTTTGAATCCCTCCCCATGACCAATGAAGGCCGACGGTTTACAAGCACAAAAGGGGAAAGGTCAAATGCTACTTTCATGTGTTGGGAGATGGTGTAAGCTCAAAATGGATTAAAGTTAAATGTATGGGAAAGAGTTGCTAGCATGCTTGTGACAACTTTGCTCCTCATTAACTTAATTAATCTAAGTTTAAGCCTTAATAATTCACTAGCTTAATGTTGGGCTAACTAGTAGTCCATTAAGAAAAGTCGGGTGGGCTTCCAAGTCCATTAACTTGAGTCCATGTAAGTATGCAACAATTAAATAAATAAAGCCCAAGTAATTAACTAGTAACATTAGTTAATTAAAAATGATTAATAATAATTAATCATGAACGTAAATAATATTCGAAATATTATTCGCGAAAAGTACGTATCGAATAGACGAGTCGGGCCGTGAAAAGTCAAATACGGTAACAAGTAAAATGTATAAGCATACGTTTATTAAAGTGCAAGTATTAATAATAAATATTATTAATAAAAGTTGGAAAATCCAGGGTCGTTACAGATGGGGATATTCTATATGCATCTTGTTAATGTCGGTTACCAGGTGTTCAATCCATATGAATGATTTTTATCTCTATGCAGTTTGCGAAATGCCTGATACGAGATGTGTATTTATGGAATTAAAATCTTGTGGTCTATTAAAATTATGGAAATGATTGATTACGATAAACTAATGAACCCACCAACCTTTTGGTTGACTCTTTAAAGCATGTTTATTCTCAGGTATCAAAGAAATCTTCCGTTGTGCATTTGCTCATTTTAGAGATATTACTTGGAGTCATTCATGACATATTTCAAAAGACGTTGCATTCGAGTCATTGAGTTCATCAAGATTATTATTAAGTCAATTATAGTTGGATGTATTATGAAATGGTATGCATGCCGTCAACTTTCATTGAAATGAAAGTTTGTCTTTTAAAAATGAATGCAATGTTTGTAAAATGTATCATATAGAGGTCAAGTATCTCGCGATGTAACCAAATGTAATGTATTCGTCCAGATGGATTAGGACGGGTCGTTATAGGTGATGCCGTATCCATATCCATATCCATTTAGTTTTTGTTCATCCATATCCATATCCATATCCATATCCGTTTAATATCAGTTCATCCATCCATATCCATATCCTTCGGATTAAGCGGGTTAATGGATATCCGTTGGATGTTAAAAAAAGTTATAATATTTCCTATATGCGATGAAAACAAATATGTATTATTGTAAAAATAAATATAACATGATATATTTAATATTTATAGACAAGAATGTATAATATTTGTCGAAGATATAACACAATTTGTTGAATTTACTATTAAAAGTAGATTATGAAAAATTAAATATGTAATTTGTATGTTTATTTTATTATATATACATGTTTTATTGTAATATATCACAGTTATTTCATTATAAAGTTGAAAGTAAAATGTAAATCTAACGCTAAATGCATTTTTAATAGCAAATATGTAAGCATAAATCTATATTTATGCATTTGTATATGTATTTCGGGTTTTAATGAATATATCCATGGATGAAACTTATCATCCATATCCATATCCATATCCATTTAGGTTCATCCATATCCGTATCCATATCCATTTAGGTTCATCCATATCCATCACGAAGCGGGTGGATCGGATGGATATCCATTGGATCGGGTGGCCATTGCCATCCCTATATGGGAGTTGCAGTTAAATGATGGCAGATTTACATATAGCATGTAGCTGGGCTTGTTTGTATTGGTGGTTTTGTTATTTTGTTTTTGCTTGTATTTCCTTTGGGCTTTGGCCTTTGGGAAATGTCCAGCCCATTTGTATGTTTTTTTTTTTTTTGAAAATTAATATATTTTCTTTGTTTGCCGGAAAAGAAAAAAAAAGAAGTATACGGAACCTTATGGCCATTTTATTTAACATGACGTTCTATAATTTGCTTCTAATATACATAAGAGATAAATAAAAACCTATGATAGTTGCCTAGTTGGGTGGTGATATTTTGAATTTTATATGTATTTGTTTTGTTTACAACCCAAGCACAAATTTACTAGAGGTATTCCAAAATAATGCTTACTACTTTACTAGAGGTATTTATTAGTATTAAAAACAGTACAACATACCGAAAAGGTAATCTCCTCTTCAAAATAAATGTCTATTTCAATTTTTATTTGCTTTATAATAAGTAATTTCTTAACAAATTATATACTGTACTAAATACTAATACTAATACTAATTTGTAAATTCTTTCATAATTTGTTTTAACAACAATTTTTTGGAAGAATTATCTCGATAAATTTTATAAAGAACCAAAAATGGATATAATGACGTTAAAATGCCAGACAAGGCGCAAAAAAATGTGCAATTTAAATTATGAATTATGAATTACGAATATTTATACATGTTATTCTATTCGTTTAATAAAAAGTGTTCATCTTATATATCTATCTAAAAAAGTTACATATCTATAAAATAATTATTAAATATCATTAAACTTTACAATTTATTATAATTTACATAGTATTATTTTAAGTTCACTATTTCTTAACTGAATCTAGTCACTTACTTTGAATATAAAGCAAAAATATATTTATAAATTTATATTAAATTCAATAAAAAGTATAAGAGACATTTTTGGGATGTATGGAATGGATTTTATATTTTTATTACTCCATATAAAGAGTGCAAGATTGTTTTGATTATATCTTAATTGAATGGTTCAGAGTTATATGTATAATCATTCAAGATTCAGTGTATTTATTTCTTGCCTCTAATTGACCTATGATATTGAATGATTAGTATTCAATGTTAAACAAAGTCAAAATACTCTTAGTTATTAAGTACTTACTTTTATGCAATTAACTTTTTAAATTATATCAGTAACATTTATTAAATCATTTAAATGTTTATTATTAATGCACAATGTTAGTAAAGTAATTTAAATTATTCACATTATTTCTTAAAAATGATTATCAATTAGGTATTTGCTATTCATAATTATCCAGCAGTTAAACATTCATTTTATCAAACACACCCTAAATATAATATAACTAACACCTAACAATTAATATCAAAAGACTTATTATCTGATCTTTAAAAAAAAAAAGACTTATTATCTAGCGATATCGAGTAATTTATCAAATTTGCAGTTGTGCGAATTTCATCGTGGACTATTTAAGACGTTCTAAAAAAAGCAAATAACAATTAATAAAATAAAATAAAATATATCGAATTTTTCTAATGTGTGCTTTAAGGACATGCAATAAGAGCATTATTACATCTAAAATTATTAATTACATATTCTTTTTCTATATTTACACTCTATCTTTATAACTTTTAATAATTCAAATTCAGAGATAAATATGAAAAATCATGAAAAAAAAAAGAAATTGTGAGGAATATAAATTTCATACTAAGTATTACATTCCGAGAGTATATATATATATATATATATATATATATATATATATATATATATATATATATATATATATATATATATATATATATATATATATATATGGGCACGATCCGTGGCTAAGCTTAAAATGAGTACAAACTGGATAAGCAAATGTGCACCCCAAAATATCATAAAACTTCATTTTAACTTAAAATGCATGGAAGGGTAAAAAAGTCATTTTAATAATTATAATTAATAAAAATGAAATTTACAAAAGTTAACATATTATTTACCACCTTCATCACCACAACCCACCACCACCACCCACAACCCACCACCACCACCCACTACCACCACTACCACCCACCGCCACCACTAACCACCACCACCACCACCATCCACCACCACTAGCACCCACCACCACCCACCAACCACCACCACCCACCATTAGCCATCACCACCACAACCACCAGCCACCACCACCACCCACCAAACACCACCACCACTACCACCAACCACCACCACCACCCAACACCGCCACCACTACCCAAGACCACCACCAAACACAACCAACAACAACACCCACACCCACCACCTACCACCCACCACCACCACCCAACACCACCACCAACCACCACCAACACCAACACCAAAACCCACCACCTACCACCTACCACCATCCACCACCACCCACTACCAGTACCCACCACCACAACCACTACCCACCACCACCATCACCATCAACTATCAACCACCACCAACCAACACCATCAACCATCAACCACCACCAACCAACACCATCAACCATCACCCACCCCACTACCCCCACCACTCACCACCAGCACCCCCACCACCCACCACCCACTACCACCACCACCCACCACCACCACCATCCACCACCACCACCACCACCCACCACCTACCACCCACCACCACCACCATCACCCACCACAATGACCACCTACCACCACCACCACCAACCACCAACCACCACTAACCACCACCAACCACCCACCACCACTACCCACCACCACCACAAACCACCACCACCCACCATCACTAACCACCACCATACACCATAACCACCAACCACCACCACCACCTATCACCCACCACCACCACCATCACCCACTAGAATGACCACCACCAACCATCACCACCGATGACCACCACCCACCACCAACCACCACCACCCTACCACCACCTACAACCACCAACCACCACCAACACCCCACCACCACCATTACCACCACCCAACACCAACACTAACCACCGCCAACCACCACCAACGCCACCACCCACCACCACCCACCACCACCAACCATCACCAACCACCACCAACCACTACCACCATCCACCACCCACAACCACCACTCACCACCACCCACCACCACTGTGACGACCCGGGAATTTTTGACTAAATTTAAACTTAATCTTTATATGATTTCGATACGATAAGCAAAGTCTGTTAGGTTGAGTCTCAAAAACTTTGAACTGTGTTCATGTATTCATTGACCTTCGACCATTTTCGACGATTCACGAACCATTATTTGTAAATAGATAGGTATATATATCAATAGGTAAATATAAATAATTATATATAAGAAACTGTTATATGCAATCGTTGTTATTAATTATATGTAAATTAATATAAGATATAATAAATTTTATTATTAAATGAATATATAAAGTATACTATATATATGTGATTTTGAATTTATTTAGTGAACGACGGTGTCACTAATTTATCATTCGATCAATATTAAGCAAGTTAAATTCAAACTATTGTAATTTCGAAATAAACGGTGATCCGAAAACAAGTTAAACGGATTATAGCTTTATTAAAAATATAATTAGAATCTATTTGATTAATTTTAACATTTAATATTTTTACTTGGGGTTGGGAGCTCATAATTAATTTAATTTTTATTTAAATAATTGTATATAATTAATGACCAATTTTACACCCTAAAAGACTGAATTAAATAAAGTTATTTAATTTAAAATTTTAGAACTTTTCTGAAAACTTTTATCCGCCACTGATTAACAACGGACACCGATATAATAGAACCGTCGGTAGGATAATCCAAGATTTACGGCTGCTAAATATGTGATCCACTGTTCCTAATTGAAGTAATTGAGTTTACTGTGTGAATGATTGCTCTTATCAATATTAAAGTATTATATTTATATCATTCAGTTACCTATCTAATCTACATACATGTGTACACATTATAATAGAATTATAAACACACACACTTGCAAATTGATTTCTTTCTCTCTTTGGCCAAACGAGCCAACCAAAAACAACCTTCCATAACAACCATCACAAACCATGATCACCTTCTATTCGAAATCAAACCCGCTATTATTTTCTGGTCATGTTTTCGGTTCACTTCAAAAACTAACCATCTGCTACCACCTACCACAGGCGATCACCACCAATAAATAAATCATCACCTTTGATCTACTAGTTGCTATGTACTGTTTCTGTTTAAACCCGCCACCACCCTTATCACCGAAGCCTTCACTTCATCATCATCCACCACATGCTACTATTACCACTGCTTTTCAAATTATGATTAAACTATAAACCGCCATCTTTGATTCATCATTGTTTAAAGCTGCAACAATTTTTGTTTCACATACAATCATCGTGAACCAAGATCACCCACATGACACACCTTCTTCTTCATCAACATACACCACCACCTTCATTTGAGAACCACCACCACTTCAGCCACCAATGCTACTGTTACAGCCACCAGCAAACCACAACGATTACTTGTTACTATATATACGGTTGTTGCTACTACACTTCATATTTTTTTTTATTTTCTGTTCACTACGACAACAACAAACCATCTGCTACAGCTCCTATAGTTTTCTGTTTAGGATTTAACCAAACCCACAATGAAACTACTGGCATAATTCACTGATTTTACTACTCTTAATTCGTTCCTGTTCCTATCTGATCACAACCATCATCAAACACCACAACCCATAATCATCACCTTTAACCATCAACTCCACCATTTACAACCTGCTACAAAGGTTAACTGTTTCTATCTCAACTGCAAAACCAAACTACCACCTCCCTCTCTCTCTCTATATCTATCTCTCATATCCTCACTCGATAATTTTCCTTGAACACCATATAATTGAACAGCTAGTGCGAGTATTCATGGAATAATGATGATGAAGAATTATCTCGCCTGTCAATTTTTCCCTTTTTTTTTCCATTTGGCCGACAATTACAAATAATTGAAGACCCCACTTGTTTTCATTCGCATGGTATACTTTCTGTTATATTTTCCTACTCTTGATATAACCCTACCACTTGATAAGATATTGGACTCCTTTTAGTATTAGACTTATTTTGAGCCAGCCATATTCTTTTCAATGTGGACTGATAATATGGACTGCATATTTTGGCCTTATAACCGATTGACAACAAAGGATTTAAATAAGTCTAAGGCTGCTGAAATCGTTATCTCCTTTATTTGGTTTATAAACCGAAACAGCCTTTTGTGATGTTATTAACTGGGCCGAGATTCATTAAGTAGTCTGTTGGCCGAGACCCACTTTACTGTAGGCCTTTATGTTAAGTGGGATAGGATTTCATTATGGGTAAATGGTTGTTGGGCTACCATGATCCAATTTCCTTTTTACGCCAAACCTTAATTCTAATTAGATGACGAGAATGGAGAATGGATCTATGATTATGATGGTAATGATGCAAGAAAATGATGATAGTTACGCGTAAAATGATAAAGATGATGAGTAATCTTAATTAATGATGGTATTAATGATGATTAGGTTAAAGAACGAACGAAGAATATAAAGATTATGATTATGATTATGATTATGATTATGATTATGTGATGAGGATTTGATGAAAATGATATAGAGATAGTTATGATAATGAATGGCGAGTATAATGATGATGATTAGACGATATGAGGATGATGATGACAATAGGGTTTTGTGTTGAGAAGACAACAAATACATACGGGTTAAAATAGTTAAATATAGGGATTAAATCATAAATGAACGTATGGTTAAGTGGTTTGGTGTGTTTGGGTTAAGCAAGAGTCTTGGGTTCGAGCTCGGGCTCGAGTATATTTTTTTTAGAAAAAGAAAGAAGAAGGATACAGAAGTAAAGGTTAAAAACAATTTGAATTGGGTGCTATTTCAGAATTGAAACACATAGCGTAATGGTTAAGGATGTTATCGGGTTAGCGGGACATCGCGAGTTCAAACCCGGATTTGGGTATTTTTTTTTTTAAGGGTTACTTCCTTGAGGTAGTATTACAATTACCATTATTATTATTATTATAAGTATTATTATTAAGTATTATCATTAAGGTTATTATTAGTAGTATTATTATGAATAAAATCATTATTATTATTATTATCATTTTTTATTATTGTCACTTTTTTAGTATTAAAAAAAATTACTTTAATAAATAAAGGACATTTATGTAAAAATATATTGTACATCTATATTAATATTAAATACTATCTTGTTTAATAAAAGGTTATTACAAATAAGTTACAAATAATATTTAAATATATTTTAAATTGAATCATATATATAAATAGTAAATCTTAATACGTAACTAAATATATATAGATTTGTTTGATTACAATTATGTGTATTAATATATATGAATGATATAGGTTCTTGAATCTGAGGCCAAACCTACACTTGTTCAATGTCGTCATATGTATTTTTACTACAAAATACAGTATCGTGAGTTTCATTTGCTCCCTTTTTAAATGCTTTTACAATATATATTTTTGGGACTGAGAATACATGCGCTGCTTTTATAAATGTTTTACGAAATAGACACAAGTAATTGAAACTACATTCTATGATTGGATTATTAAACCGAATATGCCCCTTTTTAGTCTGGTAATCTAAGAATTTGGGAACAGACACCCTAATTGACGCGAATCTTAAAGATAGATCTATTGGGCCCAACAAGCCCCATCCTAAGTACCGGATGCTTTAGTACTTTGAATTTATCATGTCCGAAGGGAGTCCCGGAATGATGGGGATATTCTATATGCATCTTGTTAAGGTCAGTTACCAGGTGTTCAATCCATATGAATGATTATTTTTGTCTCTATGCATGGGACATAAATTTATGAGAAATGGAAATAAAAATCTTGTGGTCTATTAAAATGGTGAAAATGAATGTTTATGATAAACTAATGAACTCACCAACCTTTTGGTAGACACTTGAAAGCATATTTATTCTCAGGTTTGAAAGAAATCTTTCGCTGTGCATTTGCTCATTTTAGAGATATTATTGGGAGTCATTCATGGCATATTTCAAAAGACGTTGCATTCGAGTCGTTGAGATCAACAAGATTATTATTAAGTCATTTATAGTTTGGATATATTATGAAATGGTATGCATGCCTGTCAACTTTTGATGAAATGAAAGTTTGTCTTTTAAAACGAATGCAATGTTTGTAAAATGTATCATATAGAGGTCAAATACCTCGCGATGTAATCATATGTTATTGTATTCATTCTTATGGATTAGGACGGGTCTTTACATGTGGTATCAGAGAAGTGGTCTTAGCGAACCAGGTCTGCATTAGTGTGTCTAACTGATAAGTCGTTAGGATGCATTAGTGAGTCTGGACTTCGACCGTGTCTGCATGTCAAAAGTTTTGCTTATCATTTAGTGTCGAAAATTATTTGCTTATCATCCTTAAAGTCTAAACACGTCTTACTGCCTCTATTGCATAGACAGTGTATAGATAAATTCATATCTTATCGTATATGTTATTGTTACCTTTGCCTGACAGTTTCCGTAGATTCCTCCGTGACTTATGGGATTTTAGTATTATATATGCATATGTAAATTATGTATTTTAAGGTACTAATCTACATCCTATAATCTATTTCTTATCGAAAAATCCTTCATCTGATCGTACGAGATGAATCCCTCAACCAGTTCGAATTCATCGAATTCCAACAGCTATTCCGATATGGAGTTTCACCTAAGCTCCGAAAGCAGTGTCACCAGAATGAATCAACCAATTCATCTGATGGGTTCGTAGCCTACTTAATCATTGGAGACAAAAAGAAGGTGATCCTTTCCATCAACTAAATTCACCTCTTGGCGAAGAACCTGAAGCACTTACCGGTGAACCAGTCCGAAATATCATTTTCACCCTCATTTCTCGAATATCTCGTCATGATTATATAATATCTCAGATTCTAAACCTTATTCATTCGCTTGTTCCAACCGACAATCATCCCGGAATAATAGAAGAAGTCAACAAACTTCCTGCTCGAAAAAAATAAATTTGGAAAACATGGTGCAAAACTTACCAGTTTCAGCAACATCACCGGCACCAACAGTACCACCAACAACCCAAATTTCAAAATCACAACCGTCAACATCTCATTATGTACCCCGAGCATAATCATCATTCTACGAATCATTCTACATCATTTATCTTCATTCGACATAGCGATTATGTAATCTCTAATGTTTTAGAGATTATATATTCTTGTTCTAACGGTAAATCAAATGAGTCTAATATCATATTAACTCATAAATCCATGATTACATCTAAAGAAAATATATATGTATATATATTTTCATAAGAATTGTAATTAGAAATCCTTTGTACAAACTGTTAATGGTGAAAATATTTTAACGGGTAGGTAATACCCGAGGAATATTTAGCTTCCATATTAACATGTTATACTGTACATTTTTTCAAATCTGATTCAACAGTCATTTGCTATCCTATCTACATCCACAGATATACGAATCCGTTCACCGCAGAATAACTATTTTCATCCAATTTCATATTTGGATTTTGATTTATCAGAATCCAACAAGTGGCATAATGAAGAAAATATTGGACAAAAATAAAATTTGTTAGAAACAAATAATTTAACCATGAGAAAATTTTGTTAAGAATCCACGCTAACAAAATCCTAGCTAACTGTTAATTCCTTATTACATTTTATTATCGCAATTTATTTATCGCAATTTATATTATCGCAATTTTATTTATCGTCATTTAATTTCTGTTATTTATTTTATGCACTTTATTTATCGTCATTTAAATACTGTTATTTACGCATTTAAATATTGGGACACGTATACAAGGTTTTGACCTATCATATCGACGCATCTATATATATTATTTGGAATAACCATAGACACTCTATATGCAGCAATTCTGGAGTTAGCTATACAGGGTTGAGGTTAATTCTACAATAATATATATACTTTGAGTTGTGATCGAGTCTGAGACATGTACACGGGTCACAACACGTATTAATTAATTCGAATATTATATATTGCTAACTGTGGACTATCAACTGAGGACTACCAACATTGGACAATTAAAATGAATTTAAATATTGATTATAACATATGAAACTAAACAATTCTTCAAGTTTGCCACTTGATTTCATTTTAAACCTCATTTGTATCTTGACGATTACAATCTGCGTTCAAATCTTTCATGATTCTTGAAAACACCTCAATCGAGAGAATGAACCAACTTCATTTCATCTACGGAAGAAAAGATTGATGCATATAGTTATGCACTTGAAAACACTCAGAACCTGAGTAAACGTTTAATACGTATCTGTGCTAGCTCCTTTGGCGTTGTTATTACCGAAAATAACTTTACAATCCCTCTTCAAAGTAGCCAATTTTGTCACAGCTCCAGCAAGTCAACTTCGATTTTTCGTTCGAAACAACCTTATTATAACTTTGATATATATGTGCTCTTTTATTGTTACCGAAGAACCTTTTATATTCCACCATATTACCATCAGCGTTTAATCATCTAAAAACACAATTCTCTTGAAATCACCTCGAATTGATAACCAATGATTCATATATGGTAGCATTAAATGCAGAGGAAACAGCAAAATCGTAGATGGTCTAAACGGCCAAAAGTTTGATAATAAAGAATGGAATGTTGGGAACGCTCGATAGAAAATTTGGTACTGAAAAACTGATTGAACAAACTACGAAGGAGTCTTTGAAAAAACAATAGGACTAAACTTGTACATTAAGATTCCTGATGATTCTGTTTCTGATGAAATCTTTAGCGAATACCTTGCTTCTGACTCCAAACTCTTGCGGAAAAATTTTCTTCACCATCCTTCGATATTAGAAATTTCAAGATATCATCGTATCTTTCATTATAAATATCCTCCATATTTTTAAAGATATTTTTATAACTATTCTTATCTGAAATCATTAATCTCTTCGTGCTATCAGTGTTACATCATATAGAAACTGTTAGTTTCTATATTCTGTAAACTTTCAAGCTTAAAATATGAATGTTATTGAAGTAATGTTGGGAACTGATGCATGAGTTAGTATAATATAATGACACTTGATCAACGTGATTATATTACAGTAAGTCATGCTAAGTTTCTAAATGAAACATGATGATTCACAGATTATAACATCATCATGTGTCATATTACATAACTCTTTTATTCTGATTAACTTCTGAACATATCAAGAAAATATATATTCTTGATAGTTCTATTCTCAGTGATTCTGGTAATTTGACAAATCAAATCGTGCTATTACATTCTTTCTCGTTTAGAACATTAAGTTCATTCGAAACTCCATACTTACGAATTCTGGACCATTACTCGCTTTACTAGAGGTCGAGAAGAGAATAAAAAGGCAAAAGAGCTCCAAAATATAAGAGAAAATATAAAGCCCAATAACAACACGGAGATTACAAACCGTGGATATTAATACGAATAGCAATATAAAGACACGGTATAATTAAGAATAGTATCATCCTAAGGTAATAGTAGAAGTAAACAGATTCTTCTGGAGGAAGATCGAAAAGAAGGATGACAGAAATGATAATTAGGAAAATATCAAGGATTAGAACGGGATTAAGCATTTTCACAATCTTTTGGATGTAAGAACTGAGAAAGAAAGTATAGGAATGGTGAGAATAATGGAACAAAAGAGCTTAATTTATAATGGAAATATCAGACAGAGTAATCGAGGCAGATCACTGTATTTAATTATAGAGATCTTAATTTCCTTATTCGCTAAAGAATCAAATCTTATAGATTTCGAAGGTTTTCTTTAAATTCCTTGATTTTCGGAAATCAACCATGACTACGTCACTGGTTAAGGCTAATCTGCATATACTCATTTCATTTTTTTGTGATAGCTTCATTTGTACTCTTCGAATAATCGAATTGTTTTATCCATATTACTCAATGATGATAAAACTCCAATTATCAGCTCGTATGTGTCAAAAAAACATTCTTATTGTCAGCCATGACCACCTCACTCAAATTTCGGGACGAAATTTCTTTAACGGGTAGGTACTGTGATGACCCGGGAATTTTTGACTAAATTTAAACTTAATCTTTATATGATTTCGATACGATAAGCAAAGTCTGTTAGGTTGAGTCTCAAAAACTTTGAACTGTGTTCATGTATTCATTGACCTTAGACCATTTCCGACGATTCACGAACCATTATTTGTAAATAGATAGGTATATATATCAATAGGTAAATATAAATAATTATATATAAGAAACTGTTATATGCAATTGTTGTTATTAATTATATGTAAATTAATATAAGATATGATAAATTTTATTATTAAATGAATATATAAAGTATACTATATATATGTGATTTTGAATTTATTTAGTGAACGACGGTGTCACTAATTTATCATTCGATCAATATTAAGCAAGTTAAATTCAAACTATTGTAATTTCGAAATAAACGGTGATCTGAAAACAAGTTAAACGGATTATAGCTTTATTAAAAATATAATTAGAATCTATTTGATTAATTTTAACATTTAGTATTTTTACTTGGGGTTGGGAGCTCATAATTAATTTAATTTTTATTTAAATAATTGTATATAATTAATGACCAATTTTACACCCTAAAAGACTGAATTAAATAAAGTTATTTAATTTAAAATTTTAGAACTTTTCTGAAAACTTTTATCCGCCACTGATTAACAACGGACACCGATATAATAGAACCGTCGGTAGGATAATCCAAGATTTACGGCTGCTAAATATGTGATCCACTGTTCCTAATTGAAGTAATTGAGTTTACTGTGTGAATGATTGCTCTTATCAATATTAAAGTATTATATTTATATCATTCAGTTACCTATCTAATCTACATACATGTGTACACATTATAATAGAATTATAAACACACACACTTGCAAATTGATTTCTTTCTCTCTTTTGCCAAACGAGCCAACCAAAAACAACCTTCCATAACAACCATCACAAACCATGATCACCTTCTATTCGAAATCAAACCCGCTATTATTTTCTGGTCATGTTTTCGGTTCACTTCAAAAACTAACCATCTGCTACCACCTACCACAGGCGATCACCACCAATAAACAAATCATCACCTTTGATCTACTAGTTGCTATGTACTGTTTCTGTTTAAACTCGCCACCACCCTTATCACCGAAGCCTTCACTTCACCATCATCCACCACATGCTACTATTACCACTGCTTTTCAAATTATGATTAAACTATAAACTGCCATCTTTGATTCATCATTGTTTAAAGCTGCAACAATTTCTGTTTCACATACAATCATCGTGAACCAAGATCACCCACATGACACACCTTCTTCTTCATCAACATACACCACCACCTTCATCTGAGAACCACCACCACTTCAGCCACCAATGTTACTGTTACAGCCACCAGCAAACCACAACGATTACTTTTTACTATATATATGGTTGTCGCTACTACACTTCATTTTTTTTGTTCACTACGACAACAACAAACCATCTGCTACAGCTCCTATAGTTTTCTGTTTAGGATTTAACCAAACCCATGATGAAACTACTGGCATAATTCACTGATTTTGCTACGCTTAATTCGTTCCTGTTACTGTCTGATCACAACCATCATCAAACACCACAACCCATAATCATCACCATTAACCATCAACCCCACCATTTACAACCTGCTACAAAGGTTAACTTGTGACGACCCGAAAATTTTCGACCAAATTTAAACTTAATCTCTATATGATTTCGACAAGTTAAGCAGAGTCTGTAATGTTGAAATCTTAAAAACTTTGAACTGTGTTCAATATATTCATTTGACCTTCGACTGCTCTCGACGATTCACGAACAATTTATTTGTAAATAGATATGGGTGTAAAATAAAATGCTATATGATATTATTATTAAAAATGAATCAAAATATATACAGAAAGTATATCGAATATATATTTAGATAATTTCAAAATTATTTAGTAAACGTTGGTAACACTCGGTTGTCGATTCGTTGATTCTAATATAGATCTAATATATATATATATATATATATATATATATATATATATATATATATATATATATATATATATATATATATATATATATGAAGGTTTAAAATAAAAGTTGGGCCATAAATTGATTACAACGATTATAGGATTGTTAAAAATATTTTTACCTTCTTAGTTTGAATATAGATACTCCGTACATATTACTTGTAACTAAAAATAAATATTAGACGAACTTTTCTAGTCAGGTTTCAAACTTTATTGACCAAAATAACTAAAGATATTTAATATAAAAATTTGGGAATTTTAGGAAGACTTTTATATACTAACTGTTTAGCAATGGACACGATATACCACTCGGTGATAAAACTGTCGGCAGATTCCTCGGGTATTAATTAAATTGATTATTATGTTACTGTTACCATGTGATTCACTTTTGGATTTAACAAAGATACATATGGATTTTGCCATTATTTATAAAATCTATTATATACCTAACATCTTTAACTATATATATTGACATACACATATCATACATATATCTTATAGAATGCAATCTTCTTCTTCTTTCTTCAACACCCCATCACCACACCCTCACACAACCGGCCATCTCTACCATCCGGAGAACTCGCCATCTGTCTTCCTTTTCCTCTCTCCTTCTCTCACTTAGACCCGTCACTCTATTCATTTTACACCATTTAACCATCTCCAAAACCACCCTCACGAGAAACACCTTCAAACGGTTACAACACCCATCAATGTCACCACAACATTCACCACTCCATCGTGAACCCATACACCGCCACCATACTCTCTCTCTCCTCCCTCTCTCTCCTGTTTTTCTATCCCAAACCATCGCAAAACCAACACCCTTCGAACATTTTTGTTTTGTTTCATGTTTCTGTTTTAAGATCGATCGAACTCAACCCAAGTCACCATGACTTCTGCTTCGGTTTCTGTTTATGTCATAGTACACATCACAACATTCAATTGTTTTTGCTATCACTGTAAACAACCGGAACCACCAACCATCATAAACCGCCACACTTGACAATCTCTTTCTCTTGTCCTAGAACCACTTGTTGTTGTTTATTTGCACTATTTCTTGTTCGCAGACCCAAACACTATCGAAGATCAATCACCATTAAAAAATACCTGATCCCTCCTTTGTCTCTCTTCTGTTAAAACCGAACACCTACTAGATCACCTGCTATATTTCTGCCTTTCTTCTACTTGTGTTACTTTAATTCCTTTTTATTTCTTTTCAAAACCGCCACCCCTGTCACCTTCAATCATCACCAAACTACTATACTCGTAATTGTTGCTATTTTTGCTCGCTGCTGTTGTTAACCTTTCCTTCCCTTTCTGTCAAGCAATTTAACGAAATAAAATGGATAGAATAGGTTGGTTACTTAAAAATTGTCAACTTGGAAAGGTTCACTACTATACAGAGCATTATTTAATAGGCATGTGGAACAAATTTGTGTTTAATGGCCGACCAAGATGAGGCTATGTTATATTTTTTTTATATAAAGTAACTTGATGAGGCCATGTGAAGAAAAGTGATAACAAAAATGATGATTAAAAATGATATATATAAAAATGATTATAAAACCGAAAAGTTGATAATGACCAGTTGCGAATTATTTGTTCCTTGTACTGTTTCCGGATCCAAATCGAGCCAAGGAAACACAATTCATGTTTGGGCCGAGCGATTCTTTTCTTTCTCTGATTGGGCCATTATGATTTGGTTTATGGTTGGGCCAGCTGTAATGCTCCTGATAAAAAAAAGAAAAAAATAATAGCAAAAATGATAAAGGTAGAATGATGATGAGTTGTGACGTAGTAAGTGATGAAGAAGTAACGGATATATAGGACATATATATCTTCGGAGTAATACATCAAGAAAGACATAAACGGTTGAACGGATAAGGGTGTTGTGTGGAGTACGAGAGGTCTCGGGTTCGAGCCTGGGCTGGGACATTTTTTTTTTTTAGGCATATCCCTTTAAAAGGTAGTATACTACTCTAATTAATATTATTCTTATATAAGTAATATGGTTATTAGTATTAATATTGTTAATATTATGATTAGTAATAATAAGTATTATTAACTATCATTTTAAAATTCTTATTATTATTATTATTATTATTATTATTATTATTATTATTATTATTATTATTATTATTATTATTATTATTATTATTATTATTAGTGATATTGTTACTGTTATTATTAATATTAAGTATTAAGTATTATTATCAAAAATATTATTTTCATTATCATTATTATTAAACTTATCATTTTACTAAAAATTTTCATTTTTATTAAAGTCACTATTTTTATCATTATTATTAAGAGTATCATTTTTATAAAAATTATCATCTTTGTTATTATTACTATTATTATTATAAAATAAAACAACTTCTTAGTTATTATTATCAATATTATTTTATCAAATAATTGTTAGTTATGTAAAACTATCTTTACTACAACTAAAATAACTATATTAAAATTTATATTAATAAATATAATTAATTAAGTTATTAATGAAACACATGACTAAAATAACAAGTAATTCACTAATAATACATAAACTTATTCGATTAAGATTACGTGTATTAATATATACACAAATGATATAGGTTCGTGAATACGAGGTCAACCTTGCATTGTTCAATGTCGTTATATGTATTTCTACTACAAAATACAATAAGTGAGTTTCATTTGCTCCCTTTTTAATTGCTTTTGTAATATATATTTTTGGGCTGAGAATACATGCGCTGCTTTTATAAATGCTTTACAAAATAGAGACAAATGATTAAAAATAATATTCTGCGGATTGATGTGCTAGGTAATTTAGTTACATGTTATAAGAGCATGCAAGCGCGAATCCTAAAGATAGATCTATCGGGCTTAACACCCCCATCCTGTAGGCTGCACTAGACATAAGAGCTAGTGGGCGGATGTTTAGTACTTCAAGGATTATTTATACACTTGCGAGTGTACGTGAAATGTCCCGTTCTTATTGATTAAAAACGTTCCATATTAATTGATTTCGTTGCGAGGTTTTGACCTCTATATGAGACGTTTTTCAAAGACTGCATTCATTTTAAAACAAACCATAACCTTTATTTCATAAATAAAGGTTTAAAAAGCTTTATGTAGATTATCAAATAATGATAATCTAAAATATCCTGTTTACACACGACCATTACATAATGGTTTACAATACAAATATGTTACATCGAAATCAGTTTCTTGAATGCAGTTTTTACACAATATCATACAAACATGGACTCCAAATCTTGTCCTAATTTTAGTATGCAACAGCGGAAGCTCTTAATATTCACCTGAGAATAAACATGCTTTAAACGTCAACAAAAATGTTGGTGAGTTATAGGTTTAACCTATATATATCAAATCGTAACAATAGACCACAAGATTTCATATTTCAATACACATCCCATACATAGAGATAAAAATCATTCATATGGTGAACACCTGGTAACCGACATTAACAAGATGCATATATAAGAATATCCCCATCATTCCGGGACACCCTTCGGATATGATATAAATTTCGAAGTACTAAAGCATCCGGTACTTTGGAAGGGGTTTGTTAGGCCCAATAGATCTATCTTTAGGATTCGCGTCAATTAGGGTGTCTGTTCCCTAATTCTTAGATTACCAGACTTAATAAAAAGGGGCATATTCGATTTCGATAATTCAACCATAGAATGTAGTTTCACGTACTTGTGTCTATTTTGTAAATCATTTATAAAACCTGCATGTATTCTCATCCCAAAAATATTAGATTTTAAAAGTGGGACTATAACTCACTTTCACAGATTTTTACTTCGTCGGGAAGTAAGACTTGGCCACTGGTTGATTCACGAACCTATAACAATATATACATATATATCAAAGTATGTTCAAAATATATTTACAACACTTTTAATATATTTTGATGTTTTAAGTTTATTAAGTCAGCTGTCCTCGTTAGTAACCTACAACTAGTTGTCCACAGTTAGATGTACAGAAATAAATCGATAAATATTATCTTGAATCAATCCACGACCCAGTGTATACGTATCTCAGTATTGATCACAACTCAAACTATATATATTTTGGAATCAACCTCAACCCTGTATAGCTAACTCCAACATTCACATATAGAGTGTCTATGGTTGTTTCGAAATATATATAGATGTGTCGACATGATAGGTTGAAACATTGTATACGTGTCTATGGTATCTCAAGATTACATAATATACAATACAAGTTGATTAAGTTATGGTTGGAATAGATTTGTTACCAATTTTCACGTAGCTAAAATGAGAAAAATTATCCAATCTTGTTTTACCCATAACTTCTTCATTTTAAATCCGTTTTGAGTGAATCAAATTGCTATGGTTTCATATTGAACTCTATTTTATGAATCTAAATAGAAAAAGTATAGGTTTTTAGTCAGAAAAATAAGTTACAAGTCGTTTTTGTAAAGGTAGTCATTTCAGTCGAAAGAACGACGTCTAGATGACCATTTTAGAAAACATACTTCCACTTTGAGTTTAACCATAATTTTTGGATATAGTTTCATGTTCATAATAAAAATTATTTTCTCAGAATAACAACTTTTAAATCAAAGTTTATCATAGTTTTTAATTAACTAACCCAAAACAGCCCGTGGTGTTACTACGACGGCGTAAATCCGGTTTTACGGTGTTTTTCGTGTTTCCAGGTTTTAAATCATTAAGTTAGCATATCATACAGATATAGAACATGTGTTTAGTTGATTTTAAAAGTCAAGTTAGAAGGATTAACTTTTGTTTGCGAACAAGTTTAGAATTAACTAAACTATGTTCTAGTGATTACAAGTTTAAACCTTTGAATAAGATAGATTTATATGTATGAATCGAATGATGTTATGAACATCATTACTATCTTAAGTTCCTTGGATAAACCTACTGGAAAAGAAAAAAATGGATCTAGCTTCAATGGATCCTTGGATGGCTCGAAGTTCTTGAAGCAGAATCATGACACGAAAACAAGTTCAAGTAAGATCATCACTTGAAATAAGATTGTTATAGTTATAGAAATTGAATCAAAGTTTGAATATGATTATTACCTTGTATTAGAATGATAACCTACTGTAAGAAACGAAGATTTCTTGAGGTTGGATGATCACCTTACAAGATTGGAAGTGAGCTAGCAAACTTGAAAGTATTCTTGATTTTATGAAACTAGAACTTTTGGAATTTATAAAGAACACTTAGAACTTGAAGATAGAACTTGAGAGAGATCAATTAGATGAAGAAAATTGAAGAATGAAAGTGTTTGTAGGTGTTTTTGGTCGTTGGTGTATGGATTAGATATAAAGGATATGTAATTTTGTTTTCATGTAAATAAGTCATGAATGATTACTCATATTTTTGTAATTTTATGAGATATTTCATGCTAGTTGCCAAATGATGGTTCCCACATGTGTTAGGTGACTCACATGGGCTGCTAAGAGCTGATCATTGAAGTGTATATACCAATAGTACATACATCTAAAAGCTGTGTATTGTACGAGTACGAATACGGGTGCATACGAGTAGAATTGTTGATGAAACTGAACGAGGATGTAATTGTAAGCATTTTTGTTAAGTAGAAGTATTTTGATAAGTGTCTTGAAGTCTTTCAAAAGTGTATGAATACATATTAAAACACTACATGTATATACATTTTAACTGAGTCATTAAGTCATCGTTAGTCGTTACATGTAAATGTTGTTTTGAAACCTTTAGGTTAACGATCTTGTTGAATGTTGTTAACCCATTGTTTATTATAAAAAATGAGATTTTAAATTATTATATTATCATGATATTATGATATATAATATATTTTAGTATGATGTATATACAGTTAAATGTCGTTACAACGATAATCGTTACATATATGTCTCGTTTCGAAATCATTAAGTTAGTAGTCTTATTTTTACATATGTATTTCATTGTTAATACACTTAATAATATATTTACTTATCATTTAACATAATTAACCAAGTGTATCAATATCTTAATATGATTCATATGTACCTAGTAAGACGTTGTTATAACGATAATCGTTATATATATCGTTTTCGAGTTTCTTAAATTAATAGTCTCATTTTTATGTATATAACTCATTGTTAAAATACCTAATGAGATACATACTTATAATAAAAACATGTTAACTATATATATAACCAGATATATGTCATTGTATAGTTTTTACAAGTTTTAACGTTCGTGAATCACCGGTCAACTTGGGTGGTCAATTGTCTATATGAAACATATTTCAATTAATCAAGTCTTAACAAGTTTGATTGCTTAACATGTTGGAAACATTTAATCATGTAAATATCAATCTCAATTAATATATATAAACATGGAAAAGTTCGGGTCACTACAGTAACCTACAACTAGTTGTCCACAGTTAGATGTACAGAAATAAATCGATAAATATTATCTTGAATCAATCCACGACCCAGTGTATACGTATCTCAGTATTGATCACAACTCAAACTATATATATTTTGGAATCAACCTCAACCCTGTATAGCTAACTCCAACATTCACATATAGAGTGTCTATGGTTGTTCCAAAATATATATAGATGTGTCGACATGATAGGTCGAAATAATGTATACGTGTCTATGGTATCTCAAGATTACATAATATACAATACAAGTTGATTAAGTTATGGTTGGAATAGATTTGTTACCAATTTTCACGTAGCTAAAATGAGAAAAATTATCCAATCTTGTTTTACCCATAACTTCTTCATTTTAAATCCGTTTTGAGTGAATCAAATTGCTATGGTTTCATATTGAACTCTATTTTATGAATCTAAACAGAAAAATTATAGGTTTGTAGTCAGAAAAATAAGTTACAAGTCATTTTTGTAAAGGTAGTCATTTCAGTCGAAAGAACGACGTCTAGATGACCATTTTAGAAAACATACTTCCACTTTGAGTTTAACCATAATTTTTGGATATAGTTTCATGTTCATAATAAAAATCATTTTCTCAGAATAACAACTTTTAAATCAAAGTTTATCATAGTTTTTAATTAACTAACCCAAAACAGCCTGCGGTGTTACTACGACGGCGTAAATCCGTTTTTACGGTGTTTTTCGTGTTTCCAGGTTTTAAATCATTAAGTTAGCATATCATATAGATATATAACATGTGTTTAGTTAATTTTAAAAGTCAAGTTAGAAGGATTAACTTTTGTTTGCGAACAAGTTTAGAATTAACTAAACTATGTTCTAGTGATTACGAGTTTAAACCTTCGAATAAGATAGTTTTATATATATGAATCGAATGATGTTATGAACATCATTA
This sequence comes from Rutidosis leptorrhynchoides, assembly GCF_046630445.1. Lineage (NCBI taxonomy): Eukaryota > Viridiplantae > Streptophyta > Magnoliopsida > Asterales > Asteraceae > Rutidosis > Rutidosis leptorrhynchoides. Next base: position 543,375,827 of record NC_092333.1, read on the forward strand.
CTACCTCAAGTTTAGTAGGTAAACCTACTGGAAAAGAGAAAAATGGATCTAGCTTTAACGGATCCTTGGGTGGCTCGAAGTTCTTGAAGCAGAATCATGACACGAAAACAAGTTCAAGTAAGATCATCACTTGAAATAAGATTGTTATAGTTATAGAAATTGAACCAAAGTTTGAATATGATTATTACCTTGTATTAGAATGATAACCTACTATAAGAAACAAAGATTTCTTGAGGTTGGATGATCACCTTACAAGATTGGAAGTGAGCTAGCAAACTTGAAAGTATTCTTGATTTTATGTAACTAGAACTTGTAGAATTTATGAAGAACACTTAGAACTTGAAGATAGAACTTGAGAGAGATCAATTATATGAAGAAAATTGAAGAATGAAAGTGTTTGTAGGTGTTTTTGGTCATTGGTGTATGGATTAGATATAAAGGATATGTAATTTTGTTTTCATGTAAATAAGTCATGAATGATTACTCATATTTTTGTAATTTTATGAGATATTTCATGCTAGTTGCCAAATGATGGTTTCCACATGTGTTAGGTGACTCACATAGTCTGCTAAGAGCTGATCATTGGAGTGTATATACCAATAGTACGTACATCTAAAAGCTGTGTATTGTACGAGTACGAATACGGGTGCATACGAGTAGAATTGTTGATGAAACTGAACGAGGATGTAATTGTAAGCATTTTTGTTAAGTAGAAGTATTTTGATAAGTGTATTGAAGTCTTTCAAAAGTGTATAAATACATATTAAAACACTGCATGTATATACATTTTAACTGAGTCGTTAAGTCATCGTTAGTCGTTACATGTAAGTGTTGTTTTGAAACCTTTAGGTTAACGATCTTGTTAAATGTTGTTAACCCAATATTTATAATATCAAATGAGATTTTAAATTATTATATTATCATGATATTATCATGTATGAATATCTCTTAATATGATATATATACATTAAATGTCTTTACAACGATAATCGTTACATATATGTCTCGTTTAAAAATCATTAAGTTAGTAGTCTTGTTTTTACATATGTAGTTCATTGTTAATATACTTAATGATATGTTTACTTATCATAGTATCATGTTAACTATATATATATCCATATATATGTCATCATATAGTTTTTACAAGTTTTAACGTTCGTGAATCACCGGTCAACTTGGGTGGTCAATTGTCTATATGAAACATATTTCAATTAATCAAGTCTTAACAAGTTTGATTGCTTAACATGTTGGAAACATTTAATCATGTAAATATCAATCTCAATTAATATATATAAACAGGGAAAAGTTCGGGTCACTACAGTACCTACCCGTTAAATAAATTTCGTCCCGAAATTTTAAGCTGTTGAAGGTGTTGACGAATCTTCTGGAAATAGATGCGGGTATTTCTTCTTCATCTGATCTTCACGCTCCCAGGTGAACTCGGGTCCTCTACAAGCATTCCATCGAACCTTAACAATTGGTATCTTGTTTTGCTTAAGTCTTTTAACCTCACGATCCATTATTTCGACGGGTTCTTCGATGAATTGGAGTTTTTCGTTGATTTGGATTTCATCTAACGAAATAGTGAGATCTTCTTTAGCAAAACATTTCTTCAAATTCGAGCCGTGAGTTGTTGAGGTAACTCAAGTCGGTAAGCTACTGGTCCGACACGATCAATAATCTTGAATGGTCCAATATACCTTGGATTTAATTTCCCTCGTTTACCAAATCGAACAACGCCTTTCCAAGGTGCAACTTTAAGCATGACCATCTCTCCAATTTCAAATTCTATATCTTTTCTTTTAATGTCAGCGTAGCTCTTTTGTCGACTTTGGGCGGTTTTCAATCGTTGTTGAATTTGGATGATTTTCTCGGTAGTTTCTTGTATAATCTCCGGACCCGTAATCTGTCTATCCCCCACTTCACTCCAACAAATCAGAGACCTGCACTTTCTACCATAAAGTGCTTCAAACGGCGTCATCTCAATGCTTGAATGGTAGCTGTTGTTGTAGGAAAATTTTGCTAACGGTAGATGTCGATCCCAACTGTTTCTGAAATCAATAACACATGCTCGTAGCATGTCTTCAAGCATTTGTATCGTCCTTTCGCTCTGTCCATCAGTTTGTGGATGATAGGTAGTACTCATGTCTAGACGAGTTCCTAATGCTTGCTGTAATGTCTGCCAGAATCTTGAAATAAATCTGCCATCCCTATCAGAGATAATAGAGATTGGTATTCCATGTCTGGAGACGACTTCCTTCAAATACAGTCGTGCTAACTTCTCCATCTTGTCATCTTCTCTTATTGGCAGGAAGTGTACTGATTTGGTGAGACGATCAACTATTACCCAAATAGTATCAAAACCACTTGCAGTCCTTGGCAATTTAGTGATGAAATCTATGGTAATGTTTTCCCATTTCCATTTCGGGATTTCGGGTTGTTGAAGTAGACCTGATGGTTTCTGATACTCAGCTTTGACCTTAGAACACGTCAAACATTCTCCTACGTATTTAGCAACATCGGCTTTCATACCCGGCCACCAAAAATGTTTCTTGAGATCCTTGTACATCTTCCCCGTTCCAGGATGTATTGAGTATCTGGTTTTATGAGCTTCTCTAAGTACCATTTCTCTCATATCTCCAAATTTTGGTACCCAAATCCTTTCAGCCCTATACCGGGTTCCGTCTTCCCGAATATTAAGATGCTTCTCCGATCCTTTGGGTATTTCATCCTTTAAATTTCCCTCTTTAAAAACTCCTTGTTACGCCTCCTTTATTTGAGTAGTAAGGTTATTATGAATCATTATATTCATAGATTTTACTCAAATGGGTTCTCAGTCCTTCCTGCTCAAGGCATCGGCTACCACATTTGCCTTCCTCGGGTGGTAACGAATCTCAAAGTTGTAATCATTCAACAATTCAATCCCCATACGCTGCCTCATATTCAGTTGTTTCTGATTAAATATGTGTTGAAGACTTTTGTGGTCGGTATATATAATACTTTTGACCCCATATAAGTAGTGCCTCCAAGTCTTTAATGCAAAAACAACCGCGCCTAATTCCAAATCATGCGTCGTATAATTTTGTTCATGAATCTTCAATTGTCTAGATGCATAAGCAATCACCTTCGTTCGTTGCATTAATACACAACCGAGACCTTGTTTTGATGCGTCACAATAAATCACAAAATCATCATTCCGTTCAGGCAATGACAATATAGGTGCTGTAGTTAGCTTTTTCTTCAATAACTGAAACGCTTTCTCTTGTTCATCATTCCATTCAAATTTCTTCCCTTTATGCGTTAATGCAGTCAAGGGTTTTGCTATTCTGGAAAAGTCTTGGATGAACCTTCTGTAGTAACCAGCTAGTCCTAAAAACTGGCGTATGTGTTTCGGAGTTTTTGGGGTTTCCCACTTTTCAACAGTTTCTATCTTTGCCGGATCCACCTTAATACCTTCTTTGTTCACTATGTGACCGAGGAATTGAACTTCTTCCAACCAAAATGCACACTTTGAAAACTTAGCGTACAATTCTTCCTTCCTCAATACTTCTAACACCTTTCTCAAATGTTCACCGTGTTCTTGGTCATTCTTTGAGTAAATAAGTATGTCATCAATGAAAACAATGACAAACTTGTCAAGGTATGGTCCACACACTCGGTTCATAAGGTCCATGAACACAGCTGGTGCATTAGTTAAACCAAACGGCATGACCATAAACTCGTAATGACCGTAACGTGTTCTGAAAGCAGTCTTTGGAATATCATCTTCTTTCACCCGCATTTGATGATACCTGGAACGTAAGTCAATCTTTGAATAAACAGACGAGCCTTGTAGTTGATCAAATAAGTCGTCGATTCTCGGTAGTGGGTAGCGGTTCTTGATGGTAAGTTTGTTCAACTCTCGGTAGTCGATACACAACCTGAATGTACCATCTTTCTTCTTGACAAACAAAACAGGAGCTCCCCACGGTGATGTGCTTGGTCGAATGAAACCACGCTCTAAAAGTTCTTGTAATTGGCTTTGCAGTTCTTTCATCTCGCTGGGTGCGAGTCTGTAAGGAGCACGAGCTATTGGTGCAGCTCCTGGTACAAGATCTATTTGAAATTCAACGGATCGATGTGGGGGTAATCCCGGTAATTCTTTCGAAAATACATCGGGAAATTCTTTTGCAATGGGAACATCATTGATGCTCTTTTCTTCAGTTTGTACTTTCTCAACGTGTGCTAGAACAGCATAGCAACCTTTTCTTATTAGTTTTTGTGCCTTCAAATTACTAATAAGATGTAGCTTCGTGTTGCCCTTTTCTCCGTACACCATTAAGGGTTTTCCTTTTTCTCGTATAATACGAATTGCATTTTTGTAACAAACGATCTCTGCTTTCACTTCTTTCAACCAGTCCATACCGATTATCACATCAAAACTCCCTAACTCTACTGGTATCAAATCAATCTTAAATGTTTCGCTAACCAGTTTAATTTCTCGATTCCGACATATATTATCTGCTGAAATTAATTTACCATTTGCTAATTCGAGTAAAAATTTACTATCCAAAGGCGTCAATGGACAACTTAATTTAGCACAAAAATTTCTACTCATATAGCTTCTATCCGCACCCGAATCAAATAAAACGTAAGCAGATTTATTGTCAATAAGAAACGTACCCGTAACAAGCTCCGGGTCTTCCTGTGCCTCTGCCGCATTAATATTGAAAACTCTTCCGCGGCCTTGTCCATTTGTGTTCTCCTGGTTTGGGAAATTTCTAATAATTTTGCCCGGTTTTCCACATTTATAACAAACTACATTGGCATAACTTGCTCTGACACTACTTGCTCCGCCATTACTCGTTCCGACATCATTTGTTCCTTTCGTTCTATTAACCCCTGGTCCGTAGACCTCACACTTCGTCGCGCTATGACCATTTCTTTTACACTTGTTGCAAAATTTGGTGCAGAACCCCGAGTGATACTTTTCACACCTTTGGCATAGCTGCTTCTGATTGTTGTTGTTGTTGCGGTTATTATTGTTGTTGGGATGATTGTTGTAGTTGCTGTTGTTGTTGTGCCATTTGTTGTAGTTGCGATTGATGTTACAATTGTTGGGATAATTGTTGCGATTATTGTTGTAATTGCTGTTGTTGTTGTATTGGTGATTCTTATCACCGTTTTCCTCCTACTTTCTTTTGACTTGCTTCACATTGGCCTCTTCAGCAGTCCGTTCTTTAATTCTTTCTTCAATCTGGTTCACTAGTTTGTGAGCCATTCTACATGCCTGTTGTATGGAGGCGGGCTCGTGTGAACTTATATCTTCTTGGATTCTTTCCGGTAATCCTTTCACAAACGCGTCGATCTTCTCTTCCTCATCTTCGAATGCTCCCGGACACAATAGGCACAATTCTGTGAATCGTCTTTCGTACGTGGTAATATCAAATCCTTGGGTTCGTAACCCTCTAAGTTCTGTCTTGAGCTTATTGACCTCGGTTCTGGGACGGTACTTCTCGTTCATCAACTGCTTGAATGCTGACCACGGTAGTGCGTACGCATCGTCTTGTCCCACTTGCTCTAGATAGGTATTCCACCATGTTAACGCAGAACCTGTGAAGGTATGTGTAGCGTACTTCACTTTGTCCTCTTCAGTACACTTACTTATGGCAAACACCGATTCGACCTTCTCGGTCCACCGTTTCAATCCGATCGGTCCTTCGGTTCCATCAAATTCCAAAGGTTTGCAGGCAGTGAATTCTTTGTAGGTGCATCCTACACGATTTCCTGTACTGCTGGATCCAAGGTTATTGTTGGTATGTAGCGCAGCCTGTACTGCGGCTATGTTTGAAGCTAGAAAAGTACGGAATTCCTCTTCATTCATATTCACGGTGTGTCGAGTAGTCGGTGCCATTTCCTTCAAAATAGTCAAATGGAACAAGTTAATCATACAGAATATTAAGAGTAGTTAATAGTATTTCGTAGCATAATATGAACTCATTTATAAAAGCTTTTTCTTCATATTAGCGTTTTATAAGTTTAAATTCGGGTAGTACCTACCCGTTATGTTCATACTTAGTAGCTAATATACAATTCAACTACTACAATTCTATATGAAAAACTGATTATAATAATATTTCGCGTTCAAACTTTTACACAATATTTTACAAACTTACAATACCGCTTATTTTACATATAGCATGAAATATAGCACACAATAAATTTGATACAAGATGGTTGTGAAGATAATTCTAGCTAGTACACAAGTCGTTCAGCAAAGGCAATAAAGACACGTAATTCATACGTCCAGAAACAAGTCATGCATTCTGGTTTTACTAGGATTACTTCCCATCCTTGGTCTTGTGGAACATAACCGTTATGGCCGTTGATAAGACAGCGTGTTGTAACGTCGTCAAAGGGACGAGGGTTACGTAATGTCCAACAGTCCCGTAACAATCTAAAAACCTCATTTCTTACCCCAATTACCGACTCCGTCACTTGTGGGAACGTTTTGTTTAATAGTTGTAGGCCGATGTTCTTGTTCTCACTTTGGTGAGAAGCGAACATTACTAATCCGTAAGCATAACATGGTTCTTTATGTTGCATGTTAGCCGCTTTTTCTAAATCACGAAGTCCAATATTCGGATATATTGAGTCAAAATAATTTCTTAACCCATTGCGTAAAATAGCATTTGGGTTCCCCGCAATATATGCGTCAAAGTAAACACATCGTAACTTATGGATTTCCCAATGTGATATCCCCCATCTTTCGAACGAAAGCCTTTTATAAACCAAGGCATTCTTGGAACGTTCTTCGAATGTCTTACAAACTGATCTCGCCTTAAATAGTTGTGCCGAAGAATTCTGACCGACTCTAGACAAGATTTCATCAATCATGTCTCCGGGTAGGTCTCTTAAAATATTGGGTTGTCTATCCATTTTATGTTTTTATACTGTAAAATAGACAAGAGTTAGATTCATAAAAAAAATACTTATTAATACAAGCAATTTTTACATATATCATAAAGCATAAGCACACTATATTACTTATATTACACCACACGAATACAACTATCTTATTTCGACTCGCTTGTTTCTTCTTCTTCGGTTTTGGTTCGTTTTGCCAAGTTTCTAGGGATATATGATGTTCCCCTAATACGAGCCGTCGTTATCCACATTGGTTTAGAAAAACCTGGTGGTTTAGAGGTTCCCGGGTCATTGTTACAACTTAAGGACTTCGGGGGTTGACGATACATATAAAGTTCATCGGGGTTGGAATTAGATTTCTCTATTTTTATGCCCTTTCCCTTATTATTTTCTTTTGCCTTTTTAAATTCAGTTGGGGTAATTTCTATAACATCATCGGAATTCTCGTCGGAATCCGATTCATCGGAGAATTGGTAATCCTCCCAATATTTTGCTTCCTTGGCGGAAACACCATTGACCATAATTAACCTTGGTCGGTTGGTTGAGGATTTTCTTTTACTTAACCGTTTTATTATTTCCCCCACCGGTTCTATTTCTTCATCCGGTTCCGATTCTTCTTCCGGTTCCGATTCTTCTTCCGGTTCCGACTCTTCTTCCGGTTCCTCTTCGGGAACTTGTGAATCAGTCCACGAATCATTCCAATTTACATTTGACTCTTCATTATTATTAGGTGAGTCAATGGGACTTGTTTTAGAGGTAGACATATATCACATAATATCAAACGCGTTAAGAGATTAATATATCACATAATATTCACATGTTAAAAATATATAGTTTCCAACAAAATTTGTTAAGCAATCATTTTTCAAGTAAACACGGTCGAAGTCCAGACTCACTAATGCATCCTAACAAACTAGATAAGACACACTAATGCAAAATTCTGGTTCTCTAAGACCAACGCTCGGATACCAACTGAAATGTCCCGTTCTTATTGATTAAAAACGTTCCATATTAATTGATTTCGTTGCGAGGTTTTGACCTCTATATGAGACGTTTTTCAAAGACTGCATTCATTTTAAAACAAACCATAACCTTTATTTCATAAATAAAGGTTTAAAAAGCTTTATGCAGATTATCAAATAATGATAATCTAAAATATCCTGTTTACACACGACCATTACATAATGGTTTACAATACAAATATGTTACATCGAAATCAGTTTCTTGAATGCAGTTTTTACACAATATCATACAAACATGGACTCCAAATCTTGTCCTTATTTTAGTATGCAACAGCGGAAGCTCTTAATATTCACCTGAGAATAAACATGCTTTAAACGTCAACAAAAATGTTGGTGAGTTATAGGTTTAACCTATATATATCAAATCGTAACAATAGACCACAAGATTTCATATTTCAATACATATCCCATACATAGAGATAAAAATCATTCATATGGTGAACACCTGGTAACCGACATTAACAAGATGCATATATAAGAATATCCCCATCATTCCGGGACACCCTTCGGATATGATATAAATTTCGAAGTACTAAAGCATCCGGTACTTTGGATGGGGTTTGTTAGGCCCAATAGATCTATCTTTAGGATTCGCGTCAATTAGGGTGTCTGTTCCCTAATTCTTAGATTACCAGACTTAATAAAAAGGGGCATATTCGATTTCGATAATTCAACCATAGAATGTAGTTTCACGTACTTTTGTCTATTTTGTAAATCATTTATAAAACCTGCATGTATTCTCATCCCAAAATATTAGATTTTGAAAGTGGGACTATAACTCACTTTCACAGATTTTTACTTCGTCGGGAAGTAAGACTTGGCCACTGGTTGATTCACAAACCTATAACAATATATACATATATATCAAAGTATGTTCAAAATATATTTACAACACTTTTAATATATTTTAATGTTTTAAGTTTATTAAGTCAGCTGTCCTCGTTAGTAACCTACAACTAGTTGTCCACAGTTAGATGTACAGAAATAAATCGATAAATATTATCTTGAATCAATCCACGACCCAGTGTATACGTATCTCAGTATTGATCACAACTCAAACTATATATATTTTGGAATCAACCTCAACCCTGTATAGCTAACTCCAACATTCACATATAGAGTGTCTATGGTTGTTCCGAAATATATATAGATGTGTCGACATGATAGGTCGAAACATTGTATACGTGTCTATGGTATCTCAAGATTACATAATATACAATACAAGTTGATTAAGTTATGGTTGGAATAGATTTGTTACCAATTTTCACGTAGCTAAAATGAGAAAAATTATCCAATCTTGTTTTACCCATAACTTCTTCATTTTAAATCCGTTTTGAGTGAATCAAATTGTTATGGTTTTATATTGAACTCTATTTAAGAATCTAAACAGAAAAAGTATAGGTTTGTAGTCGGAAAAATAAGTTACAAGTCATTTTTGTAAAGGTAGTCATTTCAGTCGAAAGAACGACGTCTAGATGACCATTTTAGAAAACATACTTCCACTTTGAGTTTAACCATAATTTTTGGATATAGTTTCATGTTCATAATAAAAATAATTTTCTCAGAATAACAACTTTTAAATCAAAGTTTATCATAGTTTTTAATTAACTAACCCAAAACAGCCCGCGGTGTTACTACGACGGCGTAAATCCGGTTTTACGGTGTTTTTCGTGTTTCCAGGTTTTAAATCATTAAGTTAGCATATCATATAGATATAGAACATGTGTTTAGTTAATTTTAAAATTCAAGTTAGAAGGATTAACTTTTGTTTGCGAACAAGTTTAGAATTAACTAAACTATGTTCTAGTGATTACGAGTTTAAACCTTCGAATAAGATAGTTTTATATATATGAATCGAATGATGCTATGAACATCATTACTACCTCAAGTTTAGTAGGTAAACCTACTGGAAAATAGAAAAATGGATCTAGCTTCAACGGATCCTTGGATGGCTCGAAGTTCTTGAAGCAGAATCATGACACGAAAACAAGTTCAAGTAAGATCATCACTTGAAATAAGATTGTTATAGTTATAGAAATTGAACCAAAGTTTGAATATGATTATTACCTTGTATTAGAATAATAACCTACTGTAAGAAACAAAGATTTCTTGAGGTTGGATGATCACCTTACAAGATTGGAAGTGAGCTAGCAAACTTGAAAGTATTCTTGATTTTATGTAACTAGAACTTGTAGAATTTATGAAGAACACTTAGAACTTGAAAATAGAACTTGAGAGAGATCAATTAGATGAAGAAAATTGAAGAATGAAAGTGTTTGTAGGTGTTTTTGGTCGTTGGTGTATGGATTAGATATAAAGGATATGTAATTTTGTTTTCATGTAAATAAGTCATGAATGATTACTCATATTTTTGTAATTTTATGAGATATTTCATGCTAGTTGCCAAATGATGGTTCCCACATGTGTTAGGTGACTCACATGGGCTGCTAAGAGCTGATCATTGGAGTGTATATACCAATAGTACATACATCTAAAAGATGTGTATTGTACGAGTACGAATACGGGTGCATACGAGTAGAATTGTTGATGAAACTGAACGAGGATGTAATTGTAAGCATTTTTGTTAAGTAGAAGTATTTTGTTAAGTGTATTGAAGTCTTTCAAAAGTGTATAAATACATATTAAAACACTACATGTATATACATTTTAACTGAGTCGTTAAGTCATCGTTAGTCGTTACATGTAAGTGTTGTTTTGAAACCTTTAGGTTAACGATCTTGTTAAATGTTGTTAACCCAATGTTTATAATATCAAATGAGATTTTAAATTATTATATTATCATGATATTATCATGTATGAATATCTCTTAATATGATATATATACATTAAATGTCTTTACAACGATAATCGTTACATATATGTCTCGTTTAAAAATCATTAAGTTAGTAGTCTTGTTTTTACATATGTAGTTCATTGTTAATATACTTAATGATATGTTTACTTATGATAGTATCATGTTAACTATATATATATATCCATATATATGTCATCATATAGTTTTTACAAGTTTTAACGTTCGTGAATCACCGGTCAACTTGGGTGGTCAATTGTCTATATGAAACATATTTCAATTAATCAAGTCTTAACAAGTTTTATTGCTTAACATGTTGGAAACATTTAATCATGTAAATATCAATCTCAATTAATATATATAAACAGGGAAAAGTTCGGGTCACTACAGTACGTATCCATCTTTGCGAAGATGACTTATTATATTATTGTTAAGGTTGGTTACTGAGGCCTCAACATAAGCAGAACGGTTTATACACTTGCGAGTGTACATATATTTATAAACTGAAATCTTGTGGTCTATTAATATCTTGAAATGATTATTATGATAATCTTATGAACTCACCAACCTTTTGGTTGACACTTTTAAGCATGTTTATTCTCAGATATGAAAGAAATCTTCCGCTGTGCATTTGCTCATTTTAAAGATATTACTTGGAGTCATTCATGGCATATTTAGGTCAGTACCTCACAATGAGACCAGATGTTGATGACTTCGTCTATGTGGATTGAAAGGACCCGTTCATATACATTATAAATGATTCACAATAGTTGATTACATTGCGAGGTATTTGACCTCTATATGATACATTTTACAAACATTGCCTTCGTTTTTAAAAGACAATCTTTCTTTACATCGAAAATTGACAGGTATGCATACTGATAATGCTAAAAACGAACATATATTTCATAGCATTATTCCTCAAGAAAGACAAGCTTTTAGTTGCAATTGTTCTATTTACAAGTGATATTCGTTTAAATAATAAAAGGTGAAGACAAAAGACAGATTCGACGAATTGAAGACGCAAACGACCAAAAAGCTCAAAAGTACAAAAGACAATCAAAAAGGTTCCAATTATTGATAAGAAACGTCTCGAAATTACAAGAGTACAAGATTCAAAACGCAAAGTACAAGATATAAAATTGTACGCAAGGACGTTCGAAAATCCGGAACTGGGACCAAAGTCAACTCTTAACGCTCGACGCAACGGACTAAAAATTACAAGTTAACTATGTATATAAATATAATATAATATATAATTAATTATATTAATTATATATATATTATATTTATATATAAAAAACCGTCGGCAGAGAAAACTCCAAGGACTGAGCTGTAAATACATCCTCCGCGACTCGCGGAGTTTGAAGGGGATTTTGCCGCGAGTCGCGGAGCCCCAAATTTCAACTCTGGCTATAAAGCAAACCGAATTCTGATCAAATTTCATATTCTATTTTCTCTCTTCTCTATCTATACGATATATATATATATATATATAATTTATATTTTAATTTTAATTTTAATTATAATTCTAATAATAAGGGTATGTTAGCGAATGTTGTAAGGGTGTAAGTCGAAATTCTGTCCGTGTAACGCTACGCTATTTTTAATCATTGTAAGTTATGTTCAACCTTTTTATATTAATGTCTCGTAGCTAAGTTATTATTATGCTTATTTAAAACGAAGTAATCATGATGTTGGGCTAATTACTAAAATTGGGTAATTGGGCTTTGTACCATAATTGGGGTTTGGACAAAAGAACGACACTTGTGGAAATTAGACTATGGGCTATTAATGGGCTTTATATTTGTTTAACTAAATGAAAGTTTGTTAATGTTAATATAAAGATTTACAATTGGGCGTCCCTATAAATTACCATATACACTCGATCGGGCACGATGGGCGGGGTATTTATATGTACGAATAATCGTTCATTTAACCGGACACGGGAATGGATTAATAGCCACTAGAATAATTAAAACAGGGGTTAAATTACATTCAAGGGTAATTGGTGTAATTGTTAACAAAGTAGTAAAACCTTGGTTTACACGCAGTCGATAACCTGGTGTATTCATTAAACAAAGTATTAAAACCTTGTTACAATTCGAATCCCCAATTAGTTGGAATATTTAACTTCGGGTATAAGAATAATTTGATGAGGACACTCGCACTTTATATTTATGACTGATGGACTGTTATGGACAAAAACCAGACGGACATATTAAATAATCCAGGACAAAGGACAATTAACCCATGGGCATAAAACTAAAATCAACACGTCAAACATCATGATTACGGAAGTTTAAATAAGCATAATTCTTTTATTTCATATTTAATTTCCTTTATTTTATATTTAATTGCACTTTTAATTATCGTACTTTTTAATTATCGTAAGTTTATTTTATCGCACTTTTATTATTCGCAATTTCATTATCGTTATTTACTTTACGCTTTAATTTAAGTCTTGTATTTATTTTATATTTTACATTAGGTTTTAACTGCGACTAAAGTCTTAAAAATCGACAAACCGGTCATTAAACGGTAAAAACCCCCCTTTATAATAATAATATTACTTATATATATATTTGTATTTTTATAAAAGTAAACTAATATAGCGTTGAGCTTTGTTTAAAGATTTCCCTGTGGAACGAACCGGACTTACTAAAAACTACACTACTGTACGATTAGGTACACTGCCTATAAGTGTTGTAGCAAGGTTTAAGTATATCCATTCTATAAATAAATAAATATCTTGTGTAAAATTGTATCGTATTTAATAGTGTTTTCTGCTAAAATTAATAACTATTTTATATACCACCTCGCATAACATCAAGTAATTTTTGGCGCCGCTGCCGGGGAAACTATCTTAAAAGCCGGAAGCGCAACGCTAATATAAAAAAAAAAAGATTTTTTGTTTACTTTTATTAAAAATTCGTTTTTGTAAAAATACGTTTTAATTATTCAAAAATATAAAAACAAAAACAAAAATATATGTATTTTTAAGATTTTGTTAAATATTTAAGTTTTATAAGTTTCTTTATTTTTATTTTAGTTTATAAAAATATAAGTTTTATTTTAAAATCTTTTATTTATTTAAAAACAGAAAACAGAAAATAAAAAAAAATAAATAAAGAAAAACGCGTAAAAATTAAAACCTGTCAGCTGAAATTCTGAACCCCGCGACTCGCGGGGTTTTCTTTATAAATTGCCGCGACTCGCGGAGCCTTTCTGACAGGCGACAAAGAACCCTAAATCTGTATTAATTACGGAGTATTTATTAATTAATTATTATTTAACCTAATTATTATTATTATTATTATTAGTTTTAGTTTTATTTTTACTTTTTATTTAATTTATGTATTTTGTTTAATTAGTTTTATTAAATTTGTAAAATTAATAGTTTTATAAAATAAATAATATAAAAATAATATTTTTATAAAAATTGTACTTTTTACAACTTTTTGTATATTTTTATATTTTGTCCCTTTTTAATCGTTGTAGCATAACTTTTGTATTTTTAGCTCATATTTAATTTTAAACTTAGTTTTTGCTATATTTATTTTTACTCCTAGATTTTTAGGCTTTGCCGTAGAATTCCTTAAGTGCTTTTTCTTTAGACTAAGATTTAGGTACTTTAGAATTTTGCGACGCCATTTTAAGTTTTAGTTTCTTTTTAAGTTATTTCCATTTGGGATTTAGTTTTTTCTGTAAGCTTTAATATTTTTAGACACCTTTTACTATGTACCAATTATCATTCCAATTAGTAATTTCAATTTGCGATTATAATTTTAAGTTAGTTATAGTAATAAGGTTAGGTTAGTTAAGTATTTTTAAGTTTTTATAAGTTTCTTTTATTTTTCCGTCACCTTTTATTTTTCAACCATTTTTTTCTTTTTCTACCTTTTTCGACGAACTCTTTTTCTTTCTTATTTCTCGCCATTCTAGTTTTTAGGACTTAGAATTTTTTCTACTTCTTATCTAAATTTCTCAAAATTACGAAAATTTATTTTAAGTGGTTAAATTGATAGACATCAAAATTTTCTGGTTCGTAGTAATAGTTGGATTTGTACGTGGACCGGGTTATTGGAGCCAAACAGTCCTCAATTATATTGAGACCAAACGAATCCTGCCCCTCTGCTGCATCTTTTGGCTATTCGAAACGTGGGCAAAATCAGAAAAGTCTATTGATTGGATAACTTATTATAATTTTTCTTTCCTTTTTAAAACTAATAGGATATTCAGTGAATGCACCGAGCAAGACGTTCATCACCTTTTGCACATTCACCACCTGTAACTAGATCAAGACATTTAGCAAATATAACCGCCGTTGATTTTTCTTTAGAATCATCATCCAGTCGACCAAGTACTTCAGTTCAAATTTCCGATAATCCATTTTTTGAACCCAACCTCACAATTGAGAATCCAGAGAATATTCAGGAACGGTTCATAGATCCTGAACCATTAAACTTTCCTCCGGAACCACCAATCATTCAAACAGAGATTGTTGAGGAACTAACTATTAAATCAGAATCATCTAGTGATACCGATTCAACAAATTCAATTATGGAGAATCTGGAACCTTTAAGTATGGAAGACCGAATGAGAGCTAAACGCACTGGCCAAGGTCACGCAATTACTCATCCAGACATTAATGCGCCAGATTATGAAATCAAAGGACAAATTTTACACATGGTGACTAATCAATGCCAATTTAGTGGTGCGCCGAAGGAAGATCCAAATGAACATTTACGTACCTTTAATAGGATCTGCACACTATTTAAAATCCGAGAAGTGGAGGATGAACAGATATATCTCATGTTATTTCCCTGGACTTTAAAGGGAGAAGCCAAAGATTGGTTGGAATCGTTACCTGAAGGGGCAATCGATACATGGGACGTTTTAATTGACAAATTTCTTAAACAATTCTTTCCTGCATCTAAAGCCGTAAGACTTCAAGCAGAAATTGTTACGTTCACACAGAAGCCAAATGAAACTCTATATGAGGCGTGGACAAGATATGGAAAGTTATTAAGAGGATGTCCGCAACATGGTTTAGACACCTGTCAAATAGTACAAATATTCTACCAAGGATGCGACATCACTACAAGGAAAGATATAGATATAGCAGTTGGTGGTTCTATTATGAAGAAAACCGAAACTGATGCTTACAAAATTATTGATAACACTGCTTCCCACTCACATGAGTGGCACCAAGAAAAAGACATCGTTAGATCATCTAAAGCAGCTAGAGCCGATTCTAGCCATGACTTAGATTCCATTTCCGCAAAGATAGATGCTGTGGAGAGACGAATGGAAAAGATGACTAAGGATATTCACTCAATACGAATTAGTTGTGAGCAGTATGGAGGACCACATTTGACAAAAGATTGTCTCAGTATTGAATTAACAATGGAACAAAGAGAGAATATTTCATACATAAACCAAAGGCCTGGAAATAATTATCAGAATAATTATCAACCGCCAAGACCGATTTACAATCAAAACCAGAATTATAACCGAAATATTCCATACAACAACCAAC
This sequence comes from Rutidosis leptorrhynchoides, assembly GCF_046630445.1. NCBI lineage: Eukaryota > Viridiplantae > Streptophyta > Magnoliopsida > Asterales > Asteraceae > Rutidosis > Rutidosis leptorrhynchoides. Next base: position 543,392,109 of record NC_092333.1, read on the forward strand.
AAGGTCCTAGCAATCAACAAGTATCCAATAATACTTACAATCAGCAAAGACCTAATTTTCAAAACAAACCACCACAACAAACCGATGATAAAAAGCCGAATTTAGAAGATATGATGACGAAGCTAGTTGAGACTCAAACGCAGTTTTTCACATCTCAGAAACAAACAAATGAACAAAATGCTCAAGCATTTAGAAATCAACAAGCTTCTATTCAAAATCTGGAACAAGAAGTGAGTAACCTAGCAAGGTTAATAGGTGAAAGAAAACCGGGAAGTCTACCTAGTGATACAAATGCTAACCCCCGGAATGAAACAGCTAAAGCTATTACCACAAGAAGTGGTACAACACTTAAACCACCTGAAATACCTGTAACTTCTGATGAAACTATTCCTACTCCACAAGAACCACAACCTGATCAAGATAAGGAAAAAGAACCGGTAGTTGAAAAGGTTAATGAAGATAACACAGTTAAGGATAAACCTTATGTTAAACCATACCAACCACCTCTTCCTTATCCGAGTAAAATGAAGAAAGAAAAACTTGAAGCCGAGCAATCCAAATTCTTGGATATGTTTAAACAGATAAATGTAAATCTTCCTTTCATTGATGTGATTTCAGGAATGCCAAGATATGCTAAATTCTTGAAAGATCTAATCTCAAATAGAAAGAAAATGGAAGAACTCTCGGCTGTTACTATGAATGCTAATTGTTCAGCAGTGCTGTTGAATAAGATACCAGAAAAATTATCTGATCCAGGAAGTTTCACAATTCCATGTTTTCTGGGTAGTCTTAGTTCAATAGAAGCATTGGCAGACTTAGGTGCTAGTATAAATCTAATGCCGTATTCACTATACGCTAAACTAGACCTTGGAGAATTAAAACCACCCAGAATAAGCATACAACTAGCCGATAGATCAATAAAATATCCTAGAGGGATAATGGAGAACATGCTAGTTAAAGTTGGTACTTTAGTATTTCCAGTAGATTTTGTTGTTTTAGACATGGAAGAAGATTCTCAAGTTCCTCTCATATTAGGAAGACCATTCTTAAACACGGCTAAAGCAATGATAGACGTGTTCGGTAAGAAACTGACCCTAAGTATAGAGGATGAGAGTGTTACCTTTTCAGTTGATAGAGCAATGCAACAACCACAATCTGCAGATGATACATGTTATTATATTCAAACTATAGATGCACATGCAGAATTATTAAAAGAATTTCCAGAATTACAAGGAACAGGAGAATGTTCTTTAGGAGAAGGTAATGAACCAATTGATGAAGCTGAAATGTTAGCTACACTTATAGCTAATGGATATGAACCAACAACAGAAGAAATTCAAATGCTAAAAGAAGAAGACAGATATCGATATAAATCATCGATAGAAGAACCTCCGAAATTAGAGTTAAAGCCACTTTCAAACCATTTGGAATACGCTTATTTACATGGTGAATCTGAATTACCTGTAATAATATCGTCTTCTCTTACTGAAAATGAGAAATCACAACTCATTTCTGTGTTGAAAGCTCATAAACCAGCCATTGCATGGAAGATTCATGATATTAAAGGAATAAGTCCTTCGTATTGCACACATAAAATCCTTATGGAAGAAGGTCATAAAACGTATGTGCAACGCCAACGAAGACTAAATCCTAATATGCAAGATGTAGTTAAGAAAGAGATTATTAAACTGCTAGATGCAGGTTTGATATATCCAATTTCTGATAGTCCATGGGTAAGCCCAGTTCAATGCGTGCCTAAGAAGGGTGGCATGACTGTCATCACAAATGAGAAAAATGAGCTTATTCCTACTAGGACTGTAACAGGATGGCGTGTATGTATTGATTATAGAAAATTAAATGACGCCACCAGAAAAGATCACTTTCCCTTACCTTTCATAGATCAAATGTTGGAAAGATTAGCCGGAAATAGTTACTATTGTTTTCTAGATGGATTTTCCGGATATTTTCAAATTCCAATAGCACCCGAGGATCAAGAGAAAACCACATTTACGTGCCCTTATGGTACTTTTGCTTACAAACGCATGCCATTTGGACTTTGTAACGCCCCTGCAACCTTTCAAAGGTGTATGATGGCGATTTTTCACGACATGATAGAAGAATGCATGGAAGTATTCATGGATGACTTTTCAGTCTTCGGTGATACATTTAAATCATGTCTAGTTAATCTGGAACGAATGCTAATTAGATGCGAAAAATCAAATCTAGTACTTAATTGGGAGAAATGCCATTTCATGGTTAAAGAAGGCATCGTTCTTGGACATAAAATTTCAAAAGAAGGAATTGAAGTGGATAGAGCTAAAGTAGATGTAATTGCTAAACTTCCACATCCCACAAATGTTAGAGGAGTTAGGAGTTTTCTAGGGCATGCCGGTTTTTACCGACGTTTTATAAAAGATTTTTCTAAAATTGCCACTCCTATGAATAAACTCCTAGAAAAGGATGCGCCATTCATCTTTTCAGATGAGTGTATCAAATCTTTTAATATTCTTAAAGAAAAACTCACTAATGCACCGATCATGATAACACCAAATTGGAATCTACCATTTGAACTAATGTGCGATGCAAGTGATTTTGCAATGGGAGCCGTTTTAGGACAAAGGATTGAAAAACGATTTCAACCTATATATTATGCTAGTAAGACGTTACAAGGAGCACAAACGAACTATACAACTACTGAAAAAGAACTCCTTGCTATTGTCTTTGCTTTTGACAAATTTCGATCATATCTCGTTCTAGCAAAAACGGTGGTCTATACCGACCATTCTGCTCTTAGATACCTATTTTCAAAACAAGATGCTAAACCAAGATTAATCCGTTGGATCTTACTCTTACAAGAGTTTGATATTGAAATCCGAGATAAAAGAGGAGCAGAAAATCTCGCCGCTGATCATCTTTCTCGTCTTGAAAATCCCGAATTAGAAGTTCTAAATGAATCGGCCATACAAGACAACTTTCCTGATGAATATCTATTGAAGATAGATTATAAAGAAATCCCATGGTTTGCAGACTATGCAAACTACTTAGTTTGTGGATTCCTTAAAAAAGGATTATCGTACCAAAGACGAAAGAAATTCTTCAGTGATATAAAACACTATTTCTGGGAAGATCCACATCTGTTTAAAAGTTGTCCCGATGGAATAATACGCCGATGTGTATTTGGAGATGAAGCTAGTAAAATTTTAAACCATTGTCACACAGGACCAACAGGAGGGCATTATGGGCCTCAACTAGCAGCAAGAAAAGTTTATGAAGCTGGATTCTATTGGCCTACAATTTACAAAGACGCACACCTTCTTTGCAAATCCTGTGATGCATGTCAAAGGGCCGGAAAAATAAGTCAACGTGATGAAATGCCACAAAATATCATCCAAGTATGTGAAGTATTTGACATTTGGGGTATTGACTTTATGGGTCCATTTCCAAAATCTCATAATAATCTATATATACTCGTAGCCATTGATTATGTATCTAAATGGGCGGAAGCACAAGCTCTCCCAACTAACGATGCACGAGTTGTAGTCAACTTTTTAAAACGTCTTTTTGCAAGGTTTGGAACACCGAAAGCTTTAATAAGTGATCGGGGTACTCATTTCTGTAATAATCAACTTGAGAAAGTTCTTAAAAGATATGGAGTAACTCATAAAATCTCCACCGCATATCATCCACAAACAAGTGGACAAGTTGAAAATACCAACCGAGCTTTAAAACGTATTCTAGAGAAAACCGTAGGATCAAATTCGAAGGAATGGTCCATTAAATTGGAGGATGCACTCTGGGCTTTTAGAACAGCCTACAAAACTCCAATTGGAACCACACCTTTTAGAATTGTTTATGGAAAAGCATGTCATCTTCCAGTAGAAATTGAACACAAAGCATTTTGGGCTTTGAAGACATGTAATCTTGATTTACATGAAGCCGGACGTCTACGATTAAGTCAACTAAACGAATTAGAAGAATTAAGACATGAAGCATACGAAAATTCGTTAATCTATAAAGAAAGAACGAAGAAATGGCATCATAAAAGAATCAAAAATTCAAAAGAATTTAAAGAAGGAGACAGAGTTCTTCTTTTCAATTCACGATTCAAGCTATTTCCTGGAAAATTGAAATCAAGATGGTCTGGACCATTCATAGTCAAAAGAGTTTTCCCATACGGAACGATAGAATTGATAAATTCAAATGGGATGGAATTTAAAGTTAATGGTCACAGAGTTAAACATTACATACATGGTCCGATGGAAGTCGACAACGAAGTTAATCACAATTTCGACACCACAGCTAACTAAGTGTGGGGAGAATCAAGTCTTTAAAGGATAATATGTATTTCTGTTAGAGTTAGATTGTCTGTTTTCGTGTAGTTCTCGAAAATGGAACCCGAATGGTCTTTCCCTAGCAAACCCTAAAGAACTAGTCTTCTCCCCCCATTCTGAATTTTTATTTTTTTTAGGTTTTTACGAAATGAAGACTGCCTGTGAACTAAACCATGGTCTAATGCTACACGCTTTGATCACTAAACGTAATAATGACATACTACCGAGCGAATTAGTATCAGTAATTAGAGAAAGAATGGACGGAGTTAGAAAAGAATCCAGATGCGAAGATAATAAGTTACAATTTGGTAAAGGAAAATCAAAATCCGCAGCGAAAAGAAGAGCACGACACCTAGAAAGATGTCACAAATGCGAAAAATGGTCACATGGAGGTAAATGTTCAAATAATCAAACCTATTCAAATACCGAATTTGTTACTTTATGCAGAGACGGACCGTTCATATGTTTAGAAGAAAAGACACTGAATGCTCGAGGTTACGCCTATGTAGCCATGGAAAACCAATTAAACCGACTATCTTATGAATGGGATAGATCATATAACTAAGAAATCTATTTCACAGGTATGTCTGTACAGTTTTTATTTTTTTTTTATTTTTAACCTTTTGATAATAAACGCTAATTTGTTCGCTAAAAAGTATTAAATTGGTATTAAATAAAATTAGGTTTGGCGACCGAAATTATTGATATCATTCAAAAATTTATTACATCACTGCGAAATTTAACGTTTATTCTTAAGGTATAAATATCTTTAATCAATCAACCCAAAATATTTCAAAAATTCATCATGAGTTAAATTAGGTCTTGAAACCGAAATTACTTTACCGAAAAGAGGGGCGCATATTTTTGATAATATTTGATTGATTAAAGTGGGATAAAAAGACAAAAAGATTTTTAATTTTATTTTTACCATGTTTTTAATCTTAATATTTAAATCTTAAATTAATATTGTAAACTTTATAAAAACAATATATTTAAAATTGTAAATATTTGAAAAATTAATATAAGTTTGATATGAATTTATAAATTTTTAAATTAAGTTTGGTGTGAATTTTTAATTTTTAAAATATAAATTTTTAATTTTATGCATTTCAAATTTTAAGTTTGGTGTGAATTTTTAAATATTAATTTTGAATTTTATATTTAAATTGTGTGAATTTAAAAACAAAAATTTACTTTATCTCATTAAGTTAAAAATATGATTTTTAAAATTCGTCGTAAGTTGAAGACTAGGTCTTTGAACCAAAATTGCTTTACCCGAGGGAGGGACGAGAACTTTTATTATCATTATTTTTAATCTTATTGATTTAAAGTATGCCAAAAACATTAAAAAACCCAAAAAAAAATCTTAGCTTTTAAAATAATCGCTACAAAAAGACAAATTTTAAAATTTTGTCGAGAGACGGACTAGGACATCGATCCGAAACGACCTCATCCTAAATAACAAGGGAAACAAAATTTTAAAATTAATTACTTAATTGTTTTAATAAGTTAATGATTATAAAAAAAAAAAAAAAAAGAGAGCAAACTCCGCGACTCGCGGAGTTTGAAGTGCAAAACCTCCGCGACTCGCGGAGGGACCAAAACCCAGAAAAAAAAATAAAACGCAAAAACAGATCTGTTTACTCCCCCACACAAAAACACTGCGAAATACAGCTCGAAACAGACCCGAAAAACCCGAAAAACACCCCCAAAAATCCCAATTTTTAACCGTTAATCACCAAATTTTTTGCTAAAATCATGTTGAGAAGGATGCTATCTAAGAATTACTCAAGAAAAACGGTAAATTTCTACACCTAAACACCATTTAATTCGAAATTTGGTGTTCTTGAGCTATTTTTTCCCCAATTTGATTTTGATGCTTTTTAGTGTAATTAGACTTAAATTGTTTATGTATTATGCTTGTATAACCTAGATTGATGCTGTTTAACATGATTAGAAGCCTTAAACTTCAAATTTTGAATAATCTAGGGTTTGTGTTCTTGAGCAAATTTGGGGCTTTTTGATATAAACAGGTTATGGCCGATTTTTGTCATGAATTATTGCTAAATTGAGTAGTGTAACATGTCTAGGTAGTTAAATGATCCAAACTTTGAGCCTAAACATGATTTTGAGAATTAAAGTGGACTTTTTCAAGTCTAAAATTCATGAACTTGATTTTTGAAAGATAATGCCATTTGAGACTTGTTTAATTGCTAGTAATGATTATTTTGACATGTTATTTGAGTTGAATGCTTATGAACTTGGCGAACATTTTCGTATATGCTTATTTGAAAAAGTGTAGATTTGATAAAAATGTGAAAATAAGCTTAAGTTTGATATAAATTGATAATGTCATTGTAATTATTTTGATTGATGATTTTGCTGACACTAATGCATATTTGGATGCACAAAAATTGTGTTTGATGTGTTTTGCAGAATGAAAGGGGTGAATCTTCATCCCAAGCCCGCAATGCTCCTGCTGAGAATTTGGAACAACAGGAGGTGGATAACTACTACAAGCAGGATGTACCTCATCCAGTCATGACCTTTTCCGATATGCATTTGGAAGAATTGCACCCGAACCTGAGATTTGACAGACTTTGGATAGATTATTCAAAATATCAACGGGGTTTGCATACTCTTCACTCTAAGGTTGTTGAGGTACCGAGAGTCATAGAATGGGGACCCTTAGAAGCTGTAGAATTGGCCGGGCCAATTAGGGAATTACTTGTACAGAGGTATGGTAATTCTTCTTTTAATGACTGGATATGTTTATTCACCATACGCAGACCTGTATATAAAGTATGGTGTGAAGAGTTGTTATGTAGTATAGAGTTGAATGATCGGGTAGCTAGTTTAACCGATCGTTCTTTTATTAGATTTTTGTTAGGCGGTTCGATGCGCCACATGTCTTTACTGGACATGGCTCAGGCTTTACGTATATATACGCCTGAGGAGTTAGCGTCTGCCGATTGTAGAGGATTGATACTAAACGGTAGAAAGATAGATGAGAATTTTGATACACACGGTGTGTGGAGTCAAATGACAAGCCATCACCGTTTCAAAGGGGGAAATTACTCTTATTTGGATATAGATAGAGCCGAATTAAGAGTGATACATAGGTTTTTAGCTAATTCGATTACACAAAGGGGTAAGAACAAAGAAAAAGTAAATGAACAAGATTTGTTTTACCATATGTGTATTCGAGACCCACAAAGCGCTGTAAGTATACCATATTGTGTGGGTTATTATTTATCAGCTATGGTTCGGGGGATGCGACCACATAGCATAATAGGAGGTGGTATTTTTATTACTTTGATTGGTGAATATATCGATGTGGATATAAGTCGGGGGGGATTATTAGTAGAAGAGCCGGAACCCCGCGATACTATAGGTTTAAATGTATACCATGGTGCGAAAGTTTTGAAGAGGCGAAATAACGCCGCAGTACGATACCATGGTAGACATCCACAGGTGGAGAGAAACCAGCAGCAAGGTAATGTAGGAGGGGGGAATGAGATGCAAGAAATGCATAGGTTTATAGCTTCTCAGGAATACGAAAATGCTAGACAGAGAGCATTTGAAGATTGGCAAGTTCATCAGAACCAGATCATAGCTCATTGCCAACATATAGGTAGAAACTATATTCCTACACCGAAACCCGTCTTCCCTCCTTGGTCGATAGAGATGCAGCCACCATATCCTACGTATGACCCTGCCGAAGCATTCTATAGCCTGGAACCCCTATTGGTACCAATATCATCCTTAGTTTACTTATTATTATTTTTTTTTATTTTGTAATTTGTAATTATTGATACATTTAATATTTTTGTTAATATTGTAATCATTTTTATAATTATCTAACTTTTATTCTTAGATTTTAATAAATTTTGAATGTGGGGTAATATACCAAACTTCAAAAATATGTATATATGTTTGCAGTTTATCTTATATACACAACAGGGTAAAACAACGCATTTTCAAAGACTGGCATTAAGTTCAGCAAAAGCAACTAATTTTGACGACAAGATGCAAAATATATGTGAAATAACAACAAGACGGAATGAACAAATGATGTGCACCATTTATCATTCAGCAAACAAACGCCAATATATTTGGAAACTTTGGTAAAAATTTAATCATTTTCACACAAATCACCCTCAATAATTTAAATTGTTACTGATTTCTTGCAAATGAGGGCATTGCAAGATCTTAAGTGTGGGAAGGGGTTAAATTCTTTCGGATTTTAAAATTTTTATATTAAACACTTGGTTACCATTAAAAATACTAGTAAAGCAGTAGTTGTATTAGAATCTAGTGCTCTCTGATAAAAAAGAACAGCCCTAGTCTTATATACTGACTACCCAATTCTAGTAAAATTTTTCAAAATTTTCAATTAAATGAATTCAAAATCATGTTTATACATATTTATGAACGATAAAACTAGGTTTTAACACCGAAATTATTGTTATCTCAGAAAGAACATAAATTAAGAAACAAACTAAAATGTCAAAATTCATTTAAAATGGAATAGAGGACGATAAAAAGGAAAATAAAAGCCAAGTGTGGGAAAATTTACCAAATTATTTTAAACATATGTCACATATATCTGTAACAAATAACTGAAAATACTTTTGCTTTGGACTAAACTAAACTGTTTTACCCGATGAAAGAAAAGAAGAGATGGATCTACATGATGAATCAATTCCATCATTAAAAGGAAGTAAAGTCTTCCGAAAAAGAAACGCGCTTCTTGATTTAGGTCATGAAGTTGTCGTTCAGACCAGCTGTAGGTTGACGAAAAATCTAGAAAAGTCATCACTAAAATCAGCAGGAAATCCACGGAGCTCAGCATCAAACAGGGTCGCCAAGTGGTCAGATTTATCCTAACCATGAGAAGGATTTATCTCGTACAATGGGGGGGCACCATGCAAATTAGCTGGATAAGACTAATGAATCAGATCCCCAGAAAGGATAATCTCCTTAAAGATTAAAAATCAGCTTTTAAGACTGATATTACTCAATCCTAGAGATTGACCTTAAAGATTGAGAATTACAAACTCATGGAATTCGATGATATCTAAACTCGAGCTTAAACGAGAAAATATTTTGATCAAAAATTATAAACCGATTTGTTTTCTGAAAACCCTATTTTCAATGCGTTCATTACCATTGAACGTAAAATCCTAGGAATTCACCTGGAATTCATTAGGTCACCTGAACTAAATCGGGTGTCAACCGTAAGAACGGTGGTTGCATAGTGGTCAAAGACAGGACCTTGTGCCATACCGAAAAATTATAAGGGTGAGCTTTACTATTGCTCCTACCAAGGATAGTAATTGCGTCCGACACGTTATAGACCATAATCAAAAGCATGTCACGGGACATTGCCTTAACAGTTGCTTGTTCAACGCTTTCCTTTACAATCGGACGGTAGTTTGCCGAAAGGTAATATACGGAACAAGTAAACTGGACGTGTTTCTTTCCAAATATAAGGTTAGCAAGTGGGTGACACAAAACTGCAAGTTTTGAGCTAAAATTTTCAAATCTGAAACCCACCAAACCCACAAAAATATTTTGCAAACACCGGTAAAGGGTTATTCCGGAAAACTTATCTAGGGTAAAAAACTAGATTTAATTTTCAAAAGATTAAATGTTTTCATAAAGATCCAATTTCCTTAATGGATCTAAATTTTTATAGTCATGTGGGACTGTAAACCATATCGTTACTACCATTGTTTATACCGCCGTATAGAAATCACTGATGTACAAAGTGTGAAGAATAAAGAAGTGATTCTAGTATTTCAAGACGATATTGCTTGAGGACAAGCAACGCTCAAGTGTGGGAATATTTGATAATGCTAAAAACGAACATATATTTCATAGCATTATTCCTCAAGAAAGACAAGCTTTTAGTTGCAATTGTTCTATTTACAAGTGATATTCGTTTAAATAATAAAAGGTGAAGACAAAAGACAGATTCGACGAATTGAAGACGCAAACGACCAAAAAGCTCAAAAGTACAAAAGACAATCAAAAAGGTTCCAATTATTGATAAGAAACGTCTCGAAATTACAAGAGTACAAGATTCAAAACGCAAAGTACAAGATATAAAATTGTACGCAAGGACGTTCGAAAATCCGGAACTGGGACCAAAGTCAACTCTTAACGCTCGACGCAACGGACTAAAAATTACAAGTTAACTATGTATATAAATATAATATAATATATAATTAATTATATTAATTATATATATATTATATTTATATATAAAAAACCGTCGGCAGAGAAAACTCCAAGGACTGAGCTGTAAATACATCCTCCGCGACTCGCGGAGTTTGAAGGGGATTTTGCCGCGAGTCGCGGAGCCCCAAATTTCAACTCTGGCTATAAAGCAAACCGAATTCTGATCAAATTTCATATTCTATTTTCTCTCTTCTCTATCTATACGATATATATATATATATATATAATTTATATTTTAATTTTAATTATAATTCTAATAATAAGGGTATGTTAGCGAATGTTGTAAGGGTGTAAGTCGAAATTCTGTCCGTGTAACGCTACGCTATTTTTAATCATTGTAAGTTATGTTCAACCTTTTTATATTAATGTCTCGTAGCTAAGTTATTATTATGCTTATTTAAAACGAAGTAATCATGATGTTGGGCTAATTACTAAAATTGGGTAATTGGGCTTTGTACCATAATTGGGGTTTGGACAAAAGAACGACACTTGTGGAAATTAGACTATGGGCTATTAATGGGCTTTATATTTGTTTAACTAAATGAAAGTTTGTTAATGTTAATATAAAGATTTACAATTGGGCGTCCCTATAAATTACCATATACACTCGATCGGACACGATGGGCGGGGTATTTATATGTACGAATAATCGTTCATTTAACCGGACACGGGAATAGATTAATAGCCACTAGAATAATTAAAACAGGGGTTAAATTACATTCAAGGGTAATTGGTGTAATTGTTAACAAAGTAGTAAAACCTTGGTTTACACGCAGTCGATAACCTGGTGTATTCATTAAACAAAGTATTAAAACCTTGTTACAATTCGAATCCCCAATTAGTTGGAATATTTAACTTCGGGTATAAGAATAATTTGATGAGGACACTCGCACTTTATATTTATGACTGATGGACTGTTATGGACAAAAACCAGACGGACATATTAAATAATCCAGGACAAAGGACAATTAACCCATGGGCATAAAACTAAAATCAACACGTCAAACATCATGATTACGGAAGTTTAAATAAGCATAATTCTTTTATTTCATATTTAATTTCCTTTATTTTATATTTAATTGCACTTTTAATTATCGTACTTTTTAATTATCGTAAGTTTATTTTATCGCACTTTTATTATTCGCAATTTCATTATCGTTATTTACTTTACGCTTTAATTTAAGTCTTGTATTTATTTTATATTTTACATTAGATTTTAACTGCGACTAAAGTCTTAAAAATCGACAAACCGGTCATTAAACGGTAAAAACCCCCCTTTATAATAATAATATTACTTATATATATATTTGTATTTTTATAAAAGTAAACTAATATAGCGTTGAGCTTTGTTTAAAGATTTCCCTGTGGAACGAACCGGACTTACTAAAAACTACACTACTGTACGATTATGTACACTGCCTATAAGTGTTGTAGCAAGGTTTAAGTATATCCATTCTATAAATAAATAAATATCTTGTGTAAAATTGTATCGTATTTAATAGTGTTTTCTGCTAAAATTAATAACTATTTTATATACCACCTATTATAACATCACATACCATTTCATAATATCCACTATCCAACTATAAATTGATTTAATAATAATCTTTGATGAACTCAATGACTCGAATGCAACGTTCTTCGAAATATGCTATGAAAGACTCCAAGTAATATCTTTAAAATGAGCAAATGCACAGCGGAAGATTTCTTTAACACCTGAGAATAAACATGCTTTAAAGTGTCAACCAAAAGGTTGGTGAGTTCATTAGTTTATCATAATCATTTATTTCCATCATTTTAATAGACCACAAGAATTTCATTTTCAGTTCTCATAAATATACGTCCCATGCATAGAGACAAAAATAATCATTCATATGGTGAACACCTGGTAACCGACATTAACAATATGCATATAAGAATATCCCCTATCATTCCGGGATCCTCCTTCGGACATAATATAAATTTCGAAGTACTAAAGCATCCGATACTTTGGATGGGGTTTGTTAGGCCCGATAGATCTATCTTTAGGATTCGCGCTCACATGCTCTTATAACATGTAACTAAATTACCTAGCACATCAATCCGCAAAATTATCATTTTTGATCACTTGTCTCTATTTCGTAAAGCATTTATAAAAGCAGCGCATGTATTCTCAGCCCAAAAATATATATTGCAAAAGCAATTAAAAAGGGAGCAAATGAAACTCACCATACTGTATTTCGTAGTAAAAATACATATAACGTCATTGAACAAGTGCAAGGTTGGCCTCGGATTCACGAACCTATATTAATTATATATATTTATATGTTGGTCAATATTTGTATAGCAATTTAGGTCAGGTCATAGTGTAATCCTATCCTATAGCTCGAGTCTAACTCTACAGTATAGTAACATGTTATATTACTCATGCTCAATTAAGATTCTAGTAAAAGGTGACGTGTGAAACAACGTAACATAAATGGTTTCATAATCATAAAATAGTATTTTAGGTTTTTTTTTTTTTTTTTTTTTTTTTTTTTTAGAGAAAATCAACACAAAAAGTTAACAGGAAAAGTCAAAGTTCAAAGTCAAAAGTCAAAGGTTAAAGTCAAAAGTCAAAGGTCAAAGTAAAAATGAGGTCGCATGCAAATATATAATAACTTATACAAAAATGATTTTCGGTCAAACATGACTAAACGGGCCACTTCAGCTATTTTTAGAAAAATTATCGGAACTCCGATTGATAAACGGCCAAAGATAAAAGTTACACATTACCAAAAAAATTAAGCATAAATATTACAGAAGTAAACTAAACCTAGACAACTCGTAGTTGCCAACGCGTTTTCGGCGTTTCAAAGTTAATTTTTCAGCTTTAATAAATTTACAAAAGTGACCGAGTAGCCTACTTTGGAGATTTTTAGAAAATTCCTCAAAACTCGTATTGACAAACGGCCAAAGCCTGCAAATTTTCATTACCACAAAGATATAACATGATTTTTGGCAAGAGTAAACACATATCAGGCCGACCATGACAACTGATACAAAACTGACATTTTTATATAAAAAAGTTTCAGCTCTTTTTAGAATTTTAAAATGTGACCAAACTGTCAACTTTGATGATTTTTAGAAAAATCGTCGAGACTCGAATTGACAAACGGCTAGAGTTGTTTATTAGACCTTACAGCAAAGAATTCAGTGGTATTTTTTTTATGTATGAAACAACGCAGATTAGCGAGAATTTCAGTTCCCGTTTCGACATTTCATCAAAATTTGCAAAACTTCTTTTGTCCATAACTTGACAACCGTTCAACGAAACGAGACGTGCTTTATATGAAAATTCATCTACTCGACGAGTAGAATCCAAATAATCACTTTTTATAACTCAGAAAATTAGTTCACTAATTATCATCAGCAATTTTAATTACGAAATTAATTATGCAATTTGTTTATTTCATAACTTTCTAACCATTACTTGGATTCAAGTGATTCTTAAACCAAAATTCAACTATTTTTCGCTAGCTTTCCAATGACATGCATATCTTATACCTTATCTCAATCGTATATGTAACTAATTCAGGAATCAACATAACCTATCTAATGGCAATATCAAAAGTACAAGCATGCATAATCCTATATACTCGAGCACTAGTCAGGGATACACTATTAGTATGTAAAAATTAAATTATGAGTACACACATATCAATATTGAGATTCAATATTGCAGGAAAGGTACGTAAACGCAACGGAGATGATAAACACTATATTGACCTCACGAGCATACCCATGAACCATACTCAATCACCTCCATAGCTATAACCCATAATTTCCTTAATCTTATCCCACTCGAAAAAACAACTTCGAAATCACTCGGACAGCACTCCGTCGTAATATTTTATGTATACTAATAATATCTTGAGATAATACGGAGTAAATATATATATGTAAATCGATTGAGAGAGTTTAGAGAAAACTATTTTCAAGTTTCTATGAAATAATGAAACCTATTGAATTCTATTTATAATAGATTTTTGAATTATTAAAGTGAATTATTAAAGTATGAATTATTAAAGTGAATTATTAAAGTATGAATTATTAAAGTGAATTATTAAAGTATGAATTATTAAAGTGAATTATTAAAGTATGAATTATTAAAGTGAATTATTAAAGTTAAAGTAAAGTAAAAATAAAGTAAATGTAAAGTTTAAGTATAGTAAAAGTATAAAACTATGTACGTATAATACGCGTATAAATATATATAATATTAATTTAAATCGTTATATATATTTAATAAAATAAAATATAAATATCGTTATCTTTATCATACTAGTTAAGTAATGAGTTGTCAAAAGTGGTTCTAGATACAATCATATAAAGTATTTAATCTAATATTTTGTTTGCGTTTCAAGTTATAATATATATACACATATACATATATAATCATATTCGTTTAATGGTTCGTGAATCGTTGGAACTTGGTCAAGGTTGAATGAATGTATGAACATAGTTTAAAATTCTTGAAATTTAACTTAACAAATATTGCTTATCGTGTCGGAAACATATAAAGATTAAAGTTTAAATTTGGTTGGAAATTTCCGGGTTGTCACAGTACCTACCCGTTAAAGAAATTTCGTCCCGAAATTTGTGTGGAAAGGTCGTGAATGATAATAAGTATGTTATCATGATGCATACGGGCTGAAAATTAGAGTTTTATCATCAGCGAATAATTTGAATAAACAATCTATTTATATGAAGAGTACGAATGAAGCTAACATAGAAGAGTGAAATGAGTAAGTGTAGATTCATCTTATCATTTGACGTAGATATGATTGATTCCCAGATTTTAAGGGATTTGAAGAAAATCTTCTTAATAAGATTTGACTCTCCGGTAATCAAGGGAATTAGGATCCGCTTTAAATGCGATCGTCCATTTTAATTGTTCTGTCGGAGATTTTCTTATAAATTCACCTTCTTCATTTCCTTACAACTCACACCATCTGTTAATGCATTTTATGCAAGTCCCTAGACATCTACCCACGTCCATTGCAGGTACAACAGTTTACAGGCCACCATGATTGCTCGTTATTATCCTATCTGTGGTTGTATGTGGTTACAGGAACTACAGGAACGAGATTTAGATGTTTGACTATGTTAGACTTAGTCAGACGTACGAGTGAAGCCTCACTAGTACGGCTGACAGGCTCATATGCATGGTTGATGCTGAGCTAAGTCACAATTACAACCTAAATGATAAGACACGAGTGAGTGATCACCCGTACGGTTGATGAAGCCAACTCGTACGTGTGATGAATGAATCGTATGGGTGCGTCAATAGCAGGGGTATATAAAGTCTTATGTTCTTCATTTTAGGTTAAGCCTCTCATTTATTACACACACTCAGATCTAGTGAGCTCCTTCGATTCTCTCTCAGTCCAAATCACCCAGGTGGTGAATAATAGCTCTAGGTGTTGATCTAATCACACTTGATTTAGTTGTGGTTTGACTAAATTAATCAAAAAAAAAAAAACTTAACCTATTCACTAGAGGGTTTGATTCACTTATTCTGCCATTGTGTGAGTTAAATCTGTTGATTTCTAAGTTCCTAGTCATGTTTCATCACCTTCTATTCTTTCCCCCTCAACTCATATTTTAAAGTATTCATCAATATGCTCCATCCAGTTCTGATTCTCGATATACTTCTAACTTTCATATCGGTCATTCTTCTTTTTTTTCATCTACCGCCGGAAGAATCTATTTACTTCTACTATACTCTTGGGTTTATAGTGTTCCTAGTTCTCCCGTGTCTTTATATTGCTATATGCATTGATATATATGGTTTATAATTTCTGGTTTGTCGTTGGGCTTTATATGTTCCCTTATATTTCAAAGTCTCTGCTTCTGTCTTCTATAATCATTATCATTCACAGTTAATGCTCTCTTTTATTTGCTGCAATTTATACCCCAATTTCTATTTCGAAGTTTTGTCCTTTCGTTTCTTCTTCTTGCGATTAAGCATCGCTTGTAATGGTCCAGAATTCACAGATACGAATTTCAAAATGAACATTGTTAATGTTCTAGGAAGGAAATTGTGATGGCACGATCTTGACTTGTCAAATTACTAAAATACCTTGGAAAAGGCCGAATCATCAAGAAATATTTTCTTGATATTTTAGAGGTTAAATAGAATACAAGAGTCGTATAACATGGCACATGATGATGTTATGATCTGTGAATCATCACGTTCCATTTAGAAACTCAGCATGACTTACTGTAATATAATCACATTGATCAAGTGTCATTATATTATACTAATTCATGCTTCAGTTCCCAACACTACTTCAAAATATTCCTATTTTAAACTTGAATGTTTCAGAATTTAGAAACTAAAATAGTTTCTTTTATGATGTAATACAGATAGCGCGAAGAGGTAAATGATTTCAAATAAGAAAAATTAATATATTCAGAAATATGGAGGATATTTATAATGAAAGATATGATGATATTTTAGAATTTCTAATATCAGAGGATGATGAAGAATATTGTCCGCAGGGGTTTAGAGTCGGGAGCAAGGTATTCGTTAATGACTTCAGCAGATACTGAATTATTTGGATCCTTTAAAGTCATGTTCAGTCTTTGTAATTTGTCCACAGCCTCCTTCCTACTTTGCTCAATCCGTTTTCCAGTTCCAAGACTTCTCTTTTTCTGCGCTTTGCCAGCACACCTATTCATTATCATCAAACTTTTACTGTTAATGTCGTTTATAGTTTTTTTTTTGCTGCTTCATCAGTATTTTTCCATTTTCGGAGAACCAATTCGTAGTTCGAAGTGTTTTTCAGAATCTTCACATTCAAATTAAGTCCAGAAGATAGACGTTATATATACACATATAACTGTTGGCGTAGACATGCTGCGAGATTTCAAAATACTGATTGCTAATTCCCAATGATTCGTATGGAAATTCTCATTACAAGATGCGAATGAGTAAATGATGGGGTTTCAATGAATAATTATAATGACTTTTTGGAGAGGCTAAAGTCAAAGGGTAATGAAGTTGTTGATACATCTGTTAATAATGTGATGGAATGTAAAAGATTCCCTGGTAACGATGGTGTATATCTCAAGGTTATAATAAAGTTAGTCTGACTGAAAAGTCAAAGTTGACTTGCTGGAGCTGTGACAAAACTGGCTACTTTGAATAGGAGTCGCAAAGTTATTTTTGCTAATAAATGCTAAAGAATCTGACGCGGATACGTTGTTTAAACTTTTACTTTGGTTTCAAGAGTTTTTCAGGTACATAACTGTGGGTAACATGTGGTTGGATCATCATCTCGATTGCTCATCATTCGAAGTGTCTTCAGAAATTTTCGAAGGGTTTGAACACAGATTGTAATCGTTAACATACATTTGATGTTCTAACACAGGTTTGAAGTCAAAATATAGCTTGTGAAAGATGTAAGGATCTAAGAGTGATGATTTTGGTCATATCTCAAGTTGAATTTTGAGATTTCAAAATCAGAATATGTAATTAAATTTTGAATGAGTATGGTTGTTTTGATTTCTATAAAAGAATGTATATTGTTGTGAAAGTAGGGAGTATAATGGATGATTTGCTGAATCAGATTCGAAGAATGTAATACATTAATTGTGAATTTATATATCTCTTGGGAATTACCTACCCGTTAAAAAAAACTTCACAATTAATATTTTGTACAAAAGAATTTTATTACAGTCTTTATGAAAATATATATATATGTATATTTTCTTCAGATGTAACATAGATTTAATGAGTTAATGTTAAATTAAACTCATTTGATTTACGGTTGAAACTAGAATTGAATAATCCCTAAAGGCTTTAAAAAGTACATAACTTTTACGCAGTATTTCTTTAATGACATTGAAATTATGAATCAATACTTCGTTATTTGTTGATGTATGATGTTCGGTTCGTGGAATTCTTGTGAATTTCGCAAAGTACGAATGATGTTATCTGAAAAGTTTCTCGTACATCGATGATGAAAGTGTAAAATCAAATATATACTTGATTTATTATGAATTGGAATTTGTTGAATTGCGACAGAGATTGTAGTTAACGCTGGTTAAGTTGCGGCCGAAGGACGTACATTATTGCATATTTGTAATATGAATTAACCGAGTAGTTAAGATTCACACACAATAGCTTAGCACGAAAAGATTTATTTTTATTTCAAAATATATAAAATATACATATAATTTCTTCAAAGGGAATGAGTTAATTCTTCATAACTCGTTGATAAATATACGGGTTATTGATTCGTAATGATGTCCATAGTGATTCTTGAGCTGACGGAGTTTGTGATGTTATAGGTGTTGTTGATTCTGATGTTGACTGTACTGATGATGCTGGTGACGCTGACGGTACTGTTGATGCTGTTGGTAAAACAAGTTTAGCTTGTTAATCACACACCATTTTTGTCAGGGTTTCTACTCTTCCTTCTATCATTTTGGTTCGCTTAACTGATTTATGGTTAGGGCTAGATTAGATAATCTCTAAGACTTTAGAGATTACATAATCTGCGCGGAATGTTTCTCCAATGAAGTTATGAATTAATACTTCGTCGGTTATTGTTGTTGGTATTCCTTGGTATCTACAGGGCGTATGACATTGGTGCTCGTGGGACAGAGTGTAAAGTTGAGGTTTACGACGTGGTTGTGGTTGGGGTGGTAATGGTACTATTGGCGTTGATGATGGTGTTACTGGTTATGCTGCTTATGCTGCTGCTGGTGTTTGTAATCTCTGCACCATATTCTCCAAAGCCACTACCCGAGCGCGAAGCTCGTTGACTTCTTCTATTACACCGGGATGATTGTCGGTTCGGACGAGAGGATAAATAAAATCTAAAATTTGATGTAATATATAATCGTGACGAGATACTCTGGAAATGAGCGAGAAAATGGTGTTTCGGACAGGTTCGCCGGTAAGTGCTTCAGGTTCTTCGTCAAGAGGGCAATGTGGTGGATGGAAGGGATCACCTTCTTCTTGTCTCCAATGATTGAGGAGGCTACGAACCCATCCCCAATTCATCCAGAATAGGTGATGACTGATTGGTTGATCTATTCCGGTCACACTGCTTTCGGAGCTGGAGTGGGATTCCATTTCGAAATCCGAGGAACTTAAATTAATGATGAATTCCATTTCGTACGATTGAATAAGGATTTTTTTTTTCGATATGAAATGATTTTCGGTTATCGGATGGTATTCTAATTACATAGAATATCCATATATATAGAATAAAAGATTTCGTAAATTACGGAGGAATTTACGGGATATATCAGGCAACGTTTACAGTAATAGATACGTTAAGATATGATTTAGCAGATACGCTAAGATATGAATTTTTGTCTATACACTATTCATGCAATCAATGCAGCAAGACGTGTCTTAGACTAAAAATGATAAGCAGGTAATTTCCTGAGGATGATAAGTAGTTAATTTTTGACACAAAATGATAAGCAAAACTATTGACATGCAGACACGGTCGAAGTCCAGACTCACTAATGCATCCTATCGACTTATCTGTTAGACACACTAATGCAGACCTGGTTCGCTAAGACCACCGCTCTGATACCAACTGAAAGGACCCGTTCATATACATTATAAACGATTCACAATAGTTGATTACATTGCGAGGTATTTGACCTCTATATGATACATTTTACAAACATTGCATTCGTTTTTAAAAGACAATCTTTCTTTACATCGAAAATTGACAGGTATGCATACCATTTCATAATATCCACTATCCAACTATAAATTGATTTAATAATAATCTTTGATGAACTCAATGACTCGAATGCAACGTTCTTCGAAATATGCTATGAAAGACTCCAAGTAATATCTTTAAAATGAGCAAATGCACAGCGGAAGATTTCTTTAACACCTGAGAATAAACATGCTTTAAAGTGTCAACCAAAAGGTTGGTGAGTTCATTAGTTTATCATAATCATTTATTTCCATCATTTTAATAGACCACAAGAATTTCATTTCCAGTTCTCATAAATATACGTCCCATGCATAGAGACAAAAATAATCATTCATATGGTAAACACCTGGTAACCGACATTAACAATATGCATATAAGAATATCCCCTATCATTCCGGGATCCTCCTTCGGACATGATATAAATTTCGAAGTACTAAAGCATCCGGTACTTTGGATGGGGTTTGTTAGGCCCGATAGATCTATCTTTAGGATTCGCGCTCACATGCTCTTATAACATGTAACTAAATTACCTAGCACATCAATCCGCAGAATTATCATTTTTGATCACTTGTCTCTATTTCGTAAAGCATTTATAAAAGCAGCGCATGTATTCTCAGCCCAAAAATATATATTGCAAAAGCAATTAAAAAGGGAGCAAATGAAACTTACCATACTGTATTTCGTAGTAAAAATACATATAACGTCATTGAACAAGTGCAAGGTTGGCCTCGGATTCACGAACCTATATTAATTATATATATTTATATGTTGGTCAATATTTGTATAGCAATTTAGGTCAGGTCATAGTGTAATCCTATCCTATAGCTCGAGTCTAACTCTACAGTATAGTAACATGTTATATTACTCATGCTCAATTAAGATTCTAGTAAAAGGTGACGTGTGAAACAACGTAACACAAATGGTTTCATAATCATAAAATAGTATTTTAGGTTTTTTTTTTTTTTTTTTTTTTTTTTTAGAGAAAATCAACACAAAAAGTTAACAGGAAAAGTCAAAGTTCAAAGTCAAAAGTCAAAGGTTAAAGTCAAAAGTCAAAGGTCAAAGTAAAAATGAGGTCGCATGCAAATATATAATAACTTATACAAAAATGATTTTCGGTCAAACATGACTAAACGGGCCACTTCAGCTATTTTTAGAAAAATTATCGGAACTCCGATTGATAAACGGCCAAAGATAAAAGTTACACATTACCAAAAAAATTAAGCATAAATATTACAGAAGTAAACTAAACCTAGACAACTCGTAGTTGCCAACGCGTTTTCGGCGTTTCAAAGTTAATTTTTCAGCTTTAATAAATTTACAAAAGTGACCGAGTAGCCTACTTTGGAGATTTTTAGAAAATTCCTCAAAACTCGTATTGACAAACGGTCAAAGCCTGCAAATTCTCATTACCACAAAGATATAACATAATTTTTGGCAAGAGTAAACACATATCAGGCCGACCATGACAACTGATACAAAACTGACATTTTTATATAAAAAAGTTTCAGCTCTTTTTAGAATTTTAAAATGTGACCAAACTGTCAACTTTGATGATTTTTAAAAAATCGTCGAGACTCGAATTGACAAACGGCTAGAGTTGTTTATTAGACCTTACAGCAAAGAATTCAGTGGTATTTTTTTTATGTATGAAACAACGCAGATTAGCGAGAATTTCAGTTCCCGTTTCGACATTTCATCAAAATTTGCAAAACTTCTTTTGTCCATAACTTGACAACCGTTCAACGAAACGAGACGTGCTTTATATGAAAATTCATCTACTCGACGAGTAGAATCCAAATAATCACTTTTTATAACTCAGAAAATTAGTTCACTAATTATCATCAGCAATTTTAATTACGAAATTAATTATGCAATTTGTTTATTTCATAACTTTCTAACCATTACTTGGATTCAAGTGATTCTTAAACCAAAATTCAACTATTTTTCGCTAGCTTTCCAATGACATGCATATCTTATACCTTATCTCAATCGTATATGTAACTAATTCAGGAATCAACATAACCTATCTAATGGCAATATCAAAAGTACAAGCATGCATAATCCTATATACTCGAGCACTAGTCAGGGATACACTATTAGTATGTAAAAATTAAATTATGAGTACTCACATATCAATATTGAGATTCAATATTGCAGGAAAGGTACGTAAACGCAACGGAGATGATAAACACTATATTGACCTCACGAGCATACCCATGAACCATACTCAATCACCTCCATAGCTATAACCCATAATTTCCTTAATCTTATCCCACTCGAAAAAACAACTTCGAAATCACTCGGACAGCACTCTGTCGTAATATTTTATGTATACTAATAATATCTTGAGATAATACGGAGTAAATATATATATGTAAATCGATTGAGAGAGTTTAGAGAAAACTATTTTCAAGTTTCTATGAAATAATGAAACCTATTGATTTCTATTTATAATAGATTTTTGAATTATTAAAGTGAATTATTAAAGTATGAATTATTAAAGTGAATTATTAAAGTATGAATTATTAAAGTGAATTATTAAAGTATGAATTATTAAAGTGAATTATTAAAGTTAAAGTAAAGTAAAAATAAAGTAAATGTAAAGTTTAAGTATAGTAAAAGTATAAAACTATGTACGTATAATACGCGTATAAATATATATAATATTAATTTAAATCGTTATATATATTTAATAAAATAAAATATAAATATCGTTATCTTTATCATACTAGTTAAGTAATGAGTTGTCAAAAGTGGTTCTAGATATTTATAAAAGTTATATACGTTTTAATAATAAAGTTCTTTTTAAACTGAAAACGTTTTTGTACGTTTGAAACTAAATAGATCAATCGAGTCTTTATGAGATTCAATCTTCCATTAACCTTTGTCTAGTTCTCAATGATTGACAATTTGTTCATATTTATAAATCACTTTACCATTTTCCGAATATTGTTAAAATGAAAAGATTTCTCAAATCAACGTGGGCCTTTCAACAGAGACTTGTAATTATAATTCAATATATCTGATAATTCAATCATTTGATCTTATCTTCTAATTCCATTGATAAACATTTTGAAACAGATACAATCATATAAAGTATTTAATCTAATATTTTGTTTGCGTTTCAAGTTATAATATATATACACATATACATATATAATCATATTCGTTTAATGGTTCGTGAATCGTTGGAACTTGGTCAAGGTTGAATGAATGTATGAACATAGTTTAAAATTCTTGAAATTTAACTTAACAAATATTGCTTATCGTGTCGGAAACATATAAAGATTAAAGTTTAAATTTGGTTGGAAATTTCCGGGTTGTCACATGGATTAGGACGGGTTATCACATAACTGTTTCTATCTCAACTGTAAAACCAAACTACCACCTCCCTCTCTCTCTATATCTCTCTCTCATATCGTCACTCGATAATTTTCCTTGAACACCATATAATTGAACAGCTAGTGCGAGTATTCATGGAATAATGATGATGAAGAATTATCTCGCCTGTCAATTTTTCCCTTTTTTTCCATTTGGCTGACAATTACAAATAATTGAAGACCCCACTTGTTTTCATTCGCATGGTATACTTTCTGTTATATTTTCCTACTCTCGATATAACCCGACCACTTGATAAGATATTGGACTCCTTTTAGTATTATACTTATTTTAAGCCAGCCATATTCTTTTCAATGTGGACTGATAATATGGACTGCATATTTTGGCCTTATAACCGATTGACAACAAAGGATTTAAATAAGTCTAAGGCTGCTGAAATCGTTATCTCCTTTATTTGGTTTATAAACCGAAACAGCCTTTTGTGATGTTATTAACTGGGCCGAGATTCATTAAGTAGTCTGTGGGCCGAGACCCACTTTACTGTGGGCCTTTATGTTAAGTGGGATGGGATTTCATTATGGGTAAATGGTTGTTGGGCTACCATGATCCAATTTCCTTTTTACGCCAAACCTTAATTCTAATTAGATGACGAGAATGGAGAATGGATCTATGATTATGATGGTAACGATGCATGAAAATGATGATAGTTACGCGTAAAATGATAAAGATGATGAGTAATCTTAATTAATGATGGTATTAATGATGATTAGGTTAAAGAACGAACGAAGAATATAAAGATTATGATTATGATTATGATTTATGATTATGATTATGATTCTGATTATGTGATGAGGATTTGATGAAAATGATATAGAGATAGTTATGATAATGAATGGCGAGTATAATGATGATGATTAGACGATATGAGGATGATGATGACAATAGGGTTTTGTGTTGAGAAGACAACAAATACATACGGGTTAAAATAGTTAAATATAGGGATTAAATCATAAATGAACGTATGGTTAAGTGGTTTGGTGTGTTTGGGTTAAGCAAGAGTCTTGGGTTCGAGCTCGGGCTCGAGTATATTTTTTTTTAGAAAAAGAAAGAAGAAGGATACAGAAGTAAAGGTTAAAAACAATTTGAATTGGGTGCTATTTCAGAATTGAAACACATAGCATAATGGTTAAGGATGTTATCGGGTTAGCGGGACATCGCGAGTTCAAACCCGGATTTGGGCATTTCTTTAAGGGTTACTTCCTTGAGGTAGTATTACAATTATTATTATTATTATTATTATTATTATTATTATTATTATTATTATTATTATTATTATTATTATTATTATTATTATTATTATAAGTATTATTATTAAGTATTATCATTAAGGTTATTATTAGTAGTATTATTATGAATAAAATCATTATTATTATTATTATCATTTTTTATTATTGTCACTATTTTAGTGTTAAAAAAATATTACTTTAATAAATAAAGGACATTTATGTAAAAATATATTGTACATCTATATTAATATTAAATACTATCTTGTTTAATAAAAGGTTATTACAAATAAGTTACAAATAATATTTAAATATATTTTAAATTGAATCATATATATAAATAGTAAATCTTAATACATAACTAAATATATATATAGATTTGTTTGATTACGATTATGTGTATTAATATATATGAATGATATAGGTTCGTGAATCTGAGGCCAAACCTACACTTGTTCAATGTCGTCATATGCATTTTTACTACAAAATACAGTATCGTGAGTTTCATTTGCTCCCTTTTTAAATGCTTTTGCAATATATATTTTTGGGACTGAGAATACATGCGCTGCTTTTATAAATGTTTTACGAAATAGACACAAGTAATTGAAACTACATTCTATGGTTGAATTATTAAACCGAATATGCCCCTTTTTAGTCTGGTAATCTAAGAATTTGGGAACAGACACCTTAATTGACGCGAATCCTAAAGATAGATCTATTGGGCCCAACAAGCCCCATCCAAAGTACCGGATGCTTTAGTACTTCGAATTTATCATGTCCGAAGGGAATCCCGGAATGATGGGTATATTCTATATGCATCTTGTTAAGGTCGGTTACCAGGTGTTCAATCCATATGAATGATTATTTTTGTCTCTATGCATGGGACGTATATTTATGAGAAATGGAAATGAAAATCTTGTGGTCAATTTAAATGATGAAAATGAATGTTTATGATAAACTAATGAACTCACCAACCTTTTGGTTGACACTTGAAAGCATGTTTATTCTCAAGTTTGAAAGAAATCTTCCGCTGTGCATTTGCTCATTTTAGAGATATTATTGGGAGTCATTCATGGCATATTTCAAAAGACGTTGCATTCGAGTCGTTGAGATCAACAAGATTATTATTAAGTCATTTATAGTTTGGATATATTATGAAATGGTATGCATGCCTGTCAACTTTCGATGAAATGAAAGTTTGTCTTTTAAAACGAATGCAATGTTTGTAAAATGTATCATATAGAGGTCAAATACCTCGCGATGTAATCATATGTTATTGTATTCGTTCTTATGGATTAGGACGGGTCTTTACAACCACCACCATCAACCACCACCACCATCACCATCACCCACCACCACCCACCACCACCACCCCCACTACCCCCACCACCTA
The DNA here is from genome assembly GCF_046630445.1 of Rutidosis leptorrhynchoides. Classification (NCBI taxonomy): domain Eukaryota; kingdom Viridiplantae; phylum Streptophyta; class Magnoliopsida; order Asterales; family Asteraceae; genus Rutidosis; species Rutidosis leptorrhynchoides. The sequence continues at coordinate 543,418,420 of NC_092333.1, forward strand.
CCGCCACCACCAACCACCACCACCCACCCACCCACCACCACCATCCACCACTACCCACCACCACCACCAACCACCACCCACCATCCACCACCACCCACCACCGACCACCACCACCCCTACCACCACCCACAACCACCAACCACCAACCACCACCCACCACCACCACCATCTACCACCACCACGAACCACCACCAACACCAATCACCTTCACACACCACCAACCACCACCAACCACCGCCACCCACCGCCACCCACCACCACCAACCACCACCACCACCACCCACCATCACCCACCACCACCCCTACCAATAAAAACCACCACTAAAGATACACAGTAGCAGTACAACATCTTTGAGTTCAAGGAGGACCCAACAATCACAAAATTAAGCAACAAACTCTTTTTTAATTATCTCAAACCACTACAGTTTAAAAAAAATTATCACAAAATTAATTAATTAGTTATAGTCTATCAGTAGTCTAACATTTCATTTATCTTATAATTATCATTGAGACAAAACATCAAACACCTAGTGTGCAACATCTTATAAATGGAAAATCATTCATCATGTACACATAACTACACTCAGATTGAAAAAATTTACTAATTACTAGAAAGATCATGTAACAACTATATCAAGTCTCGGTTCTATGAATTGATTTTAAGTATCTAATTTTACAAATGAAGATCACTTAATTCATAAAACAAGAGACTTGGCTAAATTCTTAATTCATAAAAAAAAAAACATGAGACTTAGCTAAATTTCTAATTCATAAAACAAAGAAGAGACCTAATTCATAAAACAAGAAGAAACCTGTTAGAATTCATCCATTTGTTCTTCGATAAACTTCGCTACTTTTCAATTGATTAACAGAACCACCGCACAATCAAATGACGATTTTCTTCGAAACAATCACAATGATAATGAGAAGTCTTCTTTTACACTCAGATTCTAAAATTACAGTTCAGATCGATGGAGCCTTCGTCGTCTCGAAATCATGATTCTGAAGCTTTCTATTTGAGTCCGTAACGTGAAATCAAAATCGTGTTACAAGGATCTGAGATTGGATAAGATATCAGTTGAAGGAGATGAATTGAAGAACGTATGAACCCTACAATCTTTAATTTCCTTTATTTTATTGTTGTTGAAAAAAGCCAGGAGAAATTAAATTATGAAAATGACCAAAATATCCCTCTGCCGTTTTTTAGTATAAAATTGGAATTTTTAAAATGTGAGGCCCATATTCACTTATCCAATTTGTACCCCATTTAGTGCTTAGCTATGGATTGAACCGCTATATATATATATATATATATATATATATATATATATATATATATATATATATATATATATATATATATATATATATATATATAGTAGAGGGATTAAATGAGAACTTTTTTTGTGTGAGAACCCTGAGAACTCAAAAATACACTGAAATTCGAGCAAAAATGGGAAATTCGAGCAAAAAACTCCATATTCGAGCAAAAAATAGGACACGGACGAGCAAAAAACCTGATAGTCGAGCAAAAATGGAGAAAGTCGACAAAAAAAAGAAAGACGAACAAAAATTTGATATTCGAACAAAAAATGTGTTCTACATTTTTGAAATTCGAACGCAAAAATGTAGAACATATAGGTAGTCGAACAAAAATTTTGATATTCGAACAAAAAATGGTTCTACATTTTTTTTCGAATTTTTTTTTTTTTCTCGACTATGAAATTTTTGTTCGTCCGTGTTTTGTATTTTTGCTCGAATTCCTCTTTTTTTGCTCGAATTTAAGTGTATTTAGGTGTTTTTTTGGAGTTCCTAGAGTTCTCACACTAAAAAAGTTTTCACTGGATCCTCTCCATATATATATATATATATATATATATATATATATATATATATATATATATATATATATATATATATATATATAGTGGTATGATCAAGAGGGAAGTAACCATTCGGGGGGAAGCGGGGGGAAGCAAAAACTTTTTTTTTTCGTTTTTTGAAAAAACTTTGTTCACGAACATTATAGATGAGATGAAAATATGAACATTTAGTAGAGATACTTTGTGATAAATGTTTTTATTTTGGCGGGAAAACGCTCGAAGAAGTAATATATAACAATTATCGTGTTTTTCGAACGTATTTTGAGGTTTTAGCTATTGGGGTTTAGATATTAGGGTTTAGATATTAGGGTTTATAGGGTTTAGATATTAGGGTTTAGAAATTTAGGGTTTAGGGTTTAGATTTAGGGTTTAGATTTAGGATTTAGATTGAGTTTTTAACACGAACGGTTTAGAGTTTAGGGTTTAGGGTTTGGTGTTTTGGGTTTATGGAATAAACTCAAAACACCAAACCCTAAACCCTAAACCCTAAACTCTAAATCGGGCTAAATTTTACTTCACAAAACATGAAGAAAAAAAACGTTCATATTCTTCACGAACAATATTATCTTGAATGTTATTTTTGTCGATCGTTTTCCCGCCTAAATAATAACATTCATCACGAGGTGTATCTTCTAAATGTTCATATTTTCGTGTTATCTTGATGCAGGGAAAAAAAATTCAAAAAAACGGAAAAAAAAATTTGCTTCCCCCGATTGGTTACTTCCTTATTGATCCTGCCCATATATATATATATATTGTTATAAGTCAAGTGTCATGGTGTAGTGGCCGACACTTTTGATAAAGTAAAATTTGGTGAATCAATATATTTGGTGGATCACGGATATTACTGTTCCACCTAACTGCACAGTGAATTATTGTACTATAAGTATGTTATCGATTGTAATCAGTATGTACATCATTCTTCAATAAGAATTTACTCTCTTCTATCTTCCTTCATATTAGTATCTTCCTTCATATTAGTAAGATATATTTCATATACAATATGAAATTATAACACGTTATCAGCACGAAGAGCTCCGTATAATTAAGGTGATTCTTTCAGTTGCCCAACCACCACTTCCACCTTTCAAGATTCCCGCCGGCCACCGTCCTTCGCCGCTGAAACCGTCGGACGATCTTGAAACCTCTGATGTGTCTTCTGATCAAGAATTTATCAACTTGGGTTCTTTCACCACTGAGTTATACTCATCAGGTATTCCAAAAGTTGTTGACGATATTTAATTTACACTTAATTAACTAACAAGGAATTCGTACCTCAAAACTATCCTCTTGTTTTCTTTATCAATATTAATTGATATCTATCTGCTTGCTTGAAACAAAACCGATAAAAACTTTGAATGTGAACTATAAGTGGTGTTTGAATGAGTATGTCCCGGTGTTGTTTTCTACCGACAATTTTCTTATGCCTTGTAGACTTGTACCCCATGCTATGTTGCTTGTACCTCCCGCTGGGTCTTATTTGTAGCTTTAAAAGTCTTATATTTTTACTTCACTTGTATATCTTCACACGGTTGAAACTTGAATTAAAAATACCCGTACAATATTATAGTAGAAGAACGAACTTATTTAGAACTTAAAACTTAGAAATTAAATTACAAGTGAATATGTGAATATGATAGTAAAATATTGTTGTGTGTTCGAACGTACTATGTGTTTAGAGAATATAATTCCCATGGTAATTATTGGGGAGTTTGTGAGTGTAAATCGAGGAGTATTAGATGTTGACTAATGAATTTCTCTCTTTTTCTATCGTGTGACAAGGAGAGAAAAAGAAAAGAAAACAGAAATATTAAGATACATATACATAGATTACTTACACATATATAAGAAACCCACATCGGGTATCATCACATACCACGACTTACAACTTCTTCTCGTTGTTGTTTGCTATTTGGTTACCCATGTTTCTGTTACCATCAACAACCACCCTCACAACACCATCATTCTTGTCGCTATTGCCTGCTACGGCTTACTTATCACCTTAAAACAAACCCATTTAAATGCTCCTGCCGTTGTGTAATTCCTTTTATGTGTTCTTGTTTCCTGCTCGAACCAAACAAACGCAAGCACCACCATAACTCATGATTACTATACCTACTGCTATTAAACCTTATTCTATTTTTTTCTGTCGAGCCATTTTACACGATATTCGGTAATATAGGTTCACAGATTAGAGATTTTCAACATGGTTATATAGAAAATTATTATTTCAACGCATGATAAAAGTGGCAAGTGGAATCTAATGGAATTAAATGGCCGACAACTTTAAGTCATGAATGGCATTTTATTTCTTTCTTTTATTTTTTTATATTTGCACGTTCCATGAACCACCAAAAGTCTTTAATCATTTGGCCATAACTATTCATGCATAGTCATTTTTGTCCATGCATTAAATAAATGCGAGTCATCAGTTGTGGACTATGGTCCAACAATAATGGCCATAGTACAATGATTTACTTCTTTAATTTTCAATTGTGATATTATCATATTTATTTTTAAACACAATGGGACAAGTATATATCAATCTGATACAGAGCTATTTCTAAACATATCTTAGTCCATCCAAAGATAACTAACTATATATAATTTGTTATTCAAGTTGAATATGGTTAATTCGTGTAATTTAAGAAAAACAAGGATAGACGAGTGGTTAAGGGTGTTGTGGATTAACGAGAGGTCGTGAGTTCGAGCCCGAGCTGCGACACTATATTTTTAGCTATTTCCTTAAGGTTCGTGAATCCGAAGCCAACCCTGCATTGTTCAGTTCCGTCGTATGCATATTTTTACTACAAAAAAAAAACGTATTGTATTAAAAAAAATCTTCCTCTGTGCATTTGCTCATTTTAAAAATATAATGGAAAGGCATAAAGAATTATGTAATCAGTATTATACAATGGTGAAGGAAAAGAATTGGTGTAATCATATAGGAGAGAAAGAGAAGTCAGTAATATACAATTTGAACTCATTATGGTAAAATAAAAAAAAGGGTCATAGGCGTGCAAACGATTTTAAAAAAAAAAAGAAGCTATTTTGACCTTTTATTCTTCCACTATACAAGATTTGAAATGATGAGAGTGAATTTTTTTTTTGAAAATCTTGATTAAGTAAACTATGAGCAACCTTCGACTTATATGATCTAAATTTTCTAAGATGCCTAGCTTGTTATGTATTACTCATAAATAAATGGTTTTAGACCATAGCGCATATGATGAAAAGCGCAGCTTATATGATGAAAAGCGCAGCGCATATGATTAAAAGCGCATATGATGAAAATCGCAGCGCATATAATTAAAAGCGCATATGGTGAAAATGATATATTAATGAAAAGCACATATGGTGATTAATGAAAAGTATATTGTGAAAAGGAATCACAAATGTTTCTTGAAAGAATTCAAGGTGAGATATGTGAATAAATTCATCCACCATGTGGATAATTTTAGACATTTCATGTTCTGATAGACGCATTCGGTAGATGGTCTCATGTTTGTCTATTACAAAGCCGTAAAATGGCATTTGCATAGTTTCTCGCACAAATTATTAAATTAAGAACACATTTTTCTGATTACACCATTAAAAGGATGCAAATTGATAATGCTGCTGAGTTAACATCTCAAGCATTTAATGATTATTATATTTCTATAGGGATTGTTGTTGAACATCCTATTACTCATATACATACAAAATTGGTTTAGCTGAATCATTAATTAAACGATTGCAACTAATAGCTAGACCATTGAAAATGAGTACACAACTCTCAGAATTTATATGGGGACATGCAAATTTGCATGCTGCGACATTATTTCATATTAGACAAAATCCAAGTCATAAATATTCTCCCCTACAACTTGATTTTGGCCTAGAGCCAAATATTTTCCATTAGAACATTTGTTTGTGCAATGTATGTTCTAGTTGCACAACCACAACGCACTAAAATGGGTCCTCAAATGAGGAGGGGGATATATATATTGAATATGAAACATCTTCAATTATAAGATATATTGAACCCATGACGGGTGATGTTTTTACATCACGTTTTGCTTATTGTCATTTTAAAAATTATTCCCAATATTAGAGGGAGAAATGAAAAATAAAGAAAAAGATGCTTCATGATGTGAGTATCAATTAAGGTATATAGAACTCGCACAAAAGAATGCGAAACGAAAGTTAAAAAAAAATAATAATGCATATGCAAGAACTTGCAAATTAATTACTTTATGCATTTAAAGATACAAAAAGAGTGACTAAATAATATATAATAGCAGGAAATGCTCCAGCTCGAATTGAAATTCCAAAAGCTGGCAATAATGTCACTCATGAGTATTTGCCACGTCTGAAACGTGGAAGGCCAATTGGTTCCAAAGATAAAAATCCTCGAAAAGAAAAATCAGCTGATAATGAGGTAAAAGAAAGTGTTCAAGAAGAACCACAAATCAATATTCCTTCTGCAGAGGATATTGATAAATGTAAATACATAAATTGCGATAAATTATGCAATATTATGGAACCGAAATGAAATGAAAAATCTTGATGAGATATTTTCATATAATGGTACAATGACATCATGAATAAAGATGATGATCTGGAATCAAAATCTATCATTGAATATCAAAATGGACATGATTGAGCTCAATGGAAAAGATCAATATGAGCTGAATTAGAATCGCTCGATAAAAGAAAAGTTTTCGGATCAATCGTTATCACTTTTAAAGATGTGAAACGTATGTGATACAAATGAATTTTTATCCGAAAAAGAAATGTGCAAATGAAGTTACAAGGCAAAACTAGACTTGTAACTCAAGATTTCCCACAAAGACCAGAAATGAATTAGGAGGAAAACTTATCATCCTGTAATGGATACAATTACTTATTAGATACTTAATCAACCTGGTAGTTATTTAAATGCATCTCATGGATGTTGTTACTACTTATCTGTATGGATCACTTGATAGTGATATACATGAATATACCTGAAGGGTTTAAGGTATCATAAGCATCTAATACAAAACCCAAGGGGATGTATTCCATTAAATCACAAAGATTTTTATATGGGTTTATACAAGTACTTGATAAGAAAAGGGTATACATATAAACTTATTTGCACGTGTGTTTTATAAAAACAATGTTCGGATATGTGATCATAGTTGTTTATATTAATTATCTTAAATAAAGAAATCTATGAAGCCATTCAACTTCTAAAGAAATATTTTGAAATGGAAAAATCAAGTATTACGTTGATTTACATATTGAGCATATGACTAATGACTTATTTATACATCAAACAACTTATACAGAAAAGATTTTAAAACATATTAATATGGACAAGACAAAAACCATTAAGTACTCCTATGGTTGTCAGATCTCAATATTGATACTGATCCATCCTCTTGAAGATCATGAAGATCTTCTTGGTTCATAAGTTCCATATTTTAGTGAAATTGGGGCTCTTATGTATCTTACAAATTATACAAGACCTGACATTTCTTTTGCAGCTAATTTGTTGACAAGGTTCAACTCAGCCCCTACCAAAATACATTGGAATGGGATCAAACATATATTTTGATACCTTCGGGGAACTACCGATTTATAATTATTTTATTCTAACAACTCGAAACAAGATTTGTTTGGTTATACAGATGCAGATTATTTATTTGATCCACATAAAGCTAAATCTCAAACTGGATATGTATTCCTAAATAGAGGCACCGCAATATCATGGCGTTCTCAAAAACAAACACTTGTTGCAACATCATCAAATCATGCCAAATGGATTGCATTACATGAAGCCACTCGGGAATGTTTTTGGTTGAGATCAATGACACAACTCATTACTGATTCTTGTGGACTAGAACGCGATAAAAGTCCAACAACTATCTATGAAGATAATGCAGCTTGCATAGCACAGATGAAAGAAGGGTATATCAAAAGTGGCCGATCAAAACATATACCTCCTAGATTCTTCTCATACACTCAAGATCTCATCAAGGACATCCAGATTGAAATGAGATATGTTCAATCTAGCAAAACTCTGCCGATCTTTTAACCAAAGCACTTCCTACTGCTGTTTTCAGAACACACGTTCACAATATTGGCATGAGGCAAGATCAAAAGATGTGACGACTCAACGATGTCTACTTGAGGGGGAGTCAACTCTATGCTGCACTCTTTTTCCCTTGGCTAAAGTTTTTATCCCACTGGGTTTTTCTTTAGCAAGGTTTTTAACGAGGCAGTAACTTGTAATTGATCTCTAGTGCAACAAAATTGTCGTCCAAGGGGGAGTGTTATAAGTCAAGTGTCATGGTGTAGTGGCCGACACTTTTGATAAAGTAAAATTTGGTGAATCAATATATTTGGTGAATCACGGATATTACTGTTCCACCTAACTGCACAGTGAATTATTGTACTATAAGTATATTATCGATTGTAATCAGTATGTACATCATTCTTCAATAAGAATTTACTCTCTTCTATCTTCCTTCGTATTAGTATCTTGCTTCATATTAGTAATATATATATATATATAAAATCTTTTAATCATCTTTCAAAATACCGCAAAATCGAGGGATAATCTATTTGGTAGGTTTGAAGGAGCGGCAGGGAACGCCATCAGAATAAATCATCACCTGCTTCATTTTGACGCTTTGTTCCTCTGTAATTTCAGCTCCATCGTCTTCTCCAAATCTTCAACAACCCCCTTATTTCTAGGGTTTGATTCGGTTTGCAGGATTATTGAAGATGCAATTAACTCTTGAATTCGGGTAATTCCATACTCCTGTATATTGTACACTATATAATATGATTGTGATGTGATTGATTAATCAATTGATATTTGCAATAGCTTCTGTACATGATTGTTCGATACTTGAAAACACAAACCCAAATACTGTATCTTTCAGTGGAACTAGGATCTTTTTCACAGGGGTCAAAAAAAAAATTTAAAAAGTGCAGTTTTTTTGAGCAAAATATGGAGGTTTTGAGGCAAAATATTGAGGTTTTTAGGCAAATTATGGATTTTTTTTTTGCAAAATTTGAAGAAATTTGGGTAAAATTTGAAAATTTTGGGGCAAAAGTTCGAGAATTTCGGGCAAAATTTGAATATTTTGGGATAAAATATGTAGATTTTAGGGCAAAAAAAAATCGTCAAAGTCAAAAAACCAAAAATTTTTACAATGAAAATTGCAAATACACTGGGCAGCCCCCGCCCTGCCCCAAATAGTTTCGCCTCTGGTACCTTTATTACTCATGTTATGTTATGTGAAGAGTGATAGTCAACCGATATAAACTTGGTGCATATCTATGTGATTGCATCATTTTGAACTTTTTTTAACTATAGAATTCAATTTAAATTGTTTAGTTCCAAGCAATGCCTTTCATTGTGATATGACTACTGTTTGCATATTGCATTATATCTTATGTATAATCCCTTCAGACCAACCACAGGAGGCTATTGGCTGATGTCTGATTCAGTACTAATTCTGTAATTCGTAGTCAAACTAAAAAGACCATGCTATTGTTATAGAAGCTCTTATGACTTAGTTTTTTTTTTTTTAAAGATGTTTTGGTCTGATGAAGATCTCTCGACTGTGTTTGTAAAGAAGATGTGGCCTAAAGGTCTGAATGCCGCCGTATGCTGACTGGTGAAGACTGTTTGTTTTTATGTTTGCAAAATAACTCAATCATGTCTGCAGCACTTAGAAGCATATTTATAAGTCTGCGAGGTTGCAGACAGAATAAGACATTCTGCGGGGCGCGCAGACATAAGACATATAATTAGATATAGCTTAATTGTGAATTTTTGTGATAATAGCATCTAATACCATAACTAAGTTTCATTTCTCAGTAGTTGTCCAAGTAATGTTAGGAATTTAAGTGTGGGTTCAAAGAAAGAATGCACATCAATACAGCCCATTAGTGACCAAAAAATGAATTCACTTTAAAGGTTGTGAATCTTGATACACCTATGTCCCTAAAATGGCTCCAAATGATGCCTATATATTTTACAAACTGATGGACATGACAGTATGATACCACCAAGTGCATAAGAAGTCAGGTCACCTACTAGATGAGGCTAGCTGCAATTAATCTGGCTATTCAAATACTCTGCTACATGTTGCTACAACTTATGGTGTGCCTTAATATACTTAATAATTTATGTAAAATTACACCACTAATTGTTTCAGACTACTTTTTGTTGATTTAATCTTTGTGAGACCATAACGATTTATGTGAAATATTCTATAACAGTTTAATTATATATTTCAAGTTTGTGTTGCTATGTTTTAAACTGTTTTGGATATCTTTGGGTGCCATCATGCTTAATTGACATGATATGTGCAAGCATCTAGTATCATGTATCATAGATGCTATATTGATTTTCGTTTTGTTTCGAAATCTAGTGGAGGACTTGAACTTCTTTGTGACTCAGTGAAGATCCATAGCGTCGATGTTGACCTACCAGCTGAAGAAAACAAGGTGCAAAACTAAGTTGTCGAATTTTATAATCCCAGCTCTTAAATTTTAGATCTTCACATTATTATTAGATGTATAATATAATTGTTCTTTAACTCTGTTTCTTAGTTGACCATGAAGCACTTGCTTGCTTGGGTTCGATCCACTTTAATCAAGGAGAGGCCTGAAATGTTCATGAAGGGAGACACCGTGTAAGTCCCCACTTGTTTCCATAATATTTTTCCTGCACAATAGGTGGTTAAATGGTGGTACAAATAGGTTTCGAGTTAAAACGGGTGGGTTGAGTGGAACAAATCTTGGTCAAAATTTAAGTTGCTTTATAAGACGTGACTGGTGACCTTTGACTCGTTACAGATAAACCGTAGTGATTGTTTATAAGTAAACTGGTGACCCGTTGGATGATATGTTGTGCAGGCGGCCAGGGGTTCTTGTTCTTGTGAACGATTGTGACTGGGAATTGAGCGGTCAACTTGATACAACCTTGGAAAATAAGGATGTTGTCGTATTCATTTCTACTTTGCATGGGGGATAGATATATAATATGTGCACTTGTGCTTATTTTAAAGTTCCTTGATACAATGTTGAAAGATAAAGCTGTTGTCATTTTTATCTTTTACTATGTATCAGTTATTGTTGAACCGTCGTCTGTAGACGTATTTTTGTGATCGGATTATGTGTTTCAATCTGATAAACAATAATCCAAGTAATAATATAGCCACATTCTACAAGAAACGATAGGAGTATTACATAACTCGAGTTTATTGAGCTGTAAATTTGAGGCGGGTTTGTTTAAACAAGTATGTTCTGAATTTTGATATTAAAAGAAAACAAACTTAATGAAATACAATTGAAACATTATGTATACGTAAGCACTATTTTTAAATGTTGAAGCTTAATGAAATACGTAGTACAGGTAAAAAAAAAAATTTTTTAAAAAAAAAGCAAATTGTCGAGAGTGGGATTTGAACCCACGCCCTTTCGGACCAGAACCTTAATCTGGCGCCTTAGACCAACTCGGCCATCTCGACTTTCTTGACTGAGTTTACATAGTTCTGTATTTATTAAGTTTTTCGTAAGTAAAGTCATCACTGACAATTATGGATATCACTCCGTAATAATTTGTTCAATTGGTCAAACATTATATCTATTATTTAACGTTGCTATGTCACTTTGAATTTGTGATTAAGCACTTTGCGCCTAGTTGTCTGGTTCCCAATATAACATGTTCAAATAATTATGGATATTTGTGTTATATAAAAACATTTTTTTTTCCGGGTAAGCGACCTCATATGAATAAGCACATTGACTCTCATATAGAAACAATGGCAGAACTTGAAGTTTTCGATTACGGTGCGAAAATAAACAATTTTTTTTTTAAATACTGTACATTACCAAATAAGTATCATAATCATATAAAATTGAAGATGACAATTATTAGACAAAATTGCGTCGTTGGTCCACAAATTTTGTATCAAACAACATAGATGACCTTTTTCTTTTATTTTGACGCGGTTGACCTTCATCTATCAATTTGTTTCACGGATGACCTACATACTAGTGATCGTTAGCATTCTTCTGTTAAGTAGGATTATATGCAATGCACATGAAGGTGATCCTGTCTTTAGGTAATCCTGTCTTTTTGTCTACATGTTTCTATCATCATTCACTCATCTTCATCTTCATCCGAATATTCCAATCTTCATCTTCAATCTCCACTAGCTTAGCATAAAAGTTTCAATTTTGGAAGAACGTAGCTATTACTCAACATATGAGTTTCAATTTTGAAGAACCTAGCTACCACTTCAACAAACATTTATTGCAGAACGTAAGTTTCAATTTTGAAGAACGTAGCTATTACTTCAAAATATTATCACTATTAATATTTTTCTTTTACATAACATCTCAGAAATCAAGTAAAACTTGCGTTACTGTTCTTACTCTCATTTACTCCTCTTATAATTACTACACTTCGATTTTGATTTCAAAAAGTCAAACTTGCTACTGTGCAAACTCCAATTCAATTTTCACTGCTTCAATCTTCTGTATTCTTTTTTTTTTTATCATAGAACTTTGTGATAAAGAATTACTAGTAGTTAATGAAATTGAAGGTTGTTACCAATTACTTACTTGAGAGGTGTTTTCAAAGTGATAAAGGTGCTGGACAAGGGCAGAAACACCGACGATGGATGAAGATACGCCGTGGTGGCCAAGCGATGGTTGATGACGAGCGCCACGTTGCGTTGGTGGTTGGTGGCTCGGAAGCACATTATTGGCTATACAAATAGCTTGCTGCATTTCCCATCCTATAGTGGTGATTTCTTCTTAGTTTCTACTTTTTTTTTTGTTTCTACTTTTTTACTGCATAACTTCAACTGATTTTTTTACGGAGAGAATCAGAGAGAGGAATAAATCTATAATGTTGAATTTGAATTTGTTGAAGATAGAAGATGAAGATTAAAATGAAGAAGATTGAAATTGAAATTTTAGGGATGAAAATGAAGATGGGTGAATGGTGATAGAAACATAAAGGAATAGACAAAAAGACATAACTAGTTTTCGAACCCTCGCTTCGCGCCGGGGGTTCGGTTTTCAATGTATTTTATTGCGTTTAGTTTGTAAAATTATTTCGTGACTAACGATAATGTCGTTGAAGCACAATTCGCGTCGAACTAAAAGGTATAACACGTGAAAGATTTAAATGTTATTTTAAATTAACAATATATGTGCATCGTTTCGCTATGGAATTGTCGAGTTTTAAAAATTTAACACAAAATCAACGTGTATGAAAAGTACCCCAAATATTTAGCGTTTTTAAAAAAGCGTCCGTTTTGCGTATAGTTAGTGACATTGTGTTCCTAAAATTATTTCGAGTTTAACGATGGTGTCGGAAAAATTTAACTCGTTGCGAGCGAGAAGATATGACCCGTTGAATATTTGGATGGAGTTTATTTAAGATTTTTTTATGAAAATTGTTATTTGACACTTTACCCCCCTGTTTGGGGGGTCGATTTGAATTTTTGAAAAAAGTCTGAGGGGCTTTGTTGGTGAAATGAAATTTAGTAAAAAAAAAATAAAGGTGAAAAGTCGAAAATGACCCTATTCTATTCATTATGGAATTGTCGACATTTAAAAATTTAACGCAAAAACGTGTATGAAAAGTAGGGGTGTTCATTTTCGGATATCCGAAATTCGGATATCCGAATTTTCGGATATCCGAAAATTCGGATAGTGAAAAACCCCATCCGAAATCCGAATCCGAAATTTCGGATATCCGAAAATCGGATTATCCGAATATCCGATATTTTTGAAGAACTTCGAATATTTTAGGATAATTTTCCGGATATTTCGGATATTTTTCGGATATTTCGGATATTTTTCGGATTTTTCGGATTTTTTTGGATTTTTTAGAAATTTTCGGATATTCGGATATCCGAATATCCAAAAATTTCAAAAACTCCATCCGATATCCGAATCCGAAAAATCGGATATCCGATTTTCGGATATCCGAATTTTCGGATATCCGATTTTTCGGATATTTTCGGATTCGGATTTCGGATAATTCGGATTTGGATTTCGGATTCGGATATTTTGAACACCCCTAATGAAAAGTACCCCAAATATTTAGCGTTTTTTAAAAAAAGTCCGTTTTGCGTATAGTTAGTGACACTGTGTTCCTAAAATTATTTCGAGTTTAACGATGGTGTCGGAAAAATTTAACTCGTTGCGAGCGAGAAGATATGACCCGTTGAATATTTGGGTGGAGTTTATTTAAGATTTTTTTATGAAAATGGTTATTTGACACTTTACCCCCTGTTTGGGAGGTTGATTTGAATTTCTGAAAAAAGTCTGAGGGGCTTTGTTGGTGAAATAAAATTTAGTAAAAAAGGTAAAAAGTCGAAAATGCCCCTATACTATTCATCATGGGATTGTCGACTTTTAAAAATTTAACGTAAAATTAACATGTATGAAAAGTATCCCAAATATTTAGCGTTTTTTAAAAAGCGTCCATTTTGCGTATAGTTAGTGATATTGTGTTCCTAAAATTATTTCGAATTTAACGATGGTGTCGAAAAAATTTAACTCGTTGCGAGCGAGAAGATATGACCCGTTGAATATTTGGGTGGAGTTTATTTAAGATTTTTCATGAAAATGGTTATTTGACACTTTACCCCATGTGTGGGGGGTCGATTTGAATTTCTGAAAAAAGTCTGAAGGGCTTTGTTGGTGAAATGAAATTTAGTAAAAAAAATAAAGAAGGTGAAAAGTCGAAAATGTCTCGATACTATTCATCATTTTTGTCTATTATATATATATATATATATATATATATATATATATACATGTATATATATATATATATATATATATATATATATATATATATATATATATATATATATATATATAATTACCCTCATATGCATTGCATATGATCCTACTTTACAGAAAAATACTAACGATCATTAGTGTTGGTGTGTTACGAGATGTATACGAAATAGTTATATTTTTACTAGGAAATACTATTAAATACGATACAATTTTACACAAGTTATTTATTTATTTATAAAGTGGATATACCTAAACTTTGCTACAACACTATAGGCAGTGTACCTAATCGTAGATCGTAGAGTAGTATAGTTTTTAGTAAGTCCGGTTCGTTCCACAGGGAGACGACTTATTGCACACTATATTTTAAATAGCTATATTTGTACAAAATATATATATAATAATATATAAAATGGGGTTTACCGTTTAATGACCGGTTTGTAGATTTTATATTTTAAGTCACAATTAAAACCTAATGCAAAATATAAATGACGATAATTAAAGTAGCGAAAAATAAATGACGATAAATAAATGACGTTAAATAAAATAGCGAGTAAATAAAAGTAAGATGAAAAATACAATAAAACAATTATGCTTATTTAAACTTTCGTAATCATGATGTTTGACGTTTTGATTTTAATTTATTACCCTGGGTTAATTGTCCTTTGTCCTGGTTTATTTGATATGTCTATCTGGTTTTTGTCCATAACAGTCCATCAGTCATAAATATAAAGTGCGAGTATCCTCGTCAAATTATCCTTATATCCGAAGTCAAATATTCCAACTAATTGGGGACTTAAACTATAATTGATAATGCTAAAAAGGAACATATATTTAGTATCAATATCTTTCCCATATGTAAAGCATTTAGTTGCAATTGTTCTATTTTTATGTAATATTCGTTTAAATAAATAAGTGCGAAGACAAAAGAAGAAAACGACGATTTGAAGACGCAAATGACCAAAAAGCTCAAATGTATAAGATATAATTCAAGTGGTTCAATTTATTGATGAGAAACGTCTCAAAATTACAAGAGTACGAGCCGCAAAACGCAAAGTACAAGATATTAAATTATACGAAAGGACGTTCGAAAATCCGGAACCGGGACCTGAGCCAACTATCAACGCGTGACGCAACGGAGTTAAAATTACAAATCAACTATGCACAAGAATATAATATAATATATATATAATTAATATAAATTATATATAAATTATATATTTATAATAATATGTTGACAAGCAAGAAAACAAAAAATATGTGAGCTGGATCTGATGGCCATGCGATCGCATGGGAAATAGGCATAAAACCCATGCGAGTGCATGAGATTTGCACTAAAATCTCATGCGACCGAGTTACTGTAGCAGGCCACATTCTATAAATTCGCTAGTTTTCTGCGAGTAAAAACACATCTTTTTCTATCTACTCTCTATCTCAATATATATATATATATATATATATATATATATATATATATATATATATATATATATATATATATATATATATAATTTTAATTTTAAATTAAGTTTAATAATAATTGGGTTATTGTAAGAAATGTTTTACGGGTTTTAAGTCGGAACTCTGTCCGTGTAACGCTACGCAATTAATCACCACTGTAAGCTATGTTCTTCCTTTTTAAATTAATGTCTCGTAACTAAGTTATTATTATGCTTATTTGAGCCAAAGTAATCGTGATGTTAGACTAAAAATTAAGATTGGGTTATTGAATTTTGTACCATAATTAAGGTTTGGACAAAAGACCGACACTTGTGGACATTGGACTATTGACTATTAATAGATAGGGGGTATTGTCTAATCGAATGACAACTAATTAGAATCTGTCGAACCTATCTTCAAATTAGTTAATCTAATAATTATTAAAATGATTATGTATGTTCTATTTAGTGACGTTTATACGACATCTTTTACGATCATTTAATTAATTATTTGGGTTGGGTAATTGATTATTCATTCTGATCAAGTGGGTAAATTAATATTCATATCTGATTAAAACAGGGGTAGATTACATACAAGGATAATTGGTGTAATTGTTAACAAAGTATTAAAACCTTGAATTACGCGCAGTCGATAACCTGGTGTAATTATTAAACAAAGTATTAAAACCTTGTTACAGTTCGAATCCCTAATTAATTGGAATATTTGACTTCGAAAATAAGGTTAATTTGACGAGCATTTTATAATTATAACCGATGGACTATTATGGACAAAAACCAGATATGTATCAAATAAACCAGGACAAAGGACAATTAACCCGGGTAACAATTAATTAAAATCAAAACGTCAAACATCATGATTACGGAAGTTTAAATAAGCATAATACTTTTATTTTATATTTCAACGTACCTTTATTTACTGTCATTTTAATTACTGCAATTTACTTTATCGCAATTTAAATTCTGTCATTTATATCATCGTTATTTATCTTTACGCTTAAATATAAAATCGACAAACCGGTCATTAAACGGTAAAAACCCCCTTTTATAATAATATTACTATATATACTTATATATATTTTATATAAATATAGTTGTTAAAAATATAGCGTTAAACTCAGCTAGCTCCCTGTGGAACGAATCGGACTTACTAAAAAAAACTACACTACTCTACGATTAGGTACACTGCCTATAAGTGTTGTAGCAAGGTTTAGGTATATCCCATCCGTAAATTAATAAAACTTGTGTAATATTTCGTAGTATTTCGTAATAAAAATATAACTATTTCGTATACACCTCGCATAACATCAAGTTTTTGGCGCCGCTGCCGGGGAACCGGCAAAACGCTATATTTTTACGCTATATTTTTTATCTCTAATTTTGTAAAAATATTTTGTATTTATATAAAAACATATAAAAAAATAAGTAAGTTTATCACTTTTATATCTTTTTATAAATTGTATATTTTAATCGTTTAATTTATAATTTGTATATTTATCGTTCGTAATTAGTTTTAAGATTAGTTTTAGCCGTAGTTATTTTTATTTCTAAATTTTTAGGCTTTGCCGTAAAATTCCTTAAGTACTTTTTCTTTAGACTAAGACTTAGACGCTTTAGAATTTTGCGACACCGTTTTAAGATTTTAGTACTTTTTAAGTTATTGCCGTTTTGGATATAGAATTCCTTTTAAGCTTTAATACCTTTAGACGTAAGTTTTAATTTTTAGTTTTTAGACTTTTAAGTTTCGACGCTGCATTTTATTATTTTTTTCGACGCTTAATTTTTCGACCTTTTATTTTTCGACGTTTTTCGACGCGCTCTTTTTCTTTCTTATTTCTCGACGCTCTAGTTTTTAGGACATAGAATTTTCTATTTCTTCTCTAAAATTTCAAAACGAAAAAATTATTTTAAGCTGTTAAATTGATAGACATCCAAAATTTTCTGGTTCGTAGTAAGAGTTGGATTTGTTAGTGGCGAGTTGTGGGCTTCCGATTTAAAGGGTCCTGGCTACCTGCTGCATCTATTGGCTATTCGAAACGTGGGCAAAATCAGAAAAGTCTATTAATTTGATAACTTATATAATTTTTATCTTTTATAACTAATAGGATATTCAGTGAATGCACCGAGCAAAACGTTCACCACCTTTCATACGTTCACCACTGTAACTCGATCAAGACATCTAGCCAATATTGTCGCCGTTGATTTTTCTTTAGAATCATCATCTAGTAATCCAAGTACTCCAACTCAAAATCCTGATAATCCATTTTTTGAACCCGAATTCAAAATTGAAAACCCGAAGGATATTCAAGGACAATTCCAAGATCCTGAACCACTAATTATTCCTCCTGAACCACAAACCGTTAAATCAGAATCCTCTAGTGATTCGTATTCAACAAATTCAATTATGGAAGTAACAGAACCTCTAAGTATGGAAGACGGAATGAGAGCCACACGCACTGGCCAAGGTCACGTCATTATTAAGCCAGACATTAATGCATCAGATTATGAAATCAAAGGACAAATCCTACACATGGTAACTAATCAATGCCAATATAGTGGTACACCAAAGGAAGATCCAAACGAACATCTTCAAACATTTAATAGGATCTGTACTCTATTTAAAATCCGAGAAGTGGAGGATGAACAGATATATCTCATGTTATTTCCCTGGACTTTAAAGGGAGAAGCCAAAGATTGGTTAGAATCGATACCTGAAGGGGCGATTGATACATGGGATGTTTTAGTTGAAAAATTTCTTAAACAATTCTTTCCGGCATCCAAAGCCGTGAGACTTCAAGGAGAAATTGTTACATTCACGCAAAAGCCAAATGAAACTCTATATGAGGCGTGGACAAGATTCGGAAAGTTGTTGAGAGGATGTCCTCAGCACGGTTTAGATACTTATCAAATAGTACAAATATTCTACCAAGGATGCGACGTTGCCACACGAAAAGACATCGACATAACAGCTGGTGGTTCCATTATGAAGAAAACCGCAACCGAAGCTTACAAAATTATTGATAACACAGCCTCCCACTCTCATGAGTGGCACCAAGAAAAAGATATCTTTCGTTCATCTAAAGCGGCTAGAGCTGATTCTAGCCATGACTTTGATTCCGTTTCCGCAAAAATAGATGCTTTCGAGAGACGAATGGAAAAAATGACTAAAGATATTCACGCAATACGAATCAGTTGTGAGCAATGCGGTGGGCCACACTTAACGAAAGATTGTAATGTTGAACAAACGATGGAACAACGTGAGAATGTTTTCTACATGAACCAAAGGCTGGGAAATAATTATCAAAATAATTATCAACTGCCAAGGCCAAACTTCAATCGAAATCAAAACATTCTTTACAATCCAAATGAACCCAACAATAACTCGTACAACCAACAAGGTTCGAATAACCAACCAACTCAAAACAACACTTTCAATCAACAAAAACCTAGCTTGTATAAACCACTACAACAAACCGAAAAGAAAAAGTCAAATCTAGAAGAAATGATGGCAAAGCTAATGGAGTCTCAAACACAATTTATTACAACTCAAACCTAAAAAATGAGAGGTTTGATCAGTCATTAAGAACTCAACAAGCTTCCATTTTGAATCTAGAAAAACACGTAGGTACTCTTGCTAGCATGATGAGTGAGAGGGAACAAGGAAAACTACCGAGTGATACTGAAGTAAATCCTCGGAATGAGAATGTTAATATGGTATCAACGAATTCTGAAAAACCAGCTTCAGAAGATGGGAAGGTTTTAGATGTGAGTAACAATGAAGAAGTTACAACACCACCACCACCCGAGTATGTAAAGTGATGTGCTGCGAGGTGTATATGAAATAGCTTTATTTTTACTAGGAAATACTATTAAATACGATACAATTTTACACAAGATATTTATTTATTTATAGAATGGATATACCAAAACCTTGCTACAACACTTATAGGCAGTGTACCTAATCGTACAGTAGTGTAGTTTTTAGTAAGCCCGATTCGTTCCACAGGGAATCTTTTAAACAAAGCTTAATGCTATATTAGTTTTAATTTATAAAAATACAAATATATATAAGTAATATTATTATTATAAAGGGGGGTTTTTACCGTTTAATGACCGGTTTGTCGTTTTTTAAAACTTCAGTCGCAGTTAAAACCTAATGTAAAATATTAAATAAATAAAAGACTTAATTTAAAGCGTAAAGTAAATAACGATAATGAAATTGCAATAAATAAAAGTGCGATGAAATAAAATTGCGATAATTAAAAAGTGCGATAATTAAAAGTACAATTAAATACAATAACAGTAAATAAAAGTGCGATAATTAAAAGTGCAATTAAATATGAAAATAAAGGAATTATGCTTATTTAAACTTTCGTAATCATGATGTTTGACGTGTTGATTTTAGTTTATTCCCATGGGTTAATTGTTCTTTGTCCTGGATTATTTAATATGTCCGTCTGGTTTTTGTCCATAACAGTCCATCAGTCATAAATATAAAGTGCGAGTATCCTCGTCAAATTATCTTTATATCCGAAGTCAAATATTCCAACTAATTGGGGACTTAAACTGTAACAAGGTCTTAATACTTTGTTTAATAATTACACCAGGATATCGACTGCGTGTAATCCAAGGTTTTAATACTTTGTTATCAATTATGCCAAGTGTCCTTGTACATAATTTCACCCCTGTTTTAATAATTCCATAGACTATTAATCCATTCCCGTGTCCGGTTAAATGAACGATTATTAGTACATATAAATATCCATCCCATCGTGTCCGATTGAGTGTATATGGTTATTTATAGGTATGTCCAATTGTAATATTTATATTAAAATTAACAAACTATCATTTAGTTAAACAAATATAAAGCCCATTAATAGCCCATAGTCTAATTTCTACAAGTGTCGTTCTTTTGTCCAAACCTCACTTATGGTGCAAAGCCCAATTACCCAATTTTAATATTTTTAGCCTAACATCATGATTACTTCGGCATTAAATAAGCATAATAATAACTTAAGTACGAGACATTAATTTAAAAAGGAGAACATAGCTTACATTGATTATTTATCGCGTAGTGTTACACGGACAGAACTTTGACTTCAAAACCCGTAATTAACCTTTACATTAACTAATCTAATATAAAACTAAACTAATTTATATTTTATATATATATATATATATATATATATATATATTATATCAGAGAGAGATTGATTTTTGGTGTGTTGAACTCGTCAGCAAGCTCGTGCCTTTTATAGGAAATTTTGATCCTGGTGTGCTCCGCGATCATGGAGGTTTATAGGCTAAATGCTCCGCGAGTGCGGAGGTCCGAAATCCAGCTCAGAAATTTTTGGCCATTTGCTTGTCGACGTTTTATTTAAATATATATAATATATAAATAATTTATATAATTATTTAAACATTATATTATATTCTTGTGCATAGTTGACTCATAATTTTTAGTCCGTTGCGTCGGGCGTTGATAGTTGGCTCAGGTCCCGGTTCCGGATTTCCGAACGTCCTTTCGTATAATTTAATATTTTGTACTTTGCGTTCCGCAACTTGTACTCTTGTCATTTTTAGACGTTTCTTATCAATAAATTGAACCACTAGGATTGTATCTTGTACATTTGAGCTTTTTGGACATTTTTGTCTTCGAATCTTCGTTTTCGCCTTTTGTCTTCGTACTTAGTTATTTAAACGAATATTACTTGAAAATAGAACAATTGCAACTAAAAACTTTACATATCGGAAGGATATTGCACCTAAATATATGTTCATTTGGAGCACTATCAAATATCCCCACACTTGAACGTTGCTTGTCCTCAAGAAATACAGAACTTGAAATTAAATCACACGAATCACTTCTTTATTCTTCACACTTTATACATCAGTGATTTTGATACGGCGGTATAAACAATGATAGTAACGATGTAGTTTACAGTCCCACATGACTATATAAATTTAGATCCTTAAGGAAATTGGATCTTTATGAAAACATTTGATCTTTTGTAAATTAAATCTAGATTTTATCCTAGATAAGTTTTCTGGAATAACCCTTCACCGGTGTTTGCAAATTGTTTTTGTGGGTTTGGTGGGTTTCAGGTTTGAAAATTTTAGCTCAAAACTTATGGTTTTGTGTCACCCACTTGCTAACCTTGTATTGGGAAAGCAACACGTCCAGTATACTTGCTCCGTATATTACCTTTCGGTAAACTACCGTCCGGTTGTAAAGGAAAGTGTTGAACAAGCAACTGTTAAGGCATTGTCTAATGACATGCAGATGTTCATGGTCTACAACGTGTCGGATGCAATTACTATCCTTTATAGGAGCAATAGTAAAGATCACCCTATAATTTTTTTTCGGTCTGGCACAAGGTCCTGTCTTCGACCATGCTATGCAACCACCGTTCTTACGGTTGACACCCGATTTGGTTTAGATGACCTAATGAATTCCAGGTGAATTTCTAGGATTTTACGTTCAATGGTAATGAACGCATTGAAAATAGGTTTTCAGAAAACAAATCGGTTTTAATTTTGATCAAAATATTTTCTCGTTCAGGCTCAAGTTTAGATATCATCGAATTCCATGAGTTTGTAATTCTCAATCTTTAAGGTCAATCTCAAGGATTGAGTAATATCAGGCTTAAAAGCTGATTTTTAATCTTTAAGGAGATTATCCTTTCTGGGGGTCTGATTCATTAGTCTTATCAAGCTAATTTGCACGGCGCCCTCCCCATTTTACGAGACAGATCCTCTCATGGTTAGGATAAGTCTGACCACATGGCGACCCTGTTTGATGCTGAGGTCCGTGGATTTCCTGCTGATTTTAGAGATGACTTTTCTAGATTTTTCGTCAACCTACAGCTGGTCTGGACGACAACTTCTTGACCTAAATCAAGAAGCGCGTGTCTTTTTCGAAAGACATTACTTCCTTGTAATGATGGAATTGATTCATCGTGTAGATCCATCTATTCTTTCAAAAGTATTACAATAAATCGGGTAAAACAGTTAATTTAGTCCAAAACAGAAGCACCTGCAATAACTTTACAGAAACATATGATAGATAGTTTTTAATTGAATAACTTGGTACATTCTCCCCACACTTGGCTTTTATCATGCGTCTTTTTATATTTAATAAATAAATTCAAGCGTTTTAGTTGTTTCTCAATTTATGTCCTTTCCGAGGTAACAATAATTTCGGCATTAACACCTAGTTTTATCGTTCATAAATATGTATAAACATGATTTTGAATTCATTTATTTAAAAATTTTTAAAATTTTCACAAAATTTGGCAAATAAACCAAGTGCAAACCCGAGAGAATTTATAACCCTTCCCCACACTTGAGATCATGCAATGCCCTCATTTGCATGAAATCAGACTATAATTATAAATTCACGAGGGTGATAAGTGTAGAAAAGTGATTAAAAATGCCCAGTTTGTAATTTCATAGCTCGTCGAATGATAGATGGCGCGCCTCATCGTTCATTCTTTCTTGTTTTATCACACATGTTTTTCTTCAAAAATGGTTGCTTTTCTGAACTGTTTGCTAATTTTTGAAAATACGTCTTTACCCTAACTCATCATGCATTTTTATTAACTAGTTATGCACTAACCCGAACCCCTAATTTAACGTTAAGTGGGGTTAGACTTCCCCACACTTAGCTGACGACATGTGAAGTCGGTAGAATAAGTTCCACGAATTAAAATAGTGAGCCAATTATTTACATCTCGGGTGGTGTATAATATATCAATGGGTTTAAAGTTTAGAATCACCCAATTGTCACTACTTAATTCTTTTTTAAGTGTAGCTTTTAGTAAATGGATATGTCTCTTTTCTGGTTCTTGGTCAAATGGATCGTTATACACCGACATACATACTATAGGGTGGACAATTCCTAACATTTCCTTCTGTTCATTCTCGGGATCAAAGGTTTCACCTTTATTACCTAATTGGGTGAGATTCGAGGTGTCAATATCTATTACATGCTCGTAGTTCATCTTCGATGGATGACTCGTCTATTGAGAATATTGGGTTGGAAGGTTGTGGAATGGTGAATTTCGGGATCGAAGTAGATTCTTCTTCATTAATGGTACTTATCGGTCCCACTACTTTGGTCTCGGGGGTAAAATTTTCAACGTTATCGTTTTCCCAAGAGTACCAATTTGTCACCCTTACTTCTTCTTCATTCATTGATTGATCGATGATTTCGTCGGTAGAGGCTAATGTGTCGATATGTTGTGAAATTGGTAAAGCTGAATAAAAAGTATCATCGGGATAATTGGTGATTTCGGAGCTCTCGAATTCATCAAAATTCGATGATATGAGATTTTCTTGCACACGACTCCTCAGATCAACAGGTGTGTAATCTGATAGAGTTTCAGCTTGCCGATTTACAAACTCTCCCATTTGTTCATTTTGAGCATCAAGTTCTTCGAGTTTGATTTTCATATAATCTAAAGAATTTTCAGGCACATAATTTTCCTCGTCTTCTGATTGTTGAGTTTGGATATATTCTTGGAAATAATCCCAATTTGAATTGTATTCCTCATAATCATTCCATTCAGGTTCTATGGGTGCATAATTTTTCATAGGAACGTAATAATAACATTCCCATGTTGAGTGATAATCTCCACAGATTTCACAACCAGTTATTGTTTCGTCATTCGCGATCCAAGATTGACCGAACGAATTGTCATCAACACCCGTTTGAGAGTATTGATTAAATTGATTTCGGATGTCATAAAGAGTTTCCAAAATATTCTCGAGATTTTCCATAATGCGCTTATTACTAAATTTTAGCTACAATGTGGTGCATTTACTTAATTATCCTATTAGTTATAAAAATAAAAATTATATAAGTTATCAAATTAATAGACTTTTCTGCTTTTGCCCACGTTTCGAATAGCCAATAGATGCAGCAGGGAGCCAGAACCCTTTAAATCGGAAGCTCACAACTCAGCCACTAACAAATCCAACTATTACTACGAAGCAGAAAATTTGGATGTCTATCAATTTAACCGCTTAAAATAATTTTCGTTTTGAAATTTTAGAGTAGAAATAGAAAAAATTCTAAGTCCTAAAAACTAGAGCGTCGAGAAATAAGAAAGAAAAAGAGCGCGTCGAAAAACGTCAAAAATTAAAAATAAGAAAGAAAAACGTCAAAACTTAAAAAGGCACTAAAAACTAAAAATTAAAAGTTGCATCTAAAAATATTAAAGCTTAAAAGAAATACTATATCCCAAATGGCAATATCTTAAAAAGGTACTAAAATTTATTAAATACTAAAGCGATAAGTGACGTCGTAAAATTTTAAAGCGCCTAAATCTTAATCTAAATAAAAAGCACTTAAGAGATTTTACGGCAAAGCCTAAAAATCTAGAGGTAAAAATAACTATGGCAAAAACTATGTCTTAAAACTAAATATGAGCGAAAAATACAAAAATTACGCTAAAACAATTAAAAGGAGTACAAAATATAAAAAATATACTTAAAGTTGTAAAAAGTACAATTTTTTTTAAAAAAAAATTTATTTTTATATTATTTATTTTATAAAAGTATTAATTTTATAATTTATAAAACTAAATAAATTAAAAATACAAAATAAACTTTAACTAATAACTAATTAAATAATAAAACTTAATTAGGGTTAATAATAAAATTAATAATTAATTAAAACCCTAATCGTATTAATTGCTGTACGATGTTTGACCTGTCAGAGGACCTCCGCGAGTGCGGTTAGTCCCAGTTCAAAAGCTCCGCGAGTCACGGAGGGTTCAGGTTCAGAATTTTTTTATTTATTTACTTTTTCTATTTTTTCTGTTTTATAAAATATAAAAAATATAAATATAATTTAAATAAAAATTTAATTTTAAAACAAAAATAAAAATACTTATAACTATTATAAACTCTTAAAAATATAAATGTATTTTTCTTTCTTTTTGAATTTTTATATTTTTATTTTAAAACTTATATTTTTATAAAAAGAACTTAAACAAATTTTTTTTTTTATATATATATATAGCGTTGCGCTTTCGGCGTTTATAGTTCCCCGGCAGCGGCGCCAAAAATACTTGATGTGCTGCGAGGTGTATATGAAATAGCTTTATTTTTACTAGGAAATACTATTAAATACGATACAATTTTACACAAGATATTTATTTATTTATAGAATGGATATACCAAAACCTTGCTACAACACTTATAGGCAGTGTACCTAATCGTACAGTAGTGTAGTTTTTAGTAATTCCGGTTCGTTCCACAGGGAATCTTTTAAACAAAGCTTAACGCTATATTAGTTTTAATTTATAAAAATACAAATATATATAAGTAATATTATTATTATAAAGGGGAGTTTTTACCGTTTAATGACCGGTTTGTCGATTTTTAAAGCTTTAGTCGCAGTTAAAACCTAATGTAAAATATTAAATAAATAAAAGGCTTAATTTAAAGCGTAAAGTAAATAACGATAATGAAATTGCAATAAATAAAAGTGCGATGAAATAAAATTGCGATAATTAAAAAGTGCGATAATTAAAAGTGCAATTAAATACAATAACAGTAAATAAAAGTGCGATAATTAAAAGTGCAATTAAATATGAAAATAAAGGAATTATGCTTATTTAAACTTCCGTAATCATGATGTTTGACGTGTTGATTTTAGTTTATTCCCGTGGGTTAATTGTTCTTTGTCCTGGATTATTTAATATGTCCGTCTGGTTTTTGTCCATAACAGTCCATCAGTCATAAATATAAAGTGCGAGTATCCTCGTCAAATTATCCTTATATCCGAAGTCAAATATTCCAACTAATTGGGGACTTAAACTGTAACAAGGTCTTAATACTTTGTTTAATAATTACACCAGGATATCGACTGCGTGTAATCCAAGGTTTTAATGCTTTGTTATCAATTATGCCAAGTGTCCTTGTACATAATTTCACCCCTGTTTTAATAATTCCATAGACTATTAATCCATTCCCGTGTCCGGTTAAATGAACGATTATTAGTACATATAAATATCCCGCCCATCGTGTCCGATTGAGTGTATATGGTTATTTATAGGTATGTCCAATTGTAATCTTTATATTAAAATTAACAAACTATCATTTAGTTAAACAAATATAAAGCCCATTAATAGCCCATAGTCTAATTTCCACAAGTGTCGTTCTTTTGTCCAAACCCCAATTATGGTGTAAAGCCCAATTACCCAATTTTAATATTTTTAGCCTAACATCATGATTACTTCGACTCAAAACAACCGACTCAAAACAACACTTTCAATCAACAAAGACCTAGCTTGTATAAACCACCACAACAACCCGAAGAGAAAAAGCCAAATCTAGAAGAAATGATGGCAAAGCTGATTGAATCTCAAACACAATTCATTACATCTCAAACCCAAACGAACGAGAGGTTTGATCAGTCATTAAGAACTCAACAAGCTTCCATTTTGAATCTAGAAAAACACGTAGGTACTCTTGCTAGCATGATGAGTGAGAGGGAACAAGGAAAGCTACCGAGTAATACTGAAGTAAATCCTCGGAAAGAGAATGTTAATATGGTGTCAACAAATTCTGAAAAACCAGCTCCAGAAGATGGGAAGGTTTTAGATGTGAGTAACAATGAAGAAGTTACACCACCACCACCACCCGAGTATGTAAAGCCAGTGGTGACACCATACAAACCACCCATCCCGTTTCCAAGAAAAGGAGTTGAGTATGAGCAAGTAATAAGTAATAAAGATTGTGATACTTCTGGAAAGAAGAAGAAGAAAAAGAATAAGAAAGTACAAGAAACAAAAGCCGTAGAAGTAAACCCGGTGAATACAGTTCCACCAAAACCTCCACCTAAGGTAGGTGATCCGGGTGAATTTATTGTTCCTTGTCTACTTAGTGATTGTGTCATGTATGATGCACTAGCAGATTTAGGTGCAAGTGTAAGTGTTATGCCTCTTTCCTTATATAAGAGATTAGGTGTAGGTAAGTTAAGTCCAACGGATATGAGTGTTCGACTCTTTGATCAAACCATTAAGCACCCAGTTGGAATTGCTGACAACCTACCCGTTCAAGTAGGCAATTTAACCTTTCTAGTTGAATTTATTGTCATTGACATAGAAGAGGACCCAAACATTCCTCTAATTTTAGGTCGGCCATTCTTAGCGTCCACCAAGGCGTTATTTGATGTAGGAAATGGAAGAATGACACTTAAAAGTGGTGACAAATCGATCACCTTTATGATTCGAAAGTCTAAATCTCCACCAGCCAAAACCGTTGAACCAGTAAAAACAATTGGTAAGAACCATGTGCTTTTACCAACTCCAACAGTAGTGCTTAATAATAATAAAACGCCTAAGTGTGGGGAAAATGAAGTAACACCTAATGATGACATGATAACAAAGAACCCCGTTATTGATACGAAATTAAATGACCCCATTATTAACAGTTCAATGAAGAAACTTTTTAAACGGGCTATTGATGCTAGAAGTAAGGGGAACTTTAAGTTATGTAACCGGTTAGTATCCAATCTGTCGCCTAAAGAAAGGGCGAAGCTAGTTGAATTATGGGATATTACGGAAGAAGCCGGGCACTGGCTTAAAGAAAAAGTCACAGATAGGCAAGTTGATTATGGACCAAGAGAAATTGACAATGAAGTTAATCACAATTTCAACACCACAGCTACCTAAGTGTGGGGAGATTCGAATGTTCTAAAAAGATAATGCTGTCTAAAGTTATTTGTTCTGTTCTCGTGTAGTTCCGAGAATGGAATTCGATTGGTCTTTTCCGCTAGCAGACACTAAAGAACTAGTTTTCTCCCCCCATTCTGATTTTTTTTTTATTTTGTAGGTTTTATATGAAATTAATATGCTTTTTAAATTTAAGTTTTGTGTGAATTTAAAAACAAAATTTACTTTATTTCATTAAGTAAAAAAATGATTTCTAAAATTCGTCGTGAGTTGAAGATTAGGTAGTTGAACCGAAATTGCTTTACCCGAGGGCGGGACGAAAAATTTTGTTATCATTATTTTTAATTTTATTGATTTAAAGTATGCCAAAAAAATACTATGTTTTATAAATTTTTGAACGTGGGGTTATATACCAAACTTCAAAAATATGTATATATGTTTGTATTTTATGTTATGTACAAAACAGGGTAAAACAGCGCACTTTCAAAGACTAGCATTAAGTTCAGCAAAAGCTAATAATTTTGACGACAATATCAAATGTGAGATAACAACAATATGTTTGCAAACTCGGTATTTTTAATAACTTTTCTACGCTAATCACCCTCATGAATTTATAATTGTAGTCTGATTTCATGCAAATGAGGGCATTGCATGATCTCAAGTGTGGGGAAGGGTTATAAATTCTCTCGGGTTTACACTTGGTTTATTTGCCAAATTTTGTAAAAATTTGAAAAATTTTCAACTAAATGAACTCAAAATCATGTTTATACATATTTATGAACGATGAAAACTAGGTGTTAATACCGAAATTATCGTT
This sequence comes from Rutidosis leptorrhynchoides, assembly GCF_046630445.1. Taxonomy (NCBI): domain Eukaryota; kingdom Viridiplantae; phylum Streptophyta; class Magnoliopsida; order Asterales; family Asteraceae; genus Rutidosis; species Rutidosis leptorrhynchoides. The sequence goes on from NC_092333.1 coordinate 543,448,076, forward strand.
ACCTCGAAAAGGACATAAATTGAGAAACAACTTAAAACGCTTGAATTCATTTAAAATGGAATAAAGGAGAATAAAAAGGCAAAGAAAGAAACTAAGTGTGGGGAGAATGTACCAAGTTATTCAATTAAAAACTATCTATCACATATTTTTGTACAAACAATTGAAAATACTTTTGTTTTGAACGATAATCAACTGTTTTATCCGATGAAAGAAAAGAAGAGATGGATCTACACGATGAATCAATTCCATCATTTGAAGGAAGTAAAGTCTTCCGAAAAAGACACGCGCTTCTTGATTTAGGTCATGAAGTTGTCGTCCAGACCAGCTGTAGGTTGACGAAAAATCTAGAAAAGTCATCTCTAAAATCAGCAGGAAATCCACGGACCTCAGCATCAAACAGGGTCGCCAAGTGGTCAGATTTATCCTAACCATGAGAAGGATTTATCTCGTACAATGGGGAGGTACCGTGCAAATTAGCTTGATAAGACTAATGAATCAGATCCCCAGAAAAGGATAATCTCCTTAAAGATTAAAAATTAGCTTTTAAGACTGATAATACTCAATCCTAGAGATTGACCTTAAAGATTGAGAATTCAAACTCATGGAATTCAATAATATCTAAACTCGAGCTTGAACGAGAAAATATTTTGATCAAAAATACAAACCGATTTGTTTTCTGAAAAACCATTTTCAATGCGTTCATTACCATTGAACGTAAAATCCTAAGAAATTCACCTGGAATTCATTAGGTCACCTGAACTAAATCGGGTGTCAACCGTAAGAACGGTGGTTGCATAGCATGGTCGGAGACAGGACCTTGTGCCAGACCGAAAAATCATAGGATGATCTTTACTATCGCTCCTACCAAGGATAGTTCTAGCATCCGACACGTTAAAAGACCATAATCATCTGCATGTCACGGGACATTGCCTTAACAGTTTCTTGTTCATCGCTTTCCTTTACAACCGGACGGTAGTTTGCCGAAAGGTAATATACGGAACAAGTAAACTGGATGTGTGCTTTCCGATACCGGGATAGCAGTGGATTACATGAACCTAAATGTTTTTAGCCAAAATATTGATCCACAAATATATTTTGCAACACCAATGGTGGATCAAATCAGAAAACTTATCTAGGGTAAAAGCTAGATTGAATTTTCAAAAGATCAAATGTTTTCATAAAGATCCTATTTCCTAAAGGATCTAAATTTTTATAGTCATGTGGGACTGTAAACCGCCTTTCAAATGTGCACTTTGCTTTGGAAACCGAAAGTAAATCGGCTATTTATTGCAAGTGTCGTTGACCTAAACCCAAGGCAACTGTGGATGACACACCCACCTTTAACCATCATTACTGTCATTGTTTATACCGCTATATCAAAATCATTGATGTACAAAATGTGATGAATAAAAAAGTGATTCATGTATGTTTTTATTTCAAGTTCTGTATTGCTTGAGGACAAGCAACGCTCAAGTGTAGGGATATTTGATAGTGTTCCAAATGAACATATATTTAGTAGCAATATCGTTCCAATATGTAAAGTTTTTAAATGTAATTTCCTTATTTTTAGTTGTAATAGTTAAATAAATAAGTGAGAAGACGAAAGACGCAAATCGCTCGAAAATGAAGATTTAAAGACAAAAACGAAGATTTGAAAGACCAAAACGTCCAAAAAGCTCAAATGTACAAGATACAATTCAAAAGGTTCAATTTATTGATGAAGAACGTCTAAAAATGACAAGAGTACAAGTTACAAAATGCAAAGTACAAGATATAAAATTGTACGAAAGGACGTTCGAAAATCCGGAACCGGGGCATGAACCAACTTTCAGCGCTCGACGCAACGGTGTAAAAATTACGAGTCAACTATGCACAAGAATAAAATATAATATTTAAATAATTCATAATAAGAATAATATTAAATAATAAAAAGTTGTTAATTGAGCATAGTTCAGGGGTCGTAAATGAAAATTCAATTTCTAATTTCGCCTATAAAAGGCTATGTAACGATCGAATGAAGAGAGAACTTTTCTATCCTTTTTTTTCTATCTATATATCGATCAATATCTATATTCTATATCTCTATCATACTGTTAATGTAATCAGATATAACAATAATCTTAATTTTAATTTTAAATTATGATAATAATAAGATTTATGATAGAGATCGTTTGAGTGTGTAAGTCGAAATTCTGTCCGTGTAACGCTACGCTATTTTTAATAATTGTAAGTTATGTTCAACCTTTTTACATTAATGTCTCGTAGCTAAGTTATTATTATGCTTATTTAATCCGAAGTAATCATGATGTTGGGCTAATTACTAAAATTGGGTAATTGGGCTTTGTACCATAATTAGGGTTTGGGCAAAAGACCGACACTTGTGGAAATTGGACTATTGACTATTAATAGATGGGGGGTATTGTCTAATTGAGTGACAACTCATTGGAGTCTGTCGAACCTATCTTCAAATTAATTATCCTAATAATTAATAATGATTATGGTTGTCCTATTTAGCGACGTTCATATGGAATCTATTATAATCATTTAATTAATTATTCGGGTTGGGTAATTGATTATTCAAACTGATCAAGTGGGTAAATTAATATTCATATCTAATCAAAACAGGGGTGGATTACATACAGTGATAACTGGTGTAATTGTTGACAGAAGTGATAACTGCGTCACAGTTTAAATCCTTAATTAGTTGGAATATTTGACTTCGGGTATAAGGGTAATTTGACGAGGACACTCGCACTTTATATTTATGACCGATGAACTATTTTGGACAAAAACCACATAGGTTTCAAATAATCCAGGACAAAGGACAATTAACCCATTGGACAATTAATTAAAATCAAAAAGTCAAACATCATGGTTACGGAAGTTTAAATAAGCATAATTGTTTTATTGTATTTTTCATCGCACTTTTATTTTCTGTCATTTTATTTTATTTATCGCAATTTATTTTACGCACTTTAATTTTTGTCATTTATTTTTACGCTTAAAATCGACAAACCGGTCATTAAACGGTAAAACCCCCATTTTATAATAATACTACTACTTATTTATATATATATTTTTACAAATAAACTTAATAATATAGCGTTAACTTCACCAGCTCCCTGTGGAACGAACCGGACTTACTAAAAACTACACTACTCTACGATTAGGTACACTGCCTATAAGTGTTGTAGCAAGGTTTAGGTATATCCACTCGATAAATAAATAAATAAAACTTGTGTAATATTTAGTAAAAATAAACACTCTTTTACTAGCTTCATCTCCAAATACACATCGGCGTATTATTCTATCGGGACAACTTTTAAACAGATGTGGATCTTCCCAGAAATAGTGTTTTATATCACTGAAGAATTTCTTTCGTCTTTGGTACGATAATCCTTTTTCAAGGAATCTACAAACTAAGTAGTTTGCATAGTCTGCAAACCATGGGATTTCTTTATAATCTATCTTCAATAGATATTCATCAGGAAAGTTGTCATGTATGGCCGATTCATTTAGAACTTCTAATTCGGGATTTTCAAGACGAGAAAGATGATCAGCGGCGAGATTTTCTGCTCCTCTTTTATCTCGGATTTCAATATCAAACTCTTGTAAGAGTAAGATCCAACGGATTAATCTTGGTTTAGCATCTTGTTTTGAAAATAGGTATCTAAGAGCAGAATGGTCGGTATAGACCACCGTTTTTGCTAGAACGAGATATGATCGAAATTTGTCAAAAGCAAAGACAATAGCAAGGAGTTCTTTTTCAGTAGTTGTATAGTTCGTTTGTGCTCCTTGTAACGTCTTACTAGCATAATATATAGGTTGAAATCGTTTTTCAATCCTTTGTCCTAAAACGGCTCCCATTGCAAAATCACTTGCATCGCACATTAGTTCAAATGGTAGATTCCAATTTGGTGTTATCATGATCGGCGCATTAGTGAGTTTCTCTTTAAGAATATTAAAAGATTTGATACACTCATCTGAAAAGATGAATGGAGCATCCTTTTCTAGGAGTTTATTCATAGGAGTGGCAATTTTAGAAAAATCTTTTATGAAACGTCGGTAAAAACCGGCATGCCCTAGAAAACTCCTAACTCCTCTAACATTTGTGGGATGTGGAAGCTTAGCAATTACATCTACTTTAGCTCTATCCACTTCAATTCCTTCTTTTGAAATTTTATGTCCAAGAACGATGCCTTCTTTAACCATGAAATGGCATTTCTCCCAATTAAGTACTAGATTTGATTTTTCGCATCTAATTAGCATTCATTCCAGATTAACTAGACATGATTTAAATGTATCACCGAAGACTGAAAAGTCATCCATGAATACTTCCATGCATTCTTCTATCATGTCGTGAAAAATCGCCATCATGCACCTTTGAAAGGTTGCAGGGGCGTTGCAAAGTCCAAATGGCATGCGTTTGTAAGCAAACGTACCATAAGGGCACGTGAATGTGGTTTTCTCTTGGTCCTCGGGTGCTATTGGAATTTGAAAATATCCGAAAAATCCATCTAGAAAACAATAGTAACTATTTCCGGCTAATCTTTCCAACATTTGATCTATGAAAGGTAAGGGAAAGTGATCTTTTCTGGTGGCATCATTTAATTTTCTATAATCAATACATACACGCCATCCTGTTACAGTCCTAGTAGGAATAAGCTCATTTTTCTCATTTGTAATGACAGTCATGCCACCCTTCTTAGGTACGCATTGAACTGGGCTTACCCATGGACTATCAGAGATTGGATATATCAAACCTGCATCTAGCAGTTTAATAATCTCTTTCTTAACTACATCTTGCATATCAGGATTTAGTCTTCGTTGGCGTTGCACATACGTTTTATGACCTTCTTCCATAAGGATTTTATGTGTGCAATACGAAGGACTTATTCCTTTAATATCATGAATCTTCCATGCAATGGCTGGTTTATGAGCTTTCAACATAGAAATGAGTTGTGATTTCTCATTTTCAGTAAGAGAAGACGATATTATTACAGGTAATTCAGATTCACCATGTAAATAAGCGTATTCCAAATGGTTTGGAAGTGGCTTTAACTCTAATTTCAGAGGTTCTTCTATCGATGATTTATATCGATATCTGTCTTCTTCTTTTAGCATTTGAATTTCTTCTGTTGTTGGTTCATATCCATTAGCTATAAGTGTAGCTAACATTTCAGCTTCATCAATTGGTTCATTACCTTCTCCTAAAGAACATTCTCCTGTTCCTTGTAATTCTGGAAATTCTTCTAATAATTCTGCATGTGCATCTATAGTTTGAATATAATAACATGTATCATCTGCAGATTGTGGTTGTTGCATTGCTCTATCAACTGAAAAGGTAACACTCTCATCCTCTATACTTAGGGTCAGTTTCTTACCGAACACGTCTATCATTGCTTTAGCCGTGTTTAAGAATGGTCTTCCTAATATGAGAGGAACTTGAGAATCTTCTTCCATGTCCAAAACAACAAAATCTACTGGAAATACTAAAGTACCAACTTTAACTAGCATGTTCTCTATTATCCCTCTAGGATATTTTATTGATCTATCGGCTAGTTGTATGCTTATTCTGGTTGGTTTCAATTCTCCAAGGTCTAGTTTAGCGTATAGTGAATACGGCATTAGATTTATACTAGCACCTAAGTCTGCCAATGCTTCTATTGAACTAAGACTACCCAGAAAACATGGAATTGTGAAACTTCCTGGATCAGATAATTTTTCTGGTATCTTATTCAACAGCACCGCTGAACAATTAGCATTCATAGTAACAGCCGAGAGTTCTTCCATTTTCTTTCTATTTGAGATTAGATCTTTCAAGAATTTAGCATATCTTGGCATTCCTGAAATCACATCAATGAAAGGAAGATTTACATTTATCTGTTTAAACATATCCAAGAATTTGGATTGCTCGGCTTCAAGTTTTTCTTTCTTCATTTTACTCGGGTAAGGAAGTGGTGGTTGGTATGGTTTAACATAAGGTTTATCCTTAACTGTGTTATCTTCATTAACCTTTTCAACTACCGGTTCTTTTTCCTTATCTTGATCAGGTTGTGGTTCTTGTGGAGTAGGAATAGTTTCATCAGAAGTTACAGGTATTTTAGGTGGTTTAAGTGTTGTACCACTTCTTGTGGTAATGGCTTTAGCTGTTTCATTTCGGGGGTTAGCATTTGTATCACTAGGTAGACTTCCCGGTTTTCTTTCACCTATTAACCTTGCTAGGTTACTCACTTCTTGTTCCAGATTTTGAATAGAAGCTTGTTGATTTCTAAATGCTTGAGCATTTTGTTCATTAGTTTGTTTTTGAGATGTGAAAAACTGCGTTTGAGTTTCAACTAGCTTCGTCATCATATCTTCTAAATTTGGTTTTTTATCATCGGTTTGTTGTGGTGGTTTGTTTTGAAAATTAGGTCTTTGCTGATTGTAAGTATTATTGGATACTTGTTGATTGCTAGGACCTTGTTGGTTGTTGTATGGAATATTTCGGTTATAATTCTGGTTTTGATTGTAAATCGGTCTTGGCGGTTGATAATTATTCTGATAATTATTTCCAGGCCTTTGGTTTATGTATGAAATATTCTCTCTTTGTTCCATTGTTAATTCAATACTGAGACAATCTTTTGTCAAATGTGGTCCTCCACACTGCTCACAACTAATTCGTATTGAGTGAATATCTTTAGTCATCTTTTCCATTCGTCGTTCTACAGCATCTATCTTTGCGGAAATGGAATCTAAGTCATGGCTAGAATCGGCTCTAGCTGCTTTAGATGATCTAATAATATCTTTTTCTTGGTGCCACTCATGTGAGTGGGAAGCAGTGTTATCAATAATTTTGTAAGCATCAGTTTCGGTTTTCTTCATAATAGAACCACCAGCTGCTATATCTATGTCTTTTCTTGTAGTGATGTCGCATCCTTGGTAGAATATTTGTACTATTTGACAGGTGTCTAAACCATGTTGCGGACATCCTCTTAACAACTTTCCATATCTTGTCCATGCCTCATATAGAGTTTCATTTGGCTTCTGTGTGAACGTAACAATTTCTGCTTGAAGTCTTACGGCTTTAGATGCAGGAAAGAATTGTTTAAGAAATTTGTCAACTAAAACATCCCATGTATCGATCGTCCCTTCAGGTAACGATTCCAACCAATCTTTGGCTTCTCCCTTTAAAGTCCAGGGAAATAACATGAGATATATCTGTTCATCCTCTACTTCTCGGATTTTAAATAGTGTGCAGATCCTATTAAAGGTACGTAGATGTTCATTTGGATCTTCCTTCGGCGCACCACTAAATTGGCATTGATTAGTCACCATGTGTAGAATTTGTCCTTTGATTTCATAATCTGGCGCATTAATGTCTGGATGAGTAATTGCGTGACCTTGGCCAGTGCGTTTAGCTCTCATTTGGTCTTCCATACTTAAAGGTTCCAGATTCTCCATAATTGAATTTGTTGAATCGGTATCACTAGATGATTCTGATTTAATGGTTCGTTCCTCAACAATCTCTGTTTGAATGATTGGTGGTTCCGGAGGAAAGTTTAATGGTTCAGGATTTACGAACCGTTCCTGAATATTCTCTGGATTCTCAATTGTGAGGTTGGGTTCAAAAAATGGATTATCGGAAATTTGAACTGAAGTACTTGGTCGACTGGATGACGATTCTAAAGAAAAATCAACGGCGGTTATATTTGCTAAATGTCTTGATCTAGTTACAGGTGGTGAACGTACAAAAGGTGGTGAACGTCTTGCTCGGTGCATTCACTGAATATCCTATTAGTTTTAAAAAGGAAAGAAAAATTATAATAAGTTATCCAATTAATAGACTTTTCTGATTTTGCCCACGTTTCGAATAGCCAAAAGATGCAGCAGAGGGGCAGGATTCGTTTGGTCTCAATATAATTGAGGACTGTTTGGCTCCAATAACCCGGTCCACGTACAAATTCAACTATTACTACGAACCAGAAAATTTTGATGTCTATCAATTTAACCACTTAAAATAAATTTTCGTAATTTTAAGAAATTTAGATAAGAAGTAGAAAAAATTCTAAGTCCTAAAAACTAGAATGACGAGAAATAAGAGAGAAAAAGAGTTCGTCGCAAAAGGTCGAAAAAGAAAAAATGGTTGAAAAATAAAAGGTGACGGAAAAATAAAAGAAACTTATAACAACTTAAAAATACTTAACTAACCTAATCTTATTACTACAACTAACTTAAAATTATAATCGCAAATTGAAATTACTAATTGGAATGATAATTGATACATAGTAAAAGGTCTAAAAATATTAAAGCTTACAAGGAAAAACTAAATCCCAAATGGAAATAACTTAAAAAGAAACTAAAACTTAAAAAGGCGTCGCAAAATTCTAAAGCACCTAAATCTTAGTCTAAAGAAAAAGCACTTAAGGAATTCTACGGCAAAGCCTAAAAATCTAGGAGTAAAAATAACTATAGCAAAAACTAAGTTTAAAATTAAATATGAGCGAAAAATACAAATATTACGCTACAACGATTAAAAAAGGACAAAATATAAAAATATATAAAAAGTTGTAAAAAGTACAATTTTTTATAAAAATATTATTTTTATATTATTTATTTAATAAAACTACTAATTTTACAATTTAATTAAAACTAATTAATACTAAATACATAAATTAAATAAAAAGTAAAAGTAAAAATAAAACTAATTATAATAATAATACATAATTAGGGTTTAATAATAATTAATTAATAATTACCGTAATTAATGCTGAATTAGGGCTTCCTGTTCGCGTGTCAGAGAAGCTCCGCGAGTCGCGGCAATTAAAGCATCAAACCCCGCGAGTCGCGGGGTTCCAGAATTCAGCTGACAGGTTTGAATTTTTACGCGTTTTTCTTTATTTATTTTTTCTTTATTTTTTGTTTTCTGTTTTTAAATAAATAAAAGATTTTAAAATAAAACTTATATTTTTATAAACTAAAATAAAAATAAAGAAACTTATAAAACTTAAATATTTAACAAAATCTTAAAAATACTTATATTTTTGTTTTTCTTTTTATATTTTTGAATATTTAAAACGTATTTTTACAAAAACGAATTTTAATAAAAGTTAACTAAAAATCTTTTTTTTTTTTTTTTTATATTAGCGTTGCGCTTCCGGCTTTTAAGATAGTCCCCGGCAGCGGCGCCAAAAATACTTGATGTTATGCGAGGTGTATATAAAATAGTTATTAATTTTAGCAGAAAACACTATTAAATACGATACAATTTTACACAAGATATTTATTTATTTATAGAATGGATATACTTAAACCTTGCTACAACACTTATAGGCAGTGTACCTAATCGTACAGTAGTGTAGTTTTTAGTAAGTCCGGTTCGTTCCACAGGGAAATCTTTAAACAAAGCTCAACGCTATATTAGTTTACTTTTATAAAAATACAAACATATATATAAGTAATATTATTATTATAAAGGGGGGTTTTTACCGTTTAATGACCGGTTTGTCGATTTTAAAACTTTAGTCGCAGTTAAAACCTAATGTAAAATATTAAATAAATAAAAGACTTAAATTAAAACTTAAAGTAAATAACGATAATGAAATTGCGAATAATAAAAGTGCGATAAACTTGCGATAATTAAAAAGTACGATAATTAAAAGTGCGATTAAACAACAATAAATAAAAGTGCGATAATTAGAAGTGCAATTAAATATAAAATAAAGGAAATTAAATATGAAATAAAAGAATTATGCTTATTTAAACTTCCGTAATCATGATGTTTGACGTGTTGATTTTAGTTTTATGCCCATGGGTTAATTGTCCTTTGTCCTGGATTATTTAATATGTCCGTCTGGTTTTTGTCCATAACAGTCCATCAGTCATAAATATAAAGTGCGAGTGTCCTCATCAAATTATTCTTATACCCGAAGTTAAATATTCCAACTAATTGGGGATTCGAATTGTAACAAGGTTTTAATACTTTGTTTAATGAATACACCAGGTTATCGACTGCGTGTAAACCAAGGTTTTACTACTTTGTTAATAATTACACCAATTACCCTTGAATGTAATTTCACCCCTGTTTTAATTATTCTAGTGGCTATTAATCCATTCCCGTGTCCGGTTAAATGAAAGATTATTCGTACATATAAATACCCCGCCCATCGTGTCCGATCGAGTGTATATGGTAATTTATAGGGACGCCCAATTGTAAATCTTTATATTAACATTAACAAACTTTCATTTAGTTAAACAAATATAAAGCCCATTAATAGCCCATAGTCTAATTTCCACAAGTGTCGTTCTTTTATCCAAACCCCAATTATGGTACAAAGCCCAATTACCCAATTTTAGTAATTAGCCCAACATCATGATTACTTCGTTTTAAATAAGCATAATAATAACTTAGCTACGAGACATTAATGTAAAAAGGTTGAACATAACTTACAATGATTAAAAATAGCGTAGCGTTACACGGACAGAATTTCGACTTACACCCTTACAACATTCGCTAACATACCCTTATTTTTAGAATTATAATTAAAATTAAAATTAAAATATAAATTATATATATATATTTTTCGTATATATGAGAGAAGAGAGATTATAGATATATTTTGCGTTCAGAATTCGGTTGGCTTTATAGGCATTTTTTCATTTTGGGTCTCCGCGACTCGCGGCCATTTTGGCCTTCAAACTCCGCGAGTCGCGGAGTTTGAAATTCCAGCTCACATCTTGGAGTCTTTCTCTGCCGACGGTTTTTTATATATAAATATAATATATATATAATTAATATAATTAATTATATATTATATTATATTTATATACATAGTTAACTTGTAATTTTTAGTCCGTTGCGTCGAGCGTTAAGAGTTGACTCTGGTCCCGGTTCCGGATTTTCGAACGTCCTCGCGTACAATTTAATATCTTGTACTTTGCGTTTTGAATCTTGTACTTTTGTAATTTCGAGACGTTTCTTATCAATAATTGGAACCTTTTTGATTGTCTTTTGTACTTTTGAGCTTTTTGGTCGTTTGCGTCTAAAATTCGTCGAATCTGTCTTTTGTCTTCACCTTTTATTATACAAACGAATATCACTTGTAAATAGAACAATTGCAACTAAAAACTTGTCTTTCTTGAGGAATAATGCTATGAAATATATATTCGTTTTTAGCATTATCAAATATTCCCACACTTGAGCGTTGCTTGTCCTCAAGCAATATTGTCTTGAAATACTAGAATCACTTCTTTATTCTTCACACTTTGTACATCAGTGATTTCTATACGGCGGTATAAACAATGGTAGTAACGATATGGTTTACAGTCCCACATGACTATAAAAATTTAGATCCATTAAGGAAATTGGATCTTTATGAAAATATTTGATTTTTTTTTAAATCTAGTTTTTACCCTAGATAAGTTTTCCGGAATAACCCTTTACCGGTGTTTGCAAAATATTTTTGTGGGTTTGGTGGGTTTCAGATTTGAAAATTTTAGCTCAAAACTTGCGGTTTTGTGTCACCCACTTGCTAACCTTGTATTTGGAAAGCAACACGTCCAGTTTACTTGTCCCGTATATTACTGATGTTATGCGAGGTGTATATAAAATAGTTATTAGTTTTAGCAGGAAACACTATTAAATACGATACAATTTTACACAAGATATTTATTTATTTATAGAATGGATATACTTAAACCTTGCTACAACACTTATAGGCAGTGTACCTAATCGTACAGTAGTGTAGTTTTTAGTAAGTCCGGTTCGTTCCACAGGGAAATCTTTAAACAAAGCTCAACGCTATATTAGTTTACTTTTATAAAAATACAAATATATATATAAGTAATATTATTATTATAAAGGGGGGTTTTTACCGTTTAATGACCGGTTTGTCGATTTTAAGACTTTAGTCGCAGTTAAAACCTAATGTAAAATATAAAATAAATACAAGACTTAAATTAAAGCGTAAAGTAAATAACGATAATGAAATTGCGAATAATAAAAGTGCGATAAAATAAACTTACGATAATTAAAAAGTATGATAATTAAAAGTGCGATTAAATAACAATAAATAAAAGTGCGATAATTAGAAGTGCAATTAAATATAAAGGAAATTAAATATGAAATAAAAGAATTATGCTTATTTAAACTTCCGTAATCATGATGTTTGACGTGTTGATTTTAGTTTTATGCCCATGGGTTAATTGTCCTTTGTCCTGGATTATTTAATATGTCCGTCTGGTTTTTGTCCATAACAGTCCATCAGTCATAAATATAAAGTGCGAGTGTCCTCATCAAATTATTCTTATACCCGAAGTTAAATATTCCAACTAATTGGGGATTCAAATTGTAACAAGGTTTTAATACTTTGTTTAATGAATACACCAGGTTATCGACTGCGTGTAAACCAAGGTTTTACTACTTTGTTAACAATTACACCAATTACCCTTGAATGTAATTTCACCCCTGTTTTAATTATTCTAGTTGCTATTAATCCATTCCCGTGTCCGGTTAAATGAACGATTATTCGTACATATAAATACCCCGCCCATCGTGTCCGATTGAGTGTATATGGTAATTTATAGGGACGCCCAATTGTAAATCTTTATATTAACATTAACAAACTTTCATTTAGTTAAACAAATATAAAGCCCATTAATAGCCCATAGTCTAATTTCCACAAGTGTCGTTCTTTTGTCCAAACCCCAATTATGGTACAAAGCCCAATTACCCAATTTTAGTAATTAGCCCAACATCATGATTACTTCGTTTTAAATAAGCATAATAATAACTTAGCTACGAGACATTAATGTAAAAAGGTTGAACATAACTTACAATGATTAAAAATAGCGTAGCGTTACACGGACAGAATTTCGACTTACACCCTTACAACATTCGCTAACATACCCTTATTATTAGAATTATAATTAAAATTAAAATTAAAATATAAATTATATATATATATTTTTCGTATATATGAGAGAAGAGAGATTATAGATATTTTGGTGTAAGTAAAAACGGATCACGAAGTCGCTTTAAATAGAAGGTGGCCTGGAAAAGGTACTCATGCGAGTCGCATGAGTTTGGGCATTAGGCCATGCGACTCGCATGGCCGTGATTTCCAGCTCAGGATCATTTGTTTTCTAGCTTGCCGACATAATAAATAAATAATATAAATATATAAATAATTTTAATAATTATTTATATATTATATTATATTTATATGCATAGTTGAGTAGATATTTTTGGTCCGTTACGTCGGGCGTTTCTTCTAGGCTCAGGTCCCGGTTCCGGATTTTCGGACGTCTTCGCGTATTATTTTAAATCGCGTACTTTGCGTCTTGTAACTTGTACTCTTGTCATTTTGAGACGTTCCTCATCAATATTTTGAACCTTTTTAGTTGTATCTTGTACTTTTTAGCTCTTTGGACCTTTTTGTCTTCAATTTGTCGAATCTGCCTTTTGTCTTCACTTTTTAATATTTAAACGAATATTGCTTGTAAATCGAACAATACCAACTAAAATCTTGTCTTTCTTGGGGAATAATGCTATAAAATATGTGTTCATTTTTGGCATTATCAATATTCCCACACTTAAGCGTTGCTTGTCCTCAAGCAATATAGTCTTGAAACACTTGAATCACTTCTTTATTCTTCACACTTTGTACATCAGTGACTTCAATACAGCGGTATAAACAATGGTAGTAACGATGTGGTTAAAGGTGGGTGTGTCTTTTTATGGTTGCCTCGGGTTTAGGTCAACGACACTGGCAATCAAATAGCCGATTTACTTTCGGTTTCCAAAGCAAAGTGCACATTTGAAAGGCGGTTTACAGTCCCACATGACTATAAAAATTTAGATCCTTTAGGAAATTGGATCTTTATGAAAACATTTGATCTTTTGAAAATTCAAGCTAGATTTTACCCTAGACAAGTTTTCTGATTTGATCCATCATCGGTGTTGCAAAATATGTTTGTGGATCAATATTTTGGCTAAAACTTTTTAGGTTCGTATAATCCACTGCTATCCCGGTATCGGAAAGCACACATCCAGTTTACTTGTTTCGTATATTACCTTTCAGTAAACTACCGTCCGGTTGTAAAGGAAAGCGATGAACAAGAAACTGTTAAGGCAATGTCTAATGACATGCATTTGTTCATGGTCTAATTAACGTGTCGGATGCTAGAACTATCCTTGGTAGGAGCAATAGTAAAGATCATCCTTTGATTTTTCGGTCTGGCACAAGGTCCTGTCTCTGACCATGCTATGCAACCACCGTTCTTACGGTTGACACCCGATTTGGTTCAGGTGACCTAATGAATTCCAGGTGAATTCCTAGGATTTTACGTTCAATGGTAATGAACGCATTGAAAATGGGTTTTCAGAAAACAAATCGGTTTGTAATTTTTATCAAAATATTTTCTCGTTCAAGCTCGAGTTTAGATATCATCGAATTCCATGAGTTTGAATTCTCAATCTTTAAGGTCAATCTCAAGGATTGAGTAATATCAGGCTTAAAAGCTAATTTTTGATCTTTAAAGGAGATTATCCTTTCTGGGGATCTGATTCATTAGTCTTATCAAGCTAATTTGCACGGTGCCTCCCCATTGTACGAGATAAATCCTTCTCATGGTTAGGATAAATCTGACCACTTGGCGACCCTGTTTGATGCTGAGGTCCGTGGATTTCCTGCTGATTTTAGAAATGACTTTTCTAGATTTTTCGTCAACCTACAGCTGGTCTGGACGACAACTTCTTGACCTAAATCAAGAAGCGCGTGTCTTTTTCGGAAGACTTTATTTCCTTTTAAATGATGGAATTGATTCATCGTGTAGATCCATCTCTCTTCGATAGTTTCATTGGATAAAACAGTTGATTATTGTTCAAAGCAAAAGTATTTTCAAAAATTTGTACAAAAATATGTGATATTTTGAATAACTTGGTAAACTTTTCCCACACTTGGCTTTTATTTATGTTTTTCTTTGCCTTTTTCTCTTCTATTCCATTCTTATTAAATGAATTCTAACATTTTGGTTGTTTCTCAATTTATGTCCTTTCCGAGGTAACGATAATTTCGGCTCAATGACCTAGTTTTAATCGTTCATAAATATATATAAACATGATTTTGAATTCATTTTGTTAAAAATTTTGAAAAATTTACTAGAAGTGGGTAGTCAGTATATAAGACTAGGGCTGTTCCTTGTTATCGGAGAGCACTAGATTCTAACACAACTACTGCGTTACTAGCATTTTTAATGGTAACCAAGTGTTTAAATCAAAATTTTTTTTTTTTTTTTAAAAATCCGAAAGAATTTAACCCCTTCCCACACTTAAGATCTTGCAATGCCCTCATTTGCAAGAAATCAGAAACAATTTAAATTATTGAGGGTTATTAGCGTAGAAAAATGATTAAATTTTACCAAAGTTTCAAACATATTGTCGTTTGATTGTTGAATGATAAATGGTGCACGTCATTTGTTCATTCTGTCTTGTTGTTATTTCACATATATTTTGCATCTTGTCGTCAAAATTACTTGCTTTTGCTGAACTTAATGCCAGTCTTTGAAAACGCGTTGTTTTATCCTGTTTTGTGCATAACATAAAATACATACAATACAAATATAATCATACATGCAATTTGAAATGGAACTTTGGCATCCCACTTTCAAATTATAAGAAAAATATTAGTACACAATAATAATAGAAATATCAAACATTACATAAATGTAATTAAAATGTTAAGTGTTTAAAATAATAAAAATATAAATTACCAACTTATCTCTACTGATCAGGAGGTGGGTTAGGAGGAAAATTAGGATATGGATCCCAATTCATGTTTGCGTCCGGGTTCCATGGCTGATGATAGGTGAACTGGTATGCTGCGTCATAATCATATAAATCATAGGGTGGTCTCATTTCTGGCTGATGTGCGGGATAGTATGCGGGTCGGGTCGGATAATACATCTCTCCAGGCTGCAACTGGCTTATAATTTGGCGCTGATGATAATCCCATCGGCCATGCTCTCATTGCCGGGAATGCTCGTAGTCATTCCGACGTTGCCATGCCTCGTACTGCATATGCCTATCATAGTTCGTCATGTATTCATCCTCCATACGAACGCCTAAATCAAGAGCAGTCTCCCGAACAACTCCTATAATGTTGTTCGCCTCTTCCATTTCGTCATCCGAACCTCTTTCTACCTGTCGCTGAGGTCCCTCGTATCGATATACCCGACCACGTCTCATCAATAATACCCTTGCACCGTGATAAAGGTTTGAACTTATAGTTTCACCTTCGTCCTCTATTTCGTTCATTGGACCCCCTTGGTGCTTATCCACACCTAAATACTCTCCAATGAGAGTAATGAAAATACCACCACCTATAATACTCCCCGATTTCATCCCCGAAACTACATTAGCGAGATAATAACCAACACAATAGGGAATGTTAACGAAACTCCTCGGGTCTCTAATACACTTGAGGTAGAACAAATCGTTTACGGTCAATTTCTCCTTATTCTTACCCCTTTGTGTAATTGTGTTTGCTAAGAATCTATGAATCACCCGGAGTTCAGCTCTATCTATATCTAAGTATGTATGATTTCCACTGGCGTGAAATTCATTAAAGTGGGACATACGCCTCCAGACGGCGTTAATATCAAATTCCCTATCTACCCTTTCTCCTTGGGCAATCAGGCTATTACTGTCGGGGCTCAAAAGTTCAGCAGGGGTGTAAATCTGTAAGGCCCTGGCTAAATCTATCATGGACATTCTGTACATGCGTCCACCTAACAGAAATCTAATAAAGCTTCTATCATCTATCCTCCTAACATCACTGTTTAACTTAATAGTACTAAGTAATTCTATACACCATTCCCTATATATGGTTCTACGAATGGAAAATAGGCGCATCCAATCGTTAAACTGAGAATTACCATACCTTTGCACCAATAATTCCCGAATCGGTTCGGCAAGGTCAACTGTTTCCAAAGGTACCCAGTCAATTGCCCTTGGCATTTCAACAACCTTAAAGTAGAGAATGTGCATGTTCTTTTGATAATCTGGATACTCTATCCAACATCGATCAAATCTCAGATTTGGGTGTAACTGATCTTCATTAATGTCTAAGCTCAGAATCATTTGATGTGGAGCGAATTGACGAAACTGATTCATGAATAATTGATCTTGATCGTGATATGGAATATGTTGATCCTCATGTTGTTCTTCTTCTTGTTGCATATGTTGTTCTTGTTCATAAAACATTTCCGGTTCGGGCTCTGGTTGCCTGGACGATGATGCACCGTCCGTATTTGTATATCTCTGCAAAACACATTAAACACAAAAATTGTGCATCCAAATATGCATTAGTGTTAGCAAAATAATAACTTGAAATAATTATGATGACATGTTCAATTCATAACACATTTTATACATATTTTCCTAACAATAATAATTCTACACTTTTACATACGAAAATGTATACAATGTTTTATCACATTTAAACTCTTAAACATGTCAACAATAATCATTATAGCAATTAAACACTTATTACATGGCATTCAAATCAAACTCATGTTCATTTTCATACTTCGTCAAGTCTTTACTTTTTCAAATAAGTACATAAGAAAATGTTCATCAAGTTTTTAATCATTCATCGCAAATTATATGCCAAACTAATCACTACTAGCAATTAAACAAGTTTAAATTGGCCTTTACATCAAATTATCCAAGTTTATGAATTTTTTAAACTTAAAAAGTCTACTTTAATTCTCAAAAACATGTTTAGGCTCAAAGTTTGGATCAATTAACTACCTAAACATGTTACACTACTTAATTTAGCAACAATTCATGACAAAAATCGGCCATAACCTGTTTATATCAAAAAGCCCCAAATTACTCAAGAACACAAACCCTAGATTCTTAAAAATTTGAAGTTTTTAGCTTCAATCCATGTTAAATAGCTTCAATCTAGGATATTCATGCATAATATAACAACAACTTAAGTCTAATTACACTAGAATTTAACAAAATCAAAATATAAAATTTATAGCTCAAGAACACAATAATTCGAATTTAAAGAGATTAGGGGTGAAATCTTTACCATGTTCCTGAAGGGGTTGAGCCTACTGAATCTACGCATGATTATTGTGAAGTTTTGCAAGTAATTTGGTAAAAATTGGTGAAAAATTGAGAGAGTTTTGAGAGGTTTTCGTGTATGTGTGTGTATTGTGACAGAATAAGCAGCTCGCTGAGTTTTATGATCCTGACCAGTTTTTTTGTTCCATGCGAGTCGCATGGATTTGTGCATACCCCCATGCGAGTCGCATGGGGTGAAAATCCAGGATTTTAATATTTTTTTTTTTTTTTTTTTTATAAAACCTTATACTTTTAAAACATAGGATTAATAAAATTTTAAAAAATTTGTTTCTTTTTAAGACGAGGTCGTTTCGGGACGATGCCCTTGTCCGTCCCTCGACAAAATTTTAAAATTTTGTCATTTTCAAGCGATTGTTTTAAAAGCTTAGATTTTTGGATTTTTTAATTTTTTTTTTTTTTGGCATACTTTAAATCAATAAGCTTAAAAATAATGATAATAAAAATTCTCGTCCCGCCATCGGGTAAAGCAATTTCGGTTCAAAGACCTAGTCTTCAACTTACGACGAATTTTAAAAATCATATTTTTAACTTAATGAGATAGAGTAAATTTTTGTTTTTAAATTCACACAACTTAAATATGAAATTCAAAATTAATATTAAAAATTCACACCAAACTTAAAATTTGAAATGCATAAAATTAAAAATTTATATTTTAAAAATTAAAAATTCACACCAAACTTAATTTAAAAATTTATAAATTCATATCAAACTTATATTAATTTTTCAAATATTTACAATTTTAAATATATTGTTTTTACAAAGTTTACAATATTAATTTAAGATTTAAATATTAATTTTAAAAACATGGTAAAAATAAATTTAAAAATCTTTTTGTCTTTTTATCCCACTTTAATCAATCAAATATTATCAAAAATATGCGCCCCTCTTTTCGGTAAAGTAATTTCGGTTCCAAGACCTAATTTAACTCATGACAAATTTTTGAAATATTTTGGGTTGATTGTTTAAAGATATTTATACCTTAAGAATAAACGTTAAATTTCGCAGTGATGTAATAAATTTTTGAATGATATCAATAATTTCGGTCGCCAAACCTAATTTTATTTAATACCAATTTAATACTTTTTAGCGAACAAATTAGCGTTTATTATCAAAAGGTTAAAAATAAAAATAAAAACTGTACAGACATACCTGTGAAATAGATTTCTTAGTTATATGATCTATTCCATTCATAAGATAGTCGGTTTAATTGATTTTCCATGGCTACATAGACGTAACCTCGAGCATTCAGTGTCTTTTCTTCTAAACATATGAACGGTCCGTCTCTGCATAAAGTAACAAATTCGGTATTTGAATAGGTTTGATTATTTGAACATTTACCTCCATGTGACCATTTTCCGCATTTGTGACATCGTTCTAGGTGTCGTGCTCTTCTTTTCGCTGCGGATTTTGATTTTTCTTTACCAAATTGTAACTTATTATCTTCGCATCTGGATTCTTTTCTAACTCCGTCCATTCTTTCTCTGATTACTGATACTAATTCACTCGGTAGTATGTCATTATTACGTTTAGTGATCAAAGCGTGTAGCATTAGACCATGGTTTAGTTCACAGGCAGTCTTCATTTTGTAAAAACCTAAAAAAAATAAAAATTCAGAATGGGGGGAGAAGACTAGTTCTTTAGGGTCTGCTAGGGAAAGACCATTCGGGTTCCATTTTCGAGAACTACACGAAAACAGACAATCTAACTCTAACAGAAATACATATTATCCTTTAAAGACTTGATTCTCCCCACACTTAGTTAGCTGTGGTATTGAAATTGTGATTAACTTCGTTGTCGACTTCCATCGGACCATGTATGTAATGTTTAACTCTGTGACCATTAACTTTAAATTCTATCCCATTTGAATTTATTAATTCTATCGTTCCGTATGGGAAAACTCTTTTGACTATGAATGGTCCAGACCATCTTGATTTCAATTTTCCAGGAAATAGCTTGAATCGTGAATTGAAAAGAAGAACTCTGTCTCCTTCTTTAAATTCTTTTGAACTTCTGATTCTTTTATCATGCCATTTCTTCGTTCTTTCTTTATAGATTAACGAATTTTCGTATGCTTCATGTCTTAATTCTTCTAATTCATTTAGTTGACTTAATCGTAGACGTCCGGCTTCATGTAAATCAAGATTACATGTCTTCAAAGCCCAAAATGCTTTGTGTTCAATTTCTACTGGAAGATGACATGATTTTCCATAAACAAGTCTAAAAGGTGTGGTTCCAATTGGAGTTTTGTAGGCTGTTCTAAAAGCCCAGAGTGCATCCTCCAATTTAATGGACCATTCCTTCGGATTTGATCCTACGGTTTTCTCTAGAATACGTTTTAAAGCTCGGTTGGTATTTTCAACTTGTCCACTTGTTTGTGGATGATATGCGGTGGAGATTTTATGAGTTACTCCATATCTTTTAAGAACTTTCTCAAGTTGATTATTACAGAAATGAGTACCCCGATCACTTATTAAAGCTTTCGGTGTTCCAAACCTTGCAAAAAGACGTTTTAAAAAGTTGACTACAACTCGTGCATCGTTAGTTGGGAGAGCTTGTGCTTCCGCCCATTTAGATACATAATCAATGGCTACGAGTATATATAGATTATTATGAGATTTTGGAAATGGACCCATAAAGTCAATACCCCAAATGTCAAATACTTCACATACTTGGATGACATTTTGTGGCATTTCATCACGTTGACTTATTTTTCCGGCCCTTTGACATGCATCACAAGATTTGCAAAGAAGGTGTGCGTCTTTGTAAATTGTAGGCCAATAGAATCCAGCTTCATAAACTTTTCTTGCTGTTAGTTGAGGCCCATAATGCCCTCCTGTTGGTCCTGTGTGACAATGGTTTAAAATTTTACTAGCTTCATCTCCAAATACACATCGGCGTATTATTCCATCTGGACAACTTTTAAACAGATGTGGATCTTCCCAGAAATAGTGTTTTATATCACTGAAGAATTTCTTTCGTCTTTGGTACGATAATCCTTTTTCAAGGAATCCACAAACTAAGTAATTTGCATAGTCTGCAAACCATGGGATTTCTTTATAATCTATCTTCAATAGATATTCATCAGGAAAGTTGTCTTGTATGGCCGATTCATTCAGAACTTCTAATTCTGGATTTTCAAGACGAGAAAGATGATCAGCGGCGAGATTTTCTGCTCCTCTTTTATCTCGGATTTCAATATCAAACTCTTGTAAGAGTAAGATCCAACGGATTAATCTTGGTTTAGCATCTTGTTTTGAAAATAGGTATCTAAGAGCAGAATGGTCGGTATAGACCACCGTTTTTGCTAGAACGAGATATGATCGAAATTTGTCAAAAGCAAAGACGATAGCAAGGAGTTCTTTTTCAGTAGTTGTATAGTTCGTTTGTGCTCCTTGTAATGTCTTACTAGCATAATATATAGGTTGAAATCGTTTTTCAATCCTTTGTCCTAAAACGGCTCCCATTGCAAAATCACTTGCATTGCACATTAGTTCAAATGGTAGATTCCAATTTGGTGTTATCATGATCGGTGCATTAGTGAGTTTTTCTTTAAGAATATTAAAAGATTTGATACACTCATCTGAAAAGATGAATGGCGCATCCTTTTCTAGGAGTTTATTCATAGGAGTGGCAATTTTAGAAAAATCTTTTATGAAACGTCGGTAAAAACCGGCATGCCCTAGAAAACTCCTAACTCCTCTAACATTGGTGGGATGTGGAAGTTTAGCAATTACATCTACTTTAGCTCTATCCACTTCAATTCCTTCTTTTGAAATTTTATGTCCAAGAACGATGCCTTCTTTAACCATGAAATGGCATTTCTCCCAATTAAGTACTAGATTTGATTTTTCGCATCTAATTAGCATTCGTTCCAGATTAACTAGACATGATTTAAATGTATCACCGAAGACTGAAAAGTCATCCATGAATACTTCCATGCATTTTTCTATCATGTCATGAAAAATCGCCATCATACACCTTTGAAAGGTTGCATGGGCGTTACAAAGTCCAAATGGCATGCGTTTGTAAGCAAAAGTACCATAAGGGCACGTGAAAGTGGTTTTCTCTTGGTCCTCGGGTGCTATTGGAATTTGAAAATATCCGGAAAATCCATCTAGAAAACAATAGTAACTATTTCCGGCTAATCTTTCCAACATTTGATCTATGAAAGGTAAGGGAAAGTGATCTTTTCTGGTGGCGTCATTTAATTTTCTATAATCAATACATACACGCCATCCTGTTACAGTCCTAGTAGGAATAAGCTCATTTTTCTCATTTGTAATGACAGTCATGCCACCCTTCTTAGGCACGCATTGAACTGGGCTTACCCATGGGCTATCAGAAATTGGATAAATTAAACCTGCATCTAGCAGTTTAATAATCTCTTTCTTAACTACATCTTGAATATTAGGATTTAGTCTTCGTTGGCGTTGCACATACGTTTTATGACCCTCTTCCATAAGGATTTTATGTGTGCAATACGAAGGACTTATTCCTTTAATATCATGAATCTTCCATGCAATGGCTGGTTTATGAGCTTTCAACACAGAAATGAGTTGTGATTTCTCATTTTCAGTAAGAGAAGACGATATTATTACAGGTAATTCAGATTCACCATGTAAATAAGCGTATTCCAAATGGTTTGGAAGTGGCTTTAACTCTAATTTCGGAGGTTCTTCTATCGATGATTTATATCGATATCTGTCTTCTTCTTTTAGCATTTGAATTTCTTCTGTTGTTGGTTCATATCCATTAGCTATAAGTGTAGCTAACATTTCAGCTTCATCAATTGGTTCATTACCTTCTCCTAAAGAACATTCTCCTGTTCCTTGTAATTCTGGAAATTCTTCTAATAATTCTGCATGTGCATCTATAGTTTGAATATAATAACATGTATCATCTGCAGATTGTGGTTGTTGCATTGCTCTATCAACTGAAAAGGTAACACTCTCATCCTCTATACTTAGGGTCAGTTTCTTACCGAACACGTCTATCATTGCTTTAGCCGTGTTTAAGAATGGTCTTCCTAATATGAGAGGAACTTGAGAATCTTCTTCCATGTCCAAAACAACAAAATCTACTGGAAATACTAAAGTACCAACTTTAACTAGCATGTTCTCCATTATCCCTCTAGGATATTTTATTGATCTATCGGCTAGTTGTATGCTTATTCTGGTTGGTTTCAATTCTCCAAGGTCTAGTTTAGCGTATAGTGAATACGGCATTAAATTTATACTAGCACCTAAGTCTGCCAATGCTTCTATTGAACTAAGACTACCCAGAAAATATGGAATTGTGAAACTTCCTGGATCAGATAGTTTTTCTGGTATCTTATTCAACAGCACTGCTGAACAATTTGCATTCATAGTGACAGCCGAGAGTTCTTCCATTTTCTTTCTATTCGTGATTAGATCTTTCAAGAATTTAGCATACCTTGGCATTCCTGAAATTACATCAATGAAAGGAAGATTTATATTTATTTGTTTAAACATATCCAAAAATTTGGATTGCTCGGCTTCAAGTCTTTCTTTTCTCATTTTACTCGGGTAAGGAAGCGGTGATTGGTACGGTTTAACATAAGGTTTAGCCTTAACTGTGTTATCTTCATTAACCTTTTCAACTACCGGTTCTTTTTCCTTTTCTTGCTCGGATTGTGGTTCTTGTGGAGTAGGAATGGTTTCATCAGAAGTTACAGGTATTTCCGGTGGTTTAAGTGTTGTACCACTTCTTGTGGTAATGGCTTTAGCTGTTTCATTCCGGGGGTTAGCATTTGTATCACTAGGTAGACTTCCCGGTTTTCTTTCACCTATCAACCTTGCTAGGTTGCTCACTTCTTGTTCCAAATTTTGAATCGAAGCTTGTTGATTCCTAAATGCTTGAGCATTTTGTTCATTGGTTTGTTTCTGAGATGTGAAAAACTGCGTTTGAGACTCAACTAGCTTTGATATCATATCTTCTAAATTTGGCTTTTTCTCGTCGGTTTGTGGTGGTTTAATCGGAAAAATAGGTGTTTGCTGATTGTAAGTATTGTTAGATACTTGTTGATTGCTAGGACCTTGTTGGTTGTTGTATGGAACATTTCGGTTATAATTTTGGTTTTGATTGTAAATCGGTCTTGGCGGTTGATAATTATTCTGATAATTATTTCCAGGCCTTTGGTTTATGTATGAAATATTCTCTCTTTGTTCCATTGTTAATTCAATACTGAGACAATCTTTTGTCAAATGTGGTCCTCCACACTGCTCACAACTAATTCGTATTGAGTGAATATCTTTAGTCATCTTTTCCATTCGTCTCTCCACAGCATCTATCTTTGCGGAAATGGAATCTAAGTCATGGCTAGAATCGGCTCTAGCTGCTTTAGATGATCTAATGATATCTTTTTCTTGGTGCCACTCATGTGAGTGGGAAGCAGTATTATCAATAATTTTGTAAGCATCAGTTTCGGTTTTCTTCATAATAGAACCACCAGCTGCTATATCTATGTCTTTTCTTGTAGTGATGTCGCATCCTTGGTAGAATATTTGTACTATTTGACAGGTGTCTAAACCATGTTGCGGACATCCTCTTAATAACTTTCCATATCTTGTCCATGCCTCATATAGAGTTTCATTTGGTTTCTGTGTAAACGTAACAATTTCTGCTTGAAGTCTTACGGCTTTAGATGCAGGAAAGAATTGTTTAAGAAATTTGTCAACTAAAACGTCTCATGTATCGATCGCCCCTTCAGGTAATGATTCCAACCAATCTTTGGCTTCTCCCTTTAAAGTCCAGGGAAATAACATGAGATATATCTGTTCATCCTCCATTTCTCGGATTTTAAATAGTGTGCAGATCCTATTAAAGGTACGTAGATGTTCATTTGGATCTTCCTTCGGCGTACCACTAAATTGGCATTGATTAGTCACCATGTGTAGAATTTGTCCTTTGATTTCATAATCTGGCGCATTAATGTCTGGATGAGTAATTGCGTGACCTTGGCCAGTGCGTTTAGCTCTCATTCGGTCTTCCATACTTAAAGGTTCCAGATTCTCCATAATTGAATTTGTTGAATCGGTATCACTAGATGATTCTGATTTAATAGTTCGTTCCTCAACAATCTCTGTTTGAATGATTGGTGGTTCCGGAGGAAAGTTTAATGGTTCAGGATCTATGAACCGTTCCTGAATATTCTCTGGATTCTCAATTGTGAGGTTGGGTTCAAAAAATGGATTATCGGAAATTTGAACTGAAGTACTTGGTTGACTGGATGACGATTCTAAAGAAAAATCAACGGCGGTTATATTTGCTAAATGTCTTGATCTAGTTACAGGTGGTGAACGTACAAAAGGTGATGAACGTCTTGCTCGGTGCATTCACTGAATATCCTATTAGTTTTTAAAAGGAAAGAAAAATTATAATAAGTTATCCAATCAATAGACTTTTCTGATTTTGCCCACGTTTCGAATAGCCAAAAGATGCAGCAGAGGGGCAGGATTCGTTTGGTCTCAATATAATTGAGGACTGTTTGGCTCCAATAACCCGGTCCACGTACAAATCCAACTATTACTACGAACCAGAAAATTTTGATGTCTATTAATTTAACCACTTAAAATAAATTTTCGTAATTTTAAGAAATTTAGATAAGAAGTAGAAAAAAAATTCTAAGTCCTAAAACTAGAATAGCGAGAAATAAGAAAGAAAAAGAGTTCGTCGAAAAAGGTCGAAAAAGGAAAAATAATGGTTGAAAAATAAAAGGTGACGGAAAAATAAAAGAAACTTATAAAAACTTAAAAATACTTGACTAACCTAACCTTATTACTACAACTAACTTAAAATTATAATCGCAAATTGAAATTACTAATTGGAATGATAATTGATACATAGTAAAAGGTGTCTAAAAATATTAAAGCTTACAGGAAAAACTAAATCCCAAATGGAAATAACTTAAAAAGAAACTAAAACTTCAAAAGGCGTCGCAAAATTCTAAAGCACCTAAAACTTAGTCTAAGGAATAGGCACTTAAGGGATTTTACGGCAATCCTAAAAATTCTAGAAATAAAAATAAAAACTACGGCAAAAAAAACTAGACTTAAAAACTAAGTACGAACGAAGAAAAATATAAAAATTACGCTAAAACGATTAAAAAGTATAAAATATAAAAGTTATAAAAAGTTAATAAAAATTATTAGTTTATTATAAAAATATTGTTTTGGTATTTTATATAATAAAAGTATTAAGTTTATAAAATATAAAAAATAATTATAAGTAATAAAAATTAATTAAACTAAAACTTAAATATAATAATTAATAAAAACTAGGGTTTAGATAATATTAATTAAATAATACCCGTAATAAATGCGGAATTAGGGTAAGTTTGTGGCCTGTCTGGGCTTACCATGCGAGTCGCATGGGATAAGGCAGCAGGTCATGCGAGACGCATGGCCTTGCTGGACTGGTTCAGTTGACAGGTCAATTATGACAGGTCACGTAATTTTTTTTAATATTTATTTTTCTTTTCTGTTTTAAAATAAAATAAATATACAATTTAAATAAAAACTTAATTTTAAAACTAAAAAAAAAATAAAAATACTTATAATTTTATAAATATAAAAGAAAAACTTAAAAATAGATTTTAAAATATTTTTTTTTTTCGGTTTTATAAAATTTTTAATTTTTTTATATTTTTCAAAATTTAAACAAAAATATATATTTATTAAAAAACTAATTAAAACTTAAAAAATTTTTATAAATATTTTGACGTTTCGCTTCGGCGTTCCCCGGCAGCGGCGCCAAAAATTACTTGATGTTATGCGAGGTGTATATAAAATAGTTATTAGTTTTAGCAGGAAACACTATTAAATACGATACAATTTTACACAAGATATTTATTTATTTATAGAATGGATATACTTAAACCTTGCTACAACACTTATAGGCAGTGTACCTAATCGTACAGTAGTGTAGTTTTTAGTAAGTCCGGTTCGTTCCACAGGGAAATCTTTAAACAAAGCTCAACGCTATATTAGTTTACTTTTATAAAAATACAAATATATATATAAGTAATATTATTATTATAAAGGGGGGTTTTTACCGTTTAATGACCGGTTTGTCGATTTTAAGACTTTAGTCGCAGTTAAAACCTAATGTAAAATATAAAATAAATACAAGACTTAAATTAAAGCGTAAAGTAAATAACGATAATGAAATTACGAATAATAAAAGTGCGATAAAATAAACTTACGATAATTAAAAAGTATGATAATTAAAAGTGCGATTAAATAACAATAAATAAAAGTGCGATAATTAGAAGTGCAATTAAATATAAAGGAAATTAAATATGAAATAAAAGAATTATGCTTATTTAAACTTCCGTAATCATGATGTTTGACGTGTTGATTTTAGTTTTATGCCCATGGGTTAATTGTCCTTTGTCCTGGATTATTTAATATGTCCGTCTGGTTTTTGTCCATAACAGTCCATCAGTCATAAATATAAAGTGCGAGTGTCCTCATCAAATTATTCTTATACCCGAAGTTAAATATTCCAACTAATTGGGGATTCGAATTGTAACAAGGTTTTAATACTTTGTTTAATGAATACACCAGGTTATCAACTGCGTGTAAACCAAGGTTTTACTACTTTGTTAACAATTACACCAATTACCCTTGAATGTAATTTCACCCCTGTTTTAATTATTCTAGTGGCTATTAATCCATTCCCGTGTCCGGTTAAATGAACGATTATTCGTACATATAAATACCCCGCCCATCGTGTCCGATTGAGTGTATATGGTAATTTATAGGGACGCCCAATTGTAAATCTTTATATTAACATTAACAAACTTTCATTTAGTTAAACAAATATAAAGCCCATTAATAGCCCATAGTCTAATTTCCACAAGTGTCGTTCTTTTGTCCAAACCCCAATTATGGTACAAAGCCCAATTACCCAATTTTAGTAATTAGCCCAACATCATGATTACTTCGTTTTAAATAAGCATAATAATAACTTAGCTACGAGACATTAATGTAAAAAGGTTGAACATAACTTACAATGATTAAAAATAGCGTAGCGTTACACGGACAGAATTTCGACTTACACCCTTACAACATTCGCTAACATACCCTTATTATTAGAATTATAATTAAAATTAAAATTAAAATATAAATTATATATATATATTTTTCGTATATATGAGAGAAGAGAGATGATAGATATTTTGGTGTAAGTAAAAACGGATCACGAAGTCGCTTTAAATAGAAGGTGGCCTGGAAAAGGTACTCATGCGAGTCGCATGAGTTTGGGCATTAGGCCATGCGACTCGCATGGCCGTGATTTCCAGCTCAGGATCATTTGTTTTCTAGCTTGCCGACATAATAAATAAATAATATAAATATATAAATAATTTTAATAATTATTTATATATTATATTATATTTATATGCATAGTTGAGTAGATATTTTTGGTCCGTTACGTCGGGCGTTTCTTCTAGGCTCAGGTCCCGGTTCCGGATTTTCGGACGTCTTCGCGTATTATTTTAAATCGTGTACTTTGCGTCTTGTAACTTGTACTCTTGTCATTTTGAGACGTTCCTCATCAATATTTTGAACCTTTTTAGTTGTATCTTGTACTTTTTAGCTCTTTGGACCTTTTTGTCTTCAATTTGTCGAATCTGCCTTTTGTCTTCACTTTTTAATATTTAAACGAATATTGCTTGTAAATCGAACAATACCAACTAAAATCTTGTCTTTCTTGGGGAATAATGCTATAAAATATGTGTTCATTTTTGGCATTATCAATTACCTTTCGGTAAACTACCGTCCGGTTGTAAAGGAAAGCGTTGAACAAGCAACTGTTAAGGCAATGTCCCGTGACATGCTTTTGATTATGGTCTATAACGTGTCGGACGCAATTACTATCCTTGGTAGGAGCAATAGTAAAGCTCACCCTTATAATTTTTCGGCCTGGCACAAGGTCCTGTCTTTGACCATGCTATGCAACCACCGTTCTTACGGTTGACACCCGATTTGGTTCAGGTGACCTAATGAATTCCAGGTGAATTCCTAGGATTTTACGTTCAATGGTAATGAACGCATTGAAAATAGGGTTTTCAGAAAACAAATCGGTTTGTAATTTTGATCAAAATATTTTCTCGTTTAAGCTGGAGTTTAGATATCATTGAATTCCATGAGTTTGAATTCTCAATCTTTAAGGTCAATCTCTAGGATTGAGTAATATCAGTCTTAAAAGCTGATTTTTAATCTTTAAGGAGATTATCCTTTCTGGGGATCTGATTCATTAGTCTTATCCAGCTAATTTGCATGGTGCCCCCCATTGTACGAGATAAATCCTTCTCATGGTTAGGATAAATCTGACCACTTGGCGACCCTGTTTAATGCTGAGGTCCGTGGATTTCCTGCTGATTTTAGTGATGACTTTTCTAGATTTTTCGTCAACCTACAGCTGGTCTGGACGACAACTTCATGACCTAAATCAAGAAGCGCGTTTCTTTTTCGGAAGACTTTACTTCCTTTTAATGATGGAATTGATTCATCATGTAGATCCATCTCTTCTTTTCTTTCATCGGGTAAAACAGTTTAGTTTAGTCCAAAGCAAAAGTATTTTCAGTTATTTGTTACAGATATATGTGACATATGTTTAAAATAACTTGGTAAATTTTCCCACACTTGGCTTTTATTTTCCTTTTTATCGTCCTCTATTCCATTTTAAATGAATTTTAACATTTTAGTTTGTTTCTTAATTTATGTCCTTTCCGAGGTAACAATAATTTCGGTGTTAAAACCTAGTTTTATCGTTCATAAATATGTATAAACATGATTTTGAATTCATTTAATTGAAAATTTTGAAAAATCGTACTAGAATTGGGTAGTCAGTATATAAGACTAGGGCTGTTCTTTTTTATCAGAGAGCACTAGATTCTAATACAACTACTGCTTTACTAGTATTTTTAATGGTAACCAAGTGTTTAATATAAAAATTTTAAAATCCGAAAGAATTTAACCCCTTCCCACACTTAAGATCTTGCAATGCCCTCATTTGCAAGAAATCAGTAACAATTTAAATTATTGAGGGTGATTTGTGTGAAAATGATTAAATTTTACCAAAGTTTCCAAATATATTGGCGTTTGTTTGCTGAATGATAAATGGTGCACATCATTTGTTCATTCCGTCTTGTTGTTATTTCACATATATTTTGCATCTTGTCGTCAAAATTAGTTGCTTTTGCTGAACTTAATGCCAGTCTTTGAAAATGCGTTGTTTTACCCTGTTGTGTACATAAGATAAACTGCAAACATATATACATATTTTTGAAGTTTGGTATATTACCCCACATTCAAAAATTATTAAAGTCTAAGAATAAAAGTTAGATAATTATAAAAATGATTACAATATTAACAAAAGTATTAAACGTATCAATAATTACAAATTACAAAATAAAAAAAATAATAAGTAAACTAAGGATGATATTGGTACCAATAGGGGTTCCAGGCATAACCATAAGTGCTATAGAATGCTTCGGCAGGGTCATACGTAGGATATGGTGGCTGCATCTCTATCGACCAAGGAGGGAAGATGGGTTTCGGTGTAGGAATATAGTTTCTACCTATATGTTGGCAATGAGCTATGATCTGGTTCTGATGAACTTGCCAATCTTCAAATGCTCTCTGTCTAGCATTTTCGTATTCCTGAGAAGCTATAAACCTATGCATTTCTTGCATCTCATTCCCCCCTCCTACATTACCTTGCTGCTGGTTTCTCTCCACCTGTGGATGTCTACCATGGTATCGTACTGCGGCGTTATTTCGCCTCTTCAAAACTTTCGCACCATGGTATACATTTAAACCTATAGTATCGCGGGGTTCCGGCTCTTCTAGTAATAATCCCCCCCGACTTATATCCACACCGAGATATTCACCAATCAAAGTAATAAAAATACCACCTCCTATTATGCTATGTGGTCGCATCCCCCGAACCATAGCTGATAAATAATAACCCACACAATATGGTATACTTACAGCGCTTTGTGGGTCTCGAATACACATATGGTAAAACAAATCCTGTTCATTTACTTTTTCCTTGTTTTTACCCCTTTGTGTAATCGAATTAGCTAAAAACCTATGTATCACTCTTAATTCGGCTCTATCTATATCCAAATAAGAGTAATTTCCCCCTTTGAAACGGTGATGGCTTGTCATTTGACTCCACACACCGTGTGTATCAAAATTCTCATCTATCTTTCTACCGTTTAGTATCAATCCTCTACAATCGGCAGACGGTAACTCCTCAGGTGTATATATACGTAAAGCCTGAGCCATGTCCAGTAAAGACATGTGGCGCATCGAACCGCCTAACAAAAATCTAATAAAAGAACGATCGGTTAAACTAGCTACCCGATCATTCAACTCTATACTACATAACAATTCTTCACAC
Source organism: Rutidosis leptorrhynchoides (assembly GCF_046630445.1). Classification (NCBI taxonomy): domain Eukaryota; kingdom Viridiplantae; phylum Streptophyta; class Magnoliopsida; order Asterales; family Asteraceae; genus Rutidosis; species Rutidosis leptorrhynchoides. The sequence continues at coordinate 543,479,646 of NC_092333.1, forward strand.
CATACTTTATATACAGGTCTACGTATGGTGAATAAACATATCCAGTCATTAAAAGAAGAATTACCATACCTCTGTACAAGTAATTCCCTAATTGGCCAGGCCAATTCTACAGCTTCTAAGGGTCCCCATTCTATGACCCTCGGTACCTCAACAACCTTAGAATGAAGAGTATGCAAACCCCTTTGATATTTTGGATAATCTATCCAAAGTCTGTCAAATCTCAGGTTCGGGTGCAACTCTTCCAAGTGCATATCAGAAAAGGTCATGACTGGATGAGGTACATCCTGCTTGTAGTAGTTATCCACCTCCTGTTGTTCCAAATTCTCAGCAGGAGCATTGCGGGCTTGGGATGAAGATTCACCCCTTTCATTCTGCAAAACACATCAAACACAATTTTTGTGCATCCAAATATGCATTAGTGTCAGCAAAATCATCAATCAAAATAATTACAATGACATTATCAATTTATATCAAACTTAAGCTTATTTTCACATTTTTATCAAATCTACACTTTTTCAAATAAGCATATACGAAAATTTTCGCCAAGTTCATAAGCATTCAACTCAAATAACATGTCAAAATAATCATTACTAGCAATTAAACAAGTCTCAAATGGCATTATCTTTCAAAAATCAAGTTCATGAATTTTAGACTTGAAAAAGTCCACTTTAATTCTCAAAATCATGTTTAGGCTCAAAGTTTGGATCATTTAACTACCTAGACATGTTACACTACTCAATTTAGCAACAATTCATAACAAAAATCGGCCATAACCTGTTTATATCAAAAAGCCCCAAATTTGCTCAAGAACACAAACCCTAGATTACTCAAAATTTGAAGTTTAAGGCTTCTAATCATGTTAAACAGCATCAATCTAGGTTATACAAGCATAATACATAAACAATTTAAGCCTAATTACACTAAAAAGCATCAAAATCAAATTGGGAAAAAATAGCTCAAGAACATCAAATTTCGAATTAAATGGTGTTTAGGTGTAGAAATTTACCGTTTTTCTTGAGTAATTCTTAGATAGCATCCTTCTCAACATGATTTTAGCAAAAGATTTGATGATTAACGGTTAAAAATCGTGATTTTTGGGGTGTTTTTGGGTGGTTTTTCGGGGTTTTTTCGCTGTGAAATTTGCTGTGTTTTTGAGTTGTGGAGTGTACTGATCGTTCAGCTCTTTTTATTTTTTTTTTTCTGATTTTCGGTACCTCCGCGAGTCGCGGGGATTTACCCTCCAAACTCCGCGAGTCGCGAAGTTTGGTAATTTTTTTTTTTTTTATAATCATTAACTTATTAAAACAATTAAGTAATTAATTTTTAAAATTTTGTTTCCCTTGTTATTTAGGAAGAGGTCGTTTCGGATCGATGTCCTAGTCCGTCCTTCGACAAAATTTTAAAATTTGTTTTTTTGTAGCGATTGTTTTAAAAGCTAAGATTTTTGGGTTTTTTCAATGTTTTTGGCATACTCTAATTCAATAAGATTAAAAATAATGATAATAAAAGTTCTCGTCCCTCCCTCGGGTAAAGCAATTTCGGTTCAAAGACCTAGTCTTCAACTTACGACGAATTTTAAAAATCATATTCTTAACTTAATGAGATAAAGTAAAATTTTTTTTAAATTCACACAACTTAAATATAAAATTCAAAATTATTATTAAAAATTCACACCAAACTTAAAATTTAAAATGCATAAAATTAAAAATTAATATTTTACAAATTAAAAATTCATACCAAACTTAATTTAAAAATTTATAAATTCATACTAAACTTATATTAATTTTTCAAATATTTACAATTTTAAATATATTGTTTTTATAAAGTTTACAATATTAATTTAAGATTTAAATATTAATTTTAAAAACATGGTAAAAATAAATTTAAAAATCTTTTTGTCTTTTTATCCCACTTTAATCAATCAAATATTATCAAAAATATGCGCCCCTCTTTTCGGTAAAGTAATTTCGGTTCCAAAACCTAATTTAACTCATGACGAATTTTTGAAATATTTTGGGTTGATTGTTTAAAGATATTTATACCTTAAGAATAAACGTTAAATTTCGCAGTGATGTAATAAATTTTTGAATGATATCAATAATTTCGGTCGCCAAACCTAATTTTATTCAATACCAATTTAATACTTTTTAGCGAACAAATTAGCGTTTATTATCAAAAGGTTAAAAATAAAAATAAAAATAAAAACTGTACAGACATACCTGTGAAATAGATTTCTTAGTTATATGATCTATCCCATTCATAAGATAGTCGGTTTAATTGATTTTCCATGGCTACATAGGCGTAACCTCGAGCATTCAGTGTCTTTTCTTCTAAACATATGAACGGTCCGTCTCTGCATAAAGTAACAAATTCGGTATTTGAATAGGTTTGATTATTTGAACATTTACCTCCATGTGACCATTTTCCGCATTTGTGACATCTTTCTAGGTGTCGTGCTCTTCTTTTCGCTGCGGATTTTGATTTTCCTTTACCAAATTGTAACTTATTATCTTCGCATCTGGATTCTTTTCTAACTCCGTCCATTCTTTCTCTGATTACTGATACTATTTCACTCGGTAGTATGTCATTATTACGTTTAGTGATCAAAGCGTGTAGCATTAGACCATGGTTTAGTTCACAGGCAGTCTTCATTTTGTAAAAACCTAAAAAAAAATAAAAATTCAGAATGGGGGGAGAAGACTAGTTCTTTAGGGTCTGCTAGGGAAAGACCATTCGGGTTCCATTTTCGAGAACTACACGAAAACAGACAATCTAACTCTAACAGAAATACATATTATCCTTTAAAGACTTGATTCTCCCCACACTTAGTTAGCTGTGGTGTCGAAATTGTGATTAACTTCGTTGTCGACTTCCATCGGACCATGTATGTAATGTTTAACTCTGTGACCATTAACTTTAAATTCAATCCCATTTGAATTTATCAATTCTATCGTTCCGTATGGGAAAACTCTTTTGACTATGAATGGTCCAGACCATCTTGATTTCAATTTTCCAGGAAATAGCTTGAATCGTGAATTGAAAAGAAGAACTCTGTCTCCTTCTTTAAATTCTTTTGAACTTCTGATTCTTTTATCATGCCATTTCTTCGTTCTTTCTTTATAGATTAACGAATTTTCGTATGCTTCATGTCTTAATTCTTCTAATTCATTTAGTTGACTTAATCGTAGACGTCCGGCTTCATGTAAATCAAGATTACATGTTTTCAAAGCCCAAAATGCTTTGTGTTCAATTTCTACTGGAAGATGACATGCTTTTCCATAAACAAGTCTAAAAGGTGTGGTTCCAATTGGAGTTTTGTAGGCTGTTCTAAAAGCCCAGAGTGCATCCTCCAATTTAATGGACCATTCCTTCGGATTTGATCCTACGGTTTTCTCTAGAATACGTTTTAAAGCTCGGTTGGTATTTTCAACTTGTCCACTTGTTTGTGGATGATATGCGGTGGAGATTTTATGAGTTACTCCATATCTTTTAAGAACTTTCTCAAGTTGATTATTACAGAAATGAGTACCCCGATCACTTATTAAAGCTTTCGGTGTTCCAAACCTTGCAAAAAGACGTTTTAAAAAGTTGACTACAACTCGTGCATCGTTAGTTGGGAGAGCTTGTGCTTCCGCCCATTTAGATACATAATCAATGGCTACGAGTATATATAGATTATTATGAGATTTTGGAAATGGACCCATAAAGTCAATACCCCAAATGTCAAATACTTCACATACTTGGATGACATTTTGTGGCATTTCATCACGTTGACTTATTTTTCCGGCCCTTTAACATGCATCACAGGATTTGCAAAGAAGGTGTGCGTCTTTGTAAATTGTAGGCCAATAGAATCCAGCTTCATAAACTTTTCTTGCTGTTAGTTGAGGCCCATAATGCCCTCCTGTTGGTCCTGTGTGACAATGGTTTAAAATTTTACTAGCTTCATCTCAAAATAGACATCGGCGTATTATTCCATCGGGACAACTTTTAAACAGATGTGGATCTTCCCAGAAATAGTGTTTTATATCACTGAAGAATTTCTTTCGTCTTTGGTACGATAATCCTTTTTCAAGGAATCCACAAACTAAGTAGTTTGCAAAGTCTGCAAACCATGGGATTTCTTTATAATCTATCTTCAATAGATATTCATCAGGAAAGTTGTCCTGTATGGCCGATTCATTTAGAACTTCTAATTCGGGATTTTCAAGACGAGAAAGATGATCAGCGGCGAGATTTTCTGCTCCTCTTTTATCTTGGATTTCAATATCAAACTCTTGTAAGAGTAAGATCCAACGGATTAATCTTGGTTTAGCATCTTGTTTTGAAAATAGGTATCTAAGAGCAGAATGGTCGGTATAGACCACCGTTTTTGCTAGAACGAGATATGATCGAAATTTTTCAAAAGCAAAGACAATAGCAAGGAGTTCTTTTTCAGTAGTTGTATAGTTCGTTTGTGCTCCTTGTAACGTCTTACTAGCATAATATATAGGTTGAAATCGTTTTTCAATCCTTTGTCCTAAAACGGCTCCCATTGCAAAATCACTTGCATCGCACATTAGTTCAAATGGTAGATTCCAATTTGGTGTTATCATGATCGGCGCATTAGTGAGTTTCTCTTTAAGAATATTAAAAGATTTGATACACTCATCTGAAAAGATGAATGGAGCATCCTTTTCTAGGAGTTTATTCATAGGAGTGGCAATTTTAGAAAAATCTTTTATGAAACGTCGGTAAAAACCGGTATGCCCTAGAAAACTCCTAACTCCTCTAACATTTGTGGGATGTGGAAGTTTAGCAATTACATCTACTTTAGCTCTATCCACTTCAATTCCTTCTTTTGAAATTTTATGTCCAAGAACGATGCCTTCTTTAACCATGAAATGGCATTTCTCCCAATTAAGTACTAGATTTGATTTTTCGCATCTAATTAGCATTCGTTCCAGATTAACTAGACATGATTTAAATGTATCACCGAAGACTGAAAAGTCATCCATGAATACTTCCATGCATTCTTCTATCATGTCGTGAAAAATCGCCATCATGCACCTTTGAAAGGTTGCAGGGGCGTTGCAAAGTCCAAATGGCATGCGTTTGTAAGCAAACGTACCATAAGGGCACGTGAATGTGGTTTTCTCTTGGTCCTCGGGTGCTATTGGAATTTGAAAATATCCGGAAAATCCATCTAGAAAACAATAGTAACTATTTCCGGCTAATCTTTCCAACATTTGATCTATGAAAGGTAAGGGAAAGTGATCTTTTCTGGTGGCGTCATTTAATTTTCTATAATCAATACATACACGCCATCCTGTTACAGTCCTAGTAGGAATAAGCTCATTTTTCTCATTTGTAATGACAGTCATGCCACCCTTCTTAGGTACGCATTGAACTGGGCTTACCCATGGACTATCAGAGATTGGATATATCAAACCTGCATCTAGCAGTTTAATAATCTCTTTCTTAACTACATCTTGCATATTAGGATTTAGTCTTCGTTGGCGTTGCACATACGTTTTATGACCTTCTTCCATAAGGATTTTATGTGTGCAATACGAAGGACTTATTCCTTTAATATCATGAATCTTCCATGCAATGGCTGGTTTATGAGCTTTCAACATAGAAATGAGTTGTGATTTCTCATTTTCAGTAAGAGAAGACGATATTATTACAGGTAATTCAGATTCACCATGTAAATAAGCGTATTCCAAATGGTTTGGAAGTGGCTTTAACTCTAATTTCGGAGGTTCTTCTATCGATGATTTATATCGATATCTGTCTTCTTCTTTTAGCATTTGAATTTCTTCTGTTGTTGGTTCATATCCATTAGCTATAAGTGTAGCTAACATTTCAGCTTCATCAATTGGTTCATTACCTTCTCCTAAAGAACATTCTCCTGTTCCTTGTAATTCTGGAAATTATTCTAATAATTCTGCATGTGCATCTATAGTTTGAATATAATAACATGTATCATCTGCAGATTGTGGTTGTTGCATTGCTCTATCAACTAAAAAGGTAACACTCTCATCCTCTATACTTAGGGTCAGTTTCTTACCGAACACGTCTATCATTGCTTTAGCCGTGTTTAAGAATGGTCTTCCTAATATGAGAGGAACTTGAGAATCTTCTTCCATGTCCAAAACAACAAAATCTACTGGAAATACTAAAGTACCAACTTTAACTAGCATGTTCTCCATTATCCCTCTAGGATATTTTATTGATCTATCGGCTAGTTGTATGCTTATTCTGGTTGGTTTCAATTCTCCAAGGTCTAGTTTAGCGTATAGTGAATACGGCATTAGATTTATACTAGCACCTAAGTCTGCCAATGCTTCTATTGAACTAAGACTACCCAGAAAACATGGAATTGTGAAACTTCCTGGATCAGATAATTTTTCTGGTATCTTATTCAACAGCACTGCTGAACAATTAGCATTCATAGTAACAGCCGAGAGTTCTTCCATTTTCTTTCTATTTAAGATTAGATCTTTCAAGAATTTAGCATATCTTGGCATTCCTGAAATCACAACAATGAAAGGAAGATTTACATTTATCGGTTTAAACATATCCAAGAATTTGGATTGCTCGGCTTCAAGTTTTTCTTTCTTCATTTTACTCGGGTAAGGAAGTGGTGGTTGGTATGGTTTAACATAAGGTTTATCCTTAACTGTGTTATCTTCATTAACCTTTTCAACTACCGGTTCTTTTTCCTTATCTTGATCAGGTTGTGGTTCTTGTGGAGTAGGAATAGTTTCATCAGAAGTTACAGGTATTTCAGGTGGTTTAAGTGTTGTACCACTTCTTGTGGTAATGGCTTTAGCTGTTTCATTTCGGGGGTTAGCATTTGTATCACTAGGTAGACTTCCCGGTTTTCTTTCACCTATTAACCTTGCTAGGTTACTCACTTCTTGTTCCAGATTTTGAATAGAAGCTTGTTGATTTCTAAATGCTTGAGCATTTTGTTCATTAGTTTGTTTTTGAGATGTGAAAAACTGCGTTTGAGTTTCAACTAGCTTCGTCATCATATCTTCTAAATTTGGTTTTTTATCATCGGTTTGTTGTGGTGGTTTGTTTTGAAAATTAGGTCTTTGCTGATTGTAAGTATTATTGGATACTTGTTGATTGCTAGGACCTTGTTGGTTGTTGTATGAAATATTTCGGTTATAATTCTGGTTTTGATTGTAAATCGGTCTTGGCGGTTGATAATTATTCTGATAATTATTTCCAGGCCTTTGGTTTATGTATGAAATATTCTCTCTTTGTTCCATTGTTAATTCAATACTGAGACAATCTTTTGTCAAATGTGGTCCTCCACACTGCTCACAACTAATTCGTATTGAGTGAATATCTTTAGTCATCTTTTCCATTCGTCGTTCCACAGCATCTATCTTTGCGGAAATGGAATCTAAGTCATGGCTAGAATCGGCTCTAGCTGCTTTAGATGATCTAATAATATCTTTTTCTTGGTGCCACTCATGTGAGTGGGAAGCAGTGTTATCAATAATTTTGTAAGCATCAGTTTCTGTTTTCTTCATAATAGAACCACCAGCTGCTATATCTATGTCTTTTCTTGTAGTGATGTCGCATCCTTGGTAGAATATTTGTACTATTTGACAGGTGTCTAAACCATGTTGCGGACATCCTCTTAACAACTTTCCATATCTTGTCCATGCCTCATATAGAGTTTCATTTGGCTTCTGTGTGAACGTAACAATTTCTGCTTGAAGTCTTACGGCTTTAGATGCAGGAAAGAATTGTTTAAGAAATTTGTCAACTAAAACATCCCATGTATCGATCGCCCCTTCAGGTAACGATTCCAACCAATCTTTGGCTTCTCCCTTTAAAGTCCAGGGAAATAACATGAGATATATCTGTTTATCCTCTACTTCTCGGATTTTAAATAGTGTGCAGATCCTATTAAAGGTACGTAGATGTTCATTTGGATCTTCCTTCGGCGCACCACTAAATTGGCATTGATTAGTCACCATGTGTAGAATTTGTCCTTTGATTTCATAATCTGGCGCATTAATGTCTGGATGAGTAATTGCGTGACCTTGGCCAGTGCGTTTAGCTCTCATTCGGTCTTCCATACTTAAAGTTTCCAGATTCTCCATAATTGAATTTGTTGAATCGGTATCACTAGATGATTCTGATTTAATGGTTCGTTCCTCAACAATCTCTGTTTGAATGATTGGTGGTTCCGGAGGAAAGTTTAATGGTTCAGGATTTACGAACCGTTCCTGAATATTCTCTGGATTCTCAATTGTGAGGTTGGGTTCAAAAAATGGATTATCGGAAATTTGAACTGAAGTACTTGGTCGACTGGATGACGATTCTAAAGAAAAATCAACGGCGGTTATATTTGCTAAATGTCTTGATCTAGTTACAGGTGGTGAACGTACAAAAGCTGGTGAACGTCTTGCTCGGTGCATTCACTGAATATCCTATTAGTTTTAAAAAGGAAAGAAAAATTATAATAAGTTATCCAATTAATAGACTTTTCTGATTTTGCCCACGTTTCGAATAGCCAAAAGATGCAGCAGAGGGGCAGGATTCGTTTGGTCTCAATATAATTGAGGACTGTTTGGCTCCAATAACCCGGTCCACGTACAAATCCAACTATTACTACGAACCAGAAAATTTTGATGTCTATCAATTTAACCACTTAAAATAAATTTTCGTAATTTTAAGAAATTTAGATAAGAAGTAGAAAAAATTCTAAGTCCTAAAAACTAGAATGGCGAGAAATAAGAGAGAAAAAGAGTTCGTCGCAAAAGGTCGAAAAAGAAAAAATGGTTGAAAAATAAAAGGTGACGGAAAAATAAAAGAAACTTATAACAACTTAAAAATACTTAACTAACCTAATCTTATTACTACAACTAACTTAAAATTATAATCGCAAATTGAAATTACTAATTGGAATGATAATTGATACATAGTAAAAGGTCTAAAAATATTAAAGCTTACAAGGAAAAACTAAATCCCAAATGGAAATAACTTAAAAAGAAACTAAAACTTAAAAAGGCGTCGCAAAATTCTAAAGCACCTAAATCTTAGTCTAAAGAAAAAGCACTTAAGGAATTCTACGGCAAAGCCTAAAAATCTAGGAGTAAAAATAACTATAGCAAAAACTAAGTTTAAAATTAAATATGAGCGAAAAATACAAATATTACGCTACAACGATTAAAAAGGGACAAAATATAAAAATATATAAAAAGTTGTAAAAAGTACAATTTTTTATAAAAATATTATTTTTATATTATTTATTTAATAAAACTACTAATTTTACAATTTAATTAAAACTAATTAATACTAAATACATAAATTAAATAAAAAGTAAAAGTAAAAGTAAAACTAATTATAACAATAATACATAATTAGGGTTTAATAATAATTAATTAATAATTACCGTAATTAATGCTGAATTAGGGCTTCCTGTTCGCGTGTCAGAGAAGCTCCGCGAGTCGCGGCAATTAAAGCATCAAACCCCGCGAGTCGCGGGGTTCCAGAATTCAGCTGACAGGTTTGAATTTTTACGCGTTTTTCTTTATTTATTTTTTTTATTTTCTGTTTTCTGTTTTTAAATAAATAAAAGATTTTAAAATAAAACTTATATTTTTATAAACTAAAATAAAAATAAAGAAACTTATAAAACTTAAATATTTAACAAAATCTTAAAAATACTTATATTTTTGTTTTTCTTTTTATATTTTTGAATATTTAAAACGTATTTTTACAAAAACGAATTTTAATAAAAGTTAACTAAAAATCTTTTTTTTTTATATTAGCGTTGCGCTTCCGGCTTTTAAGATAATTCCCCGGCAGCGGCGCCAAAAATACTTGATGTTATGCGAGGTGTATATAAAATAGTTATTAATTTTAGCAGAAAACACTATTAAATACGATACAATTTTACACAAGATATTTATTTATTTATAGAATGGATATACTTAAACCTTGCTACAACACTTATAGGCAGTGTACCTAATCGTACAGTAGTGTAGTTTTTAGTAAGTCCGGTTCGTTCCACAGGGAAATCTTTAAACAAAGCTCAACGCTATATTAGTTTACTTTTATAAAAATACAAACATATATATAAGTAATATTATTATTATAAAGGGGGGTTTTTACCGTTTAATGACCGGTTTGTCGATTTTAAAACTTTAGTCGCAGTTAAAACCTAATGTAAAATATTAAATAAATAAAAGACTTAAATTAAAACTTAAAGTAAATAACGATAATGAAATTGCGAATAATAAAAGTGCGATAAACTTGCGATAATTAAAAAGTACGATAATTAAAAGTGCGATTAAACAACAATAAATAAAAGTGCGATAATTAGAAGTGCAATTAAATATAAAATAAAGGAAATTAAATATGAAATAAAAGAATTATGCTTATTTAAACTTCCGTAATCATGATGTTTGACGTGTTGATTTTAGTTTTATGCCCATGGGTTAATTGTCCTTTGTCCTGGATTATTTAATATGTCCGTCTGGTTTTTGTCCATAACAGTCCATCAGTCATAAATATAAAGTGCGAGTGTCCTCATCAAATTATTCTTATACCCGAAGTTAAATATTCCAACTAATTGGGGATTCGAATTGTAACAAGGTTTTAATACTTTGTTTAATGAATACACCAGGTTATCGACTGCGTGTAAACCAAGGTTTTACTACTTTGTTAATAATTACACCAATTACCCTTGAATGTAATTTCACCCCTGTTTTAATTATTCTAGTGGCTATTAATCCATTCCCGTGTCCGGTTAAATGAACGATTATTCGTACATATAAATACCCCGCCCATCGTGTCCGATCGAGTGTATATGGTAATTTATAGGGACGCCCAATTGTAAATCTTTATATTAACATTAACAAACTTTCATTTAGTTAAACAAATATAAAGCCCATTAATAGCCCATAGTCTAATTTCCACAAGTGTCGTTCTTTTATCCAAACCCCAATTATGGTACAAAGCCCAATTACCCAATTTTAGTAATTAGCCCAACATCATGATTACATCGTTTTAAATAAGCATAATAATAACTTAGCTACGAGACATTAATGTAAAAAGGTTGAACATAACTTACAATGATTAAAAATAGCGTAGCGTTACACGGACAGAATTTCGACTTACACCCTTACAACATTCGCTAACATACCCTTATTTTTAGAATTATAATTAAAATTAAAATTAAAATATAAATTATATATATATATTTTTCGTATATATGAGAGAAGAGAGATTATAGATATATTTTGCGTTCAGAATTCGGTTGGCTTTATAGGCATTTTTTCATTTTGGGTCTCCGCGACTCGCGGCCATTTTGGCCTTCAAACTCCGCGAGTCGCGGAGTTTGAAATTCCAGCTCACATCTTGGAGTCTTTCTCTGCCGACGGTTTTTTATATATAAATATAATATATATATAATTAATATAATTAATTATATATTATATTATATTTATATACATAGTTAACTTGTAATTTTTAGTCCGTTGCGTCGAGCGTTAAGAGTTGACTCTGGTCCCGGTTCCGGATTTTCGAACGTCCTCGCGTACAATTTAATATCTTGTACTTGGCGTTTTGAATCTTGTACTTTTGTAATTTCGAGACGTTTCTTATCAATAATTGGAACCTTTTTGATTGTCTTTTGTACTTTTGAGCTTTTTGGTCGTTTGCGTCTAAAATTCGTCGAATCTGTCTTTTGTCTTCACCTTTTATTATACAAACGAATATCACTTGTAAATAGAAAAATTGCAACTAAAAACTTGTCTTTCTTGAGGAATAATGCTATGAAATATATATTCGTTTTTAGCATTATCAATAATAACTTAAGTACGAGACATTAATTTAAAAAGGAGAACATAGCTTACATTGATTATTTATCGCGTAGTGTTACACGGACAGAACTTTGACTTCAAAACCCGTAATTAACCGTTTCATTAACTAATCTAATATAAAACTAAACTAATTTATATTATATATATATATATATATATATATATATATATATATATATATATATATATATATATATATATATATATATATATATATTAGAGAGAGAGATTGATTTTTAGTGTGTTGAGCTCGGCAGCAAGCTCGTGCCTTTTATAGGAAATTTTGATCCTGGTGTGCTCCTCGATCGTGGAGGTTTATAGGCTAAATGCTCCGCGAGTGCGGAGGTCCGAAATCCAGCTCAGAAATTTTTGGCCATTTGCTTGTCGACGTTTTATTTAAATATATATAATATATAAATAATTTATATAATTATTTAAATATTATATTATATTCTTGTGCATAGTTGACTCATAATTTTTAGTCCGTTGCGTCGGGCGTTGATAGTTGGCTCAGGTCCCGGTTCCGGATTTCCGAACGTCCTTTCGTATAATTTAATATCTTGTACTTTGCGTTCCGCAACTTGTACTCTTGTCATTTTTAGACGTTTCTTATCAATAAATTGAACCACTAGGATTATATCTTGTACATTTGAGCTTTTTGGACATTTTTGTCTTCAAATCTTCGTTTTCGCCTTTTGTCTTCGTACTTATTTATTTAAACGAATATTACTTGAAAATAGAACAATTGCAACTGAAAACTTTACATATCGGAAGGATATTGCGCCTAAATATATGTTCATTTGGAGCACTATCATAAAGCCAGTGGTGGCACCATACAGACCACCCATCCCATTTCCAAGAAAAGGAGTTGAGTATGAGCAAGTGATAGGTAATAAAGTTTGTGATACATCTGGAAAGAAGAAGAAGAAGAATTAGAAAATGCAAGAAACAAAAACCGTACAAGTAAACCCGGTAAAGACAGTTCCACCAAAACCTCCACCTAGGGTGGGTGATCCGGGTGAATTTATTGTTCCTTGTCTACTTAGTGATTGTGTCATGTATGATGCAATAGCAGATTTAGGTGCGAGTATAAGTGTTATGCCTCTTTTATTATATAAGAGATTAGGAGTAGGTGAGTTAAGTCCAACAGAGATGAGTGTCTGACTCTTTGATCAAACCATTAGGCACCCAGTTGGAATTGCTGAAAACCTACCCGTTCAAGTGGGTAATTTAACCTTTCTAGTCGAATTTATTGTCATTAACATAGAAGAGGACCCAAACAGTCCTCTAATTTTAGGTTGACCATTCTTAGCATCTACCGGGGCGTTATTTGATGTAAGAAAAGGTAGAATGACACTTAGTAATGATGAAAAATCGATCACCTTTGTGAGTCGAAAGTCTAAATCTCCACCAACCAAAACTGTTGAACCAACAAAAACGATTGGTAAGAACCATATTAATTTACCAACTCCAACGGTAGTGCTTAACAATAATAAAACGCCTAAGTGTGGGGAAAATGAAGTAACAACTAATGATGACCTGATAACAAAGAATCCCGTTGTTGTTACAAAATTAAATAACCCCGTTATTAATAGTTCAATGAAGAAACTTATTAAACGGATTCGCGATGCTAGAACCAAGGGGAACTTTAAGTTATGTAACCGGTTAGTATCCAATCTATCGCCTAAAGAAAAGGCAAAACTAGTTGAATTTGTGAATATTACACAGGAATCCGACCAATGGCTTAAAGCAAAAGTCACAGATATGCAAGTTGATTATGGTCCAAAAGAAATTGACAATGAAGTTAATCACAAATTCGACACCACAGCTACCTAAGTGTGGGGAGATTCAAATGTTCTAAAAAGAAAATGTTGTCTAGAGTTAGTTGTTCTGTTCTCGTGTAGTTCCGAGAATGGAATCCGATTGGTCTTTTCCACTAGCAGACACTAAAGAACTAGTTTTCTCTCCCCATTCTGAATTTTTTGTTTTGTAGGTTTTGTATGAAATTAATACGCTTTTTAAATTTAAGTTTTGTGTGTATTTAAAAAAAAAATTACTTTATTTCATTAAGTTTAAAAAATGATTTCTAAAATTCATCGTAAGTTGAAGACTAGGTCATGGAACCGAAATTGCTTTCGAGGGCGGGGCGAAAAATTTTGTTATCATTATTTTTAATTTTATTGATCTAAAGTATACCAAAAAAATTAAAAAACCCAAAAATCTTTGCTTTTAAAACAATTGCTTTAAAAACGACAAATTTTAAATTTTGTCGAGGGACGGACTAGGTAAACATACCGAAACTACCTAAAGTAAAAGGAAACAAAATTTTAAAAAATTATTCATTTAAATTTGTTTAATAAATAAAGATTTTATAAAAAAATAATAAAAATATTATGTATGTTTGTAGTTTATCTTATGTACAAAACAGAGTAAAACAGCGCACTTTCAAAGATTAAGTTCAGCAAAAGCTACTAATTTTGACGACAAGATGCAAAATATCAAATGTGATATAAAATAATATGTTGCAAACTCGGTATTTTTAATCACTTTTCTACACTAATCACCCTCATGAATTTATAATTATAGTCTGATTTCATGCAAATGAGGGCATTGCATGATCTCAAGTGTGGGGAAGGGTTATAAATTATCTTGGGTTTACACTTAGTTTAATTGCAAAATTTTGTGAAAATTTGAAAAATTTTCAACTAAATGAAATCAAAATCATGTTTATACATATTTATGAACGATAAAACTAGGTGTTAATGCCGAAATTATTGTTACTTCGGAGAGAACATAAATGGAGAAACAACTCAAAACGTTAGAATTCATTTAAAATGGAATAGAGGAGAATAAAAAGGCAAAGAAAAAAAAATAAAAGCTAAGTGTGGGAAGAATTTACCAATTTCTTTAAAACACATATCACATATTTGGTACAGATTATTGCAGGTACTTTTGCTTTGAACGATTTTAATCAGTTTTACCGAATTTACTGTAATATATATTTGAAAGAAAGATGGATCTATACGATGAATCAATTCCATCATTAAAAGTAAGTAAAGTCTTCCGAAAAAGACACGCGCTTCTTGATTTAGGTCAGGAAGTTGTCGTCCAGACCAGCTGTAGGTTGACGAAAAATCTAGAAAATTCATCTCTAAAATCAGCAGGAAATCCACGGACCTCAGCATCAAACAGGGTCGCCAAGTGGTCAGACTTATCCTAACTATGAGAGGATCTGTCTCGTAAAATGGGGAGGGCGCCGTGCAAATTAGCTTGATAAGACTAATGAATCAGACCCCCAGAAAGGATAATCTCCTTAAAGATTAAAAATCAGCTTTTAAGCCTGATATTACTCAATCCTTGAGATTGACCTTAAAGATTGAGAATTACAAACTCATGGAATTCAATGATATCTAAACTCGAGCTTGAACGAGAAAATATTTTGATCAAAATTAAAATCGATTTGTTTTCTGAAACCTATTTTCAATGCGTTCATTACCATTGAACGTAAAATCCTAGGAATTCACCTGGAATTCATTAGGTCACCTGAACCAAATCGGGTATCAACCATAAGAACGGTGGTTGTATAGCATGGTCGAAGACAGGACCTTGTACCAGACCGAAAAACTATAGGGTGATCTTTACTATTGCTCCTACAAAGGATAGTAATTGCATCCGACACGTTGTGGATCATGAACAAATGCATGTCACGGGACATTGCCTTAACAATTGCTTGTTCAACGCTTTCCTTTACAACCGGACGGTAGTTTACCGAAAGGTAATATACGGAGCAAGTATACTGGACGTGTTGCTTTCCCAATACAAGGTTAGCAAGTGGGTAACAAAAAACCATAAGTTTTGAGCTAAAATTTTCAAATCTGAAACCCACCAAACCCACAAAAACAATTTGCAAACACCGGTGAAGGGTTATTCCGGAAAACTTATTTAGGGTAAAATCTAGAATGAATTTTCAAAAGATCAAATGTTTTCATAAAGATCCAATTTCCTTAAAGGATCTAAATTTTCATAGTCATGTGGGACTGTAAACCACATCGTTACTATCATTGTTCATACCGCCATATCAAAATCACTGATGTATAAAGTGTGAAAATAAAAAAGTGATTCGAGTGAAGTGTGATTTAATTTCAAATTCTGTATTGCTTGAGGACAAGCAACGTTCAAGTGTGGGGATATTTGATAATGCTAAAAAGGAACATATATTTAGTATCAATATCCTTCCAATATGTAAAGCTTTTAGTTGCAATTGTTCTATTTTTATGTAATATTTGTTTAAATAAATAAGTGCGAAGACAAAAGAAGAAAACGACGATTTGAAGATGCAAATAACCAAAAAGCTCAAATGTACAAGATATAATTCAAGTGGTTCAATTTATTGATGAGAAACGTCTCAAAATTACAAGAGTACGAGCCACAAAACGCAAAGTACACGATATTAAATTATACGAAAGGACGTTCGAAAATCCAGAACCAGGACCTGAGCCAACTATCAACGCGTGATGCAACGGAGCTAAAATTACAAATCAACTATGCACAAGAATATAATATAATATATATATAATTAATATAAATTATATATATATATATATTATATATTTATAATAATATGTCGACAAGCAAGAAAACAAAAAATATGTGAGCTGGATCTGACGGCCATGCGATCGCATGGGAAATAGGCATAAAACCCATGCGAGTGCATGAGCCCATGCGAGTGCATGAGATTTGCACTAAAATCTCATGTGACCGCATGAGTTACTGTAGCAGGCCACATTCTATAAATTCGCCAGTTTTCTGCGAGTAAAAACACATCTTTTTCTATCTACTCTCTATCTCAATATATATATATATATATATATATATATATATATATATATATATATATATATATATATATATATATATATATATATATATATATATATATATATATATATATATATATATATATATATTTATATTTATAATTTTAATATTAAATTAAGTTTAATAATAATTGGGTTATTGTAAGGAATGTTTTACGGGTTTTAATTCAGAACTCTGTCCATGTAACGCTACGCAATTAATCACCACTGTAAGCTATGTTTTTCCTTTTTAAATTAATGTCTCGTAACTAAGTTATTATTATGCTTATTTGAGCCAAAGTAATCGTGATGTTAGACTAAAAATTAAGATTGGGTTATTGAATTTTGTACCATAATTAAGGTTTGGATAAAAGACCAACACTTGTTGACATTGGACTATTGACTATTAATAGATAGGGGGTATTGTCTAATCGAATGACAACTCATTAGAATCTGTCGAACCTATCTTCAAATTAGTTAATCTAATAATTATTAAAATAATTATGTATGTTCTATTTAGTGACATTTATACAACATCTTTTACGATCATTTAATTAATTATTCGGGTTGGGTAATTGATTATTCATTCTGATCAAGTGAGTAAATTAATATTCATATCTCATTAAAACAGGGGTGGATTACATACAAAGATAATTGGTGTAATTGTTAACAAAGTATTAAAACCTTGAATTACGCGCAGTCGATAACCTGGTGTAATTATTAAACAAAGTATTAAAACCTTGTTACAGTTCGAATCCCTAATTAATTGGAATATTTGACTTCGGGAATAAGGTTAATTTGACGAGCATTTTATAATTATAACCGATGGACTATTATGGACAAAAACCAGATAGGTATCAAATAAACCAAGACAAAGGACAATTAACCCGGGTAACAATTAATTAAAATCAAAACGTCAAACATTATGATTACGGAAGTTTAAATAAGCATAATACTTTTATTTTATATTTCATCGTACCTTTATTTACTTTCATTTTAATTACTGCGATTTACTTTATCGCAATTTAAATTCTGTCATTTATATCATCGTTATTTATCTTTACGCTTAAAATATAAAATCGACAAACCGGTCATTAAACAGTAAAAACTCCCTTTTATAATAATATTACTATATATAATTATATATATTTTATATAAATATAGTTGTTAAAAATATAGCGTTAAACTCAGCTAGCTCCCTGTGGAACGAACCGGACTTACTAAAAAAAACTACACTACTCTACGATTAGGTACACTGCCTATAAGTGTTGTAGCAAGGTTTAGGTATATCCCATCCGTAAATTAATAAAACTTGTGTAATATTTCGTAGTATTTCGTAATAAAAATATAACTATTTCGTATACACCTCGCATAACATCAATAATTACACCAATTTTCCTTGTATGTAATTCACCCCTGTTTTAATAAGTCCATTAACTATTAATCCATTCCCGTGTCCGGTTAAATGAACGATTATTAGTACTTATAAATATCCCGCACATCGTGTCCGATCGAGTGTATGTGGTTATTTATAGGTACGTCCAATTGTAATTTTTATATTAAATTAACGAACTATCATTCAATTAAACAAATATAAAGAATTAATAGCCCATAGTCCCATTTCCACAAGTGTCGTTCTTTTGTCCAAACCCCAATTATGGTCCAAAGCCCAATTACCCCGTATTTAATATTTAGTCCAACATCATGATTACTTTGGCTTAAATAAGCATAATATTAACTTAAGTACGAGACATTAATTTAAAAAAGAGAACCTAGCTTACATTGATTATTTATCGCGTAGTGTTACACGGACAGAACTTCGACTTCAAAACCCGTAAAATAACCTTTACATTACCCAAACTAATCTAATATAAAACTAACCTATATTATTTTTATATATATATATATATATATATATATATATATATATATATATATATATATATATATATATATATATATATATATATATATATATATATATATATATATATATATATATATATATTATACAGAGGGAGTATTATTGTGGATGGTGTGTTAAAACTGGCCGAAATTCGTTGCATTTATAATACTTGGCCTGCTATAGGGCTCCATGTGATCGCATGGAATTTGCTCTTCCAGGCCATGCGATCGCATGGCCAGCTGGATCCAGGTACATTGCTTTGTTTTCTTCTTTGTCGACGTTATTTAATATAATATATAATATATAAATAATTTATATAATTATTTAAATATTATATTATATTCTTGTGCATAGTAGACTTGTAATTTTTGGTCCGTTGAGTCGGGGGTTGATAGTTGGCTCAGGTCCCGGTTCCGGATTTTCGAACGTCCTTTCGTATAATTTAATATCTTGTACTTTGCGTTTCGCAACTTGTACTCTTGTCAATTTTAGACGTTTCTTATCAATAAATTGAACCACTTGGATTGTATCTTGTATATTTGAGCTTTTTGGACGTTTGCGTCTTCAAATCTTCATTTTCGCCTTTTGTCTTCGCACTTATTTATTTAAACGATTACAACTTAAAAATAGAATAATTACAACTAATAACTTTACATATTGGGATGATATTGTGACTAAATATATGTTCGTTTGGAGCACTATCAAGTGTCAAGGTCATCCGTGAAACAAATTGATAGATGAAGGTCAACCGCATCATAAAAGAAGAAAAAGGTCATTTATGTCGTTTGATACAAAGTTTATGGAACAACGGCGCAATTTTGTCCAATTATTATAAGTCGACTCGACGAACTTTAAGCACTTTAAAATCATCCATAAATTTTATTATTATTATTATTATTATTATTATTATTATTATTATTATTATTATTATTATTATTATTATTATTTTTGTTGCCAAGTAGTCGGCATCAAGACTTACTATAACTATTGTTAAGTAACTAGTTGTTTACCCTCGCTTCGCGCCGGGGGTTCGGTTTTCAATATATTTTATTGCGTTTATTTTAACGATGATGTCGTTGAAGCGCAACTCGAGTCGAACTAAAAGGTATAACCCATCAAAGATTTAAATGTTATTTTAAATTAACAATATAGGTGCATCTCTGCGAGTGGAGAAAAATATAAAGAAAACTAAAAAATAAAAAATAAAAAAAAATTGTTACAACAGGTAGAGAAAAATATAAAGGAAACAATCGGTACTATTCATATTTTTTGCCTAGTAGATATTTGCAGCTGCTAATTATAAAGAAACCATCGGTACTATTCATATTTTTTGTCTAGTAGATATTTGTTGCGGGTGAAGAAAAATATAAAGAAAACCAAAAAAGGAAAAAATGGGGAAAAAACTGTTAAAAAAACAAAAAAAACAAAAAATGGGGGAAAAATGTTAAAGAAAAATTAAAGCGTGCTAATAGTACTATTCATAAGTTTTGTCTATTAGTATATAAGTATGTGAATAGTATTATTCACGTGAATAGTGACCGGTGTACAACCATTATTGCGCGATGTACAAGTGATTAAAGTGTGCGAATAGTACTATTCGTAAGTTTTGTTAAGCGTGTGAATAGTAATATTCATAAGTGTTGTTTATTAGTATATATGGTAACAATTAAAAAAGTCAACTCAAGTTTCAAACAGTCATTTTTTTATTTTATTTTTTTAGCGAAAAACATAATATATATATATATATACATATATATATATATATATATATATATATATATATATATATATATATATATATATATATATATATATATATATATATATATATATATATATATATATATATATAGAGGTGTATTCAAATGAGAATGTTCTCATTTTATATAAATGGTGAGAATGATTGAGCCACTAATTTTTTTCAACTAATCATTAAAACTGTAACTTCCCTAAATAAATGGAAACGGTTTAAATGGTAGAATGGGAAATTAAACGAATTATCCCTAAATGCATTTCCTTTTACACTTTTCACTATAAATATTAAATTAGTACTGGTAACATGTTCTTCTTTCTAACGTATTGTACTGTAGTGAATGTATTGAATGCTTACATAACATATATTAATTAAATATAACAAGCATCCCTTCCAACGTATTGTACTGTAGTGAATGTATTGAATGCTTACATAACATATATTAATTAAATATAATATGCATCCCTAAAATTATATGTACATGTGAAACGACCCGTCCATATCAATATAAATGCAGTACGTTATTCATTGGTCCCATAGCGAGGTATTTGACCTCTATATGATACGTTTTGGAAATTATTGCATTCGTTTCATAAAAATCACATCATTATTATAAATAATGCATGTTTTAAACAAGTGGGCGATTATTTAAGAAATAATCCCCATAATACATCGGTTTCCAAATACTACACACGTGACATAAAAGTTGAATATAATACATGACGATAGTTTTATTGAATGCAACACTTCATTTAAACTAAAACATGAGACTCCATGCACAGCTTGCTCAGATAATGCAACAGCGGAAGACTTTCTTAAGGACCTGAGAATAAACATGCTTAAACAGTCAACACAAAGGTTGGTGAGATACATAGGTTTAGCATCGATATAAATATACACCACAAGATTTCATAGTTATAAATATATGTACACTCGCTAGTGTATAAAATTATTCTATAAGTTATTGAGCGCTTCGGTAACCATACTTAACCATTAATGTGGCATATTCTCTTTATTATGAAATCTCCCTACACTGTACCAAGTGTAGTAAAAATGAAGTACTATGCAACCGTTTGTAGTGACCCGAACTTTTTCATGTTTATATATATAATAAATGAAATTGTTATTTACCTGATTAAATATTTCCAACATGTTAATTAATCAAACGTGTTAAGACTTGGTTAATTGAAACGAAAATTTTGTAAACGTCTGATTACCCAGTTTGACCAATGATTCACGAACGCTATAAGTTGTATATGACATGATGATACATAAATGAATAAATATATATGTTTAACATGATATAATGATCATCAAGTATCTCATTAAAAATAGTAACAATAAGTTATATACTTAAAAAGGAGACTATTGACGTATGAAACTCAAAACGATACATATAACGATTATCGTTATAACCACGTCTTACTAAATATATATGAAGCATATTAATACATTGTTATATTATATATAACATGATAATATGATAAGTAAATATATCATTAAGTGTATTAACAATGAACTACATATGTAAAAATAAGACTACTAACTTAATGATTTTGAAACGAGACATATATGTAACGATTATCGTTGTAACGACATTTAATGTATATAGATCATATTAAGTGATATTCGTACATTATAATATCATGATAATATAATAATTTAAAATCTTATTTGATATTATAAACATTGGGTTAACAACATTTAACAAGATCGTTAACCTAAAGGTTTCAAAACAACATTTACATGTAACGACTAACGATGACTTAACGACTCAGTTAAAATGTATATACATGTAGTGTTTTAATATGTATTCATAAACTTTTGAAAGACTTCAATACACTTATCAAAATACTTCTACTTAACAAAAATTCTTACAATTACATCCTCGTTCAGTTTCATCAACAATTCTACTCGTATGCACCCGTATTCGTACTCGTACAATACACAGCTTTTAGATGTATGTACTATTGGTATATACACTCCAATGATCAGATCTTAGCAGCCCATGTGAGTCACCTAACACATGTGGGAACCATCATTTGGCAACTAGCATGAAATATCTCATAAAATTACAAAAATATGAGTAATCATTCATGACTTATTTACATGAAAACAAAATTACATATCCTTTATATCTAATCCATACACCAACGACCAAAAACACCTACAAAAACTTTCATTCTTCAATTTTCTTCATCTAATTGATCTCTCTCAAGTTCTAACTTCAAGTTCTAAGTGTTCTTCATAAATTCTACAAGTTCTAGTTACATAAAATCAAGAATACTTTCAAGTTTGCTAGCTCACTTCTAATCTTGTAAGGTGATCATCCAACCTCAAGAAATCTTTATTTCTTACAGTAGGTTATCATTCTAATACAAGGTAATAATCATATTCAAACTTTGGTTCAATTTCTATAACTATAACAATCTTATTTCAAGTGATGATCTTACTTGAACTTGTTTTCGTGTCATGATTCTGCTTCAAGAACTTCGAGCCATCCAAGGATCCGTTGAAGCTAGATCCATTTTTCTCTTTTCCAGTAGGTTTATCCAAGGAACTTAAGGTAGTAATGATGTTCATAACATCATTCGATTCATACATAAAAAGCTATCATATTCGAAGTGGTAACTAGTAATCACTAGAACATAGTTTAGTTAATTCTAAACTTGTTCGCAAATAAAATTAATCCTTCTAACTACACTTTTAAAATCAATTATACACATGATCTATATCTATATGATATGCTAACTTAATGATTTAAAACCCGGAAACACGATAAACACCATAAAACCGGATTTACGCCGTCGTAGTTACAACCGGGGGCTGTTTTGGTTTGGATAATTAAAAACTATGAAAAACTTTGATTTAAAAGCTACACTTCTGTGAAAATAATTTTTCTTATGAACATGAAACCATATCCAAAAATCATGGTTAAACTCAAAGTGAAAGTATGTTTTACAAAACAGTCATCAAGATGTCGTTCTTTCGACGGAAATGACTACCTCTTTCAAAAACGACTTGTAACTTGTATTTCCGACTATAAACCAATACCTTTTCTGTTTAGTTTCATAAATTCAAGTTCAATACGAAACCATGGCCGCTTAAATCACTCAAAATGGATTAGAAACGAAGAAATGGCGAGCAAAACAAAATTGGTAAAAACTACTCATTTCAGCTACGTGAAAATTGGTAACAAATCTATTCCAACCATAACTTAATCAACTTGTATTGTATATTATGTAATCTTGAGATACCATAGACACGTATACAATGTTTCGACCTATCATGTCGACACATCTATATATATTTCAGAATAACCATAGACACTCTATATGTGAATGTTGGAGTTAGCTATACAGGGTTGAGGTTTATTCCAAAATATATATAGTTTGAGTTGTGATCAATACTGAGATATGTATACACTGGGTCATGGATTGATTCAAGATAATATATATCGATTTATTTCTGTACATCTAACTGTGGACAACTAGTTGTATGTTACTAACGAGGACAGTTGACTTAATAAATTTAAAATATCAAAATGTATTAAAAGTGTTGTAAATATATTTTGAACATACTTTGATATATATGTACATATTTGTTATAGGTTCGTGAATCGACCAGTGGCCAAGTCTTACTTCTCGACGAAGTAAAAAATCTGTAAAAGTGAGTTATAGTCCCACTTTTAAAATCTAATATTTTTGGGATGAGAATACATGCAGGTTTTATAAATGATTTACAAAATAGACACAAGTACGTGAAACTACATTCTATGGTTGAATTATCGAAATCGAATATGCCCCTTTTTATTAAGTCTGGTAATCTAAGAATTAGGGAACAGAAACCCTAATTGACGCGAATCCTAAAGATAGATCTATTGGGCCCAACAAGCCCCATCCAAAGTATCGAATGCTTTAGTACTTCGAAATTTATATCATATCCGTAGGGTGTCCCGGAATGATGGGGATATTCTTATATATGCATCTTGTTAATGTCGGTTACCAGGTGTTCACCATATGAATGATTTTTATCTCTATGTATGGGATGCGTATTGAAATATGAAATCTTGTGGTCTATTATTATGATTTGATAATATATAGGTTAAACCTATAACTCACCAACATTTTTATTGACGTTTTAAGCATGTTTATTCTCAGGTGATTATTAAGAGCTTCCGCTGTCGCATACTTAAATAAGGACGAGATTTAGAGTCCATGCTTATATGATATTGTGTAAAAACTGCATTCAAGAAACTTATTTCGTTGTAACATATTTGTATTGTAAACCATTATGTAATGGTCGCGTGTAAACAGGATATTTTAGATTATCATTATTTGATAATCTACGTAAAGCTTTTTAAACCTTTATTGATGAAATAAAGGTTATGGTTTGTTTTAAAATGAATGCAGTCTTTGAAAAACGTCTCATATAGAGGTCAAAATCTCGCAACGAAATCAATTAATATGGAACGTTTTTAATCAATAAGAACGGGACATTTCAGTTGGTATCAGAGCGTTGGTCTTAGAGAACCAGAATTTTACATTAGTGTGTCTTATCGAGTTTGTTAGGATGCATTAGTGAGTCTGGACTTCGACCGTGTTTACTTGAAAAATGATTGCTTAACAAATTTTGTTGGAAACTATATATTTTTAACATGTGAATATTATGTGATATATTAATCTCTTAACGTGTTTGATATTATGTGATAGATGTCTACCTCTAGAACAAGTCCCATTGACTCACCTAATAATAATGAAGAGTCAAATGTAAATTGGAATGATTCGTGGACTGATTCACAAGTTCCCGAAGAGGAACCGGAAGAAGAATCGAAACCGAAAGAAGAATCGGAACCGGAAGAAGAAATAGAACCAGTGGGGGAAATAATAAAACGGTTAAGTAGAAGAAAATCCTCAACCAACTGACCAAAGTTAATTATGGTCAATGGTGTTTCCGCCAAGGAAGCAAAGTATTGGGAGGATTACCAATTCTCCGATGAATCGGATCCCGACAAGAATTCCGATGATGTTATAGAAATTACCCCAACACAATTTAATAAGGAAAAAGAGAATAATAAGAGAAAGGGCATAAAAATAGAGAAATTTGATTCCAAACCCGATGAACTTTATATGTATCGTCAACACCCGTATTTCTAAAGTTGTGACAATAACCCGGGAACCTCTAAACCACCAGGTTTTTCTAAACCAATGTGGAAAATGACGGCTCGTATTAGGGGAACATCATATATCCCTAGAAACTTGGCAAAACGAACCAAAACCGAAGAAGAAGAAACGAGCGAGTCGGAATAAGATTGTTGTATTCGTGTGGTGTAATATATGTAATATAGTATGCTTATGCTTTATGATATATGTAAAAATTGCTTGTATTAATAAGTATTTTTTTTATGAATCTAACTCTTGTCTATTTTACAGTATAAAAACACAAAATGGATAGACAACCCAATATTTTAAGAGACCTACCCGGAGACATGATTGATGAAATCTTGTCTAGAGTCTGTCAGAATTCCTCGGCACAACTATTTAAGGCGAGATCAGTTTGTAAGACATTCGAAGAACGTTCCAAGAATGCCTTGGTTTATAAAAGGCTTCCGTTCGAAAGATGGGGGATATCACATTGGGAAATCCATAAGTTACGATGTGTTTACTTTGACGCATATATTGCGGGGAACCCAAATGCTATTTTACGCAACGGGTTAAGAAATTATTTTGACTCAATATATCCGAATATAGGACTTCGTGATTTAGAAAAAGCGGCTAACATGCAACATAAAGAAGCATGTTATTGATAATGCTAAAAATGAACATATATTTCATAGCATTATTCCTCAAGAAAGACAAGCTTTTAGTTGCAATTGTTCTATTTACAAGTGATATTCGTTTAAATAATAAAAGGTGAAGACAAAAGACAGATTCGACGAATTGAAGACGCAAACGACCAAAAAGCTCAAAAGTACAAAATACAATCAAAGAGGTTCCAATTATTGATAAGAAACGTCTCGAAATTACAAGAGTACAAGATTCAAAACGCAAAGTACAAAATATAAAATTGTACGCAAGGACGTTCGAAAATCCGAAACCGGGACATGAGTCAACTCTCAACGCTCGACGCAATGGACTAAAAATTACGAGTCAACTATGTACATAAATATAATATAATATATAATTAATTCTTAAAATTAATATATATATTATAATATATTTATAAATCGTCGGCAAGAAAGAAGCCAAAGGAGGGTGAGCTGTATTTTCAAACTCCGCGACTCGCGGAGTTTGAAGGCAAAAATTACCGCGAGTCGCGGAGCCCCAAATTTAGAAACTACCTATAAAGCTCGCGCATTCTGATCGTAAAAAAACCAACATATATATCCATCCATCTATCTAAACGTAAATATATATATAATTTATATTTTAATTTTAATTTTAATTTTAAATCCTAATAATAAGGGTATGTTAGCGAATGTTGTAAGGGTGTAAGTTGAAATTCTGTCCGTGTAACGCTACGCTATTTTTAATCATTGTAAGTTATGTTCAACCTTTTTACATTAATGTATCGTAGCTAAGTTATTATTATGCTTATTTAATCCGAAGTAATCATGATGTTGGGCTAATTACTAAAATTGGGTAATTGGGCTTTGTACCATAATTGGGGTTTGGACAAAAAGAACGACACTTGTGAAAATTAGACTATGGGCTATTAATGGGCTTTATATTTGTTCAACTAAATGATAGTTTGTTAATGTTAATATAAAGATTTACAATTGGGCGTCCCTATAAATTACCATATACACTCGATCGGACACGATGGGCGGGGTATTTATATGTACAAATAATCGTTCATTTAACCGGACACGGGAATGGATTAATAGCCACTAGAATTATTAAAACAGGGGTGAGATTATGTACAAGGACACTTGGCATAATTGATAACAAAGTATTAAAACCTTGGGTTACACTCAGTCGACATTCTGGTGTAATTATTAAACAAAGTAACAAAACCTTGTTACAGTTTAAGTCCCTAATTAGTTGGAATATTTAACTTCAGGTATAAGGATAATTTGACGAGGACACTCGCACTTTATATTTATGACTGATGGACTGTTATGGACAAAAACCAGACGGACATATTAAAAAATCCAGGACAAAGGACAATTAACCCATGGGCATAAAACTAAAATCAACACGTCAAACATCATGGTTACGGAAGTTTAAATAAGCATAATTCTTTTATTTCATATTTAATTTCCTTTATTTTATATTTAATTGCACTTCTAATTATCGCATTTTTATTGTTATTGTATTTAATTGCACTTTTAATTATCGTACTTTTTAATTATCGCAAGTTTATTTTATCGCACTTTTATTATTCGCAATTTCATTATCGTTATTTACTTTACGCTTTAAATTAAGTCTTGTATTTATTTATTATTTTACATTTGGTTTTAACTGCGACTAAAGTTTTAAAATCGACAAACCGGTCATTAAACGGTAAAAACCCCCCTTTATAATAATAATATTACTTATATATATATATATATATATATATATATATATATATATATATATATATATATATATATATATATATATATATATATATATATATATATTTGTATTTTTATAAAAGTAAACTAATATAGCGTTAAGCTTTGTTTAAAGATTTTCCCTGTGGAACGAACCGGACTTACTAAAAACTACACTACTGTACGATTAGGTACACTGCCTATAAGTGTTGTAGCAAGGTTTAAGTATATCCATTCTCTAAATAAATAAATATCTTGTGTAAAATTGTATCGTATTTAATAGTATTTTCTGCTAAAAATTAGTAGTATTTTATACCCCTTAGCTTTAACTATCAAGTATTTTTGGTGCCGCTGCCGGGGACTTCTTAAACGCCGAAAGCACAACGCTAAATATTTAGAAAAAAAAAGATTTTTATTTTTAGTTTACTTTTATTAAAATTCACTTTTGTAAAAATACGTTTTTTTATTATTCAAAAATATAAAAAGAAAACAAAAATTTATATTTTTTTTTAGATTTTGTCAAATATTTAAGTTTTATAAAGTTTCTTTATTTTTATTTTATAAAAATATAAGTTTTATTTAAATATTTTGTGTTTATTTAGAACATAAAAAAAACCGAAATTTTTTTTTTAATATATATATAAATCTATTTTTAAGATATTTTTAAAATTATAAAGTAGTTCTATTTTTATTTTAGTTTTTAAATATAAGTTTTTATTATATAAATATTTTGATTTAAATAGAAAATATAAAACAGAAAAAAAAACAAAAAAAAAACGTCGAATTAAAAAACTGTACCAGAGTTGAATTTTGGAACCCCGCGACTCGCGGAGTTTGCAGCCTCGAATACCGCGACTCGCGGAGACACCCTGACACCGACAGAAGCCGTAGCAGCATTAATTACGGGTTTTTATTAATTATATTTAAACTTAAACCCTAATTAGGGTATATTTATTATAATATTTAGTTTTTATTAGTTTATTTTGTTTTAATTAGTTTAAAAAAATATAAAATTAATAGTTTTATAAAATAAATAATTTAAAAATAATATTTTTATAAAAATTGTAATTTTTACAACTTTTTGTATATTTTTATATTTTGTCCCTTTTTAATTGTTTTAGCGTAACTTTTGTATTTTTCTCTCGTATTTAGTTTTAATTCATAGTTTTTGCTATAGTTATTTTTACTTCTAGATTTTTAGGCTTTGCCGTAGAATTCCTTAAGTGCTTTTTCTTTAGACTAAGATTTAGGTACTTTAGAATTTTGCGACGCCTTTTTAAGTTTTAGTTTCTTTTTAAGTTATTGCCATTTGGGATATAGTTTTACTTGTAAGCTTTAATATTTTTAGACGCCTTTTACCTATGTATCAATTATCATTCCAATTAGTAATTTCAATTTGCGATTATAATTTTAAGTTAGTTGTAGTGATAAGGTTGGGTTAGTCAAGTGTTTTTAAGTTTTATAAGTTTCTTTTATTTTTCCGTCACCTTTTATTTTTCAACCATTTTTCTTTTTCGACCTTTTTCGACGAACTCTTTTTCTTTCTTATTTCTCGCCATCCTAGTTTTTAGGACATATATTTTTTTTATCTACTTCTTATCTAAATTTCTTAAAATTACGAAAATTTATTTTAAGTGGTTAAATTAATAGACATCAAAATTTTCTGGTTCGTAGTAATAGTTGGATTTGTACGTGGACCGGGTTATTGGAGCCAAACAGTCCTCAATTATATTGAGACCAAACGAATCCTGCCCCTCTACTGCATCTTTTGGCTATTCGAAACGTGGGCAAAATTAGAAAAGTCTATTGATTAGATAACTTATTATAATTTTTCTTTCCTTTTAAAAACTAATAGGATATTCAGTGATTGCACCGAGCAAGACGTTCATCACCTTTTGTACGTTCACCACCTGTAACTAGATCAAGACATCTAACTAATATTGTCGCCGTTGATAATCCATTTTTTGAACCCGACCTCACAATTGAGAATCCGGAGAATATTCAGGGACGATTCGTAGATCCTGAACCACTAAACTTTCCTCCGGAACCACCAATCATTCAAACAGAGATTGTTGAGGAACGAACCATTAAATCAGAATCCTCTAGTGATTCCGATTCAACAAATTCAATTATGGAGAATCTGGAACCTTTAAGTATGGAAGACCGAATGAGAGCTAAACGCACTGGCCAAGGTCACGCAATTACTCATCCAGACATTAATGCGCCAGATTATGAAATCAAAGGACAAATTCTACACATGGTGACTAATCAATGCCAATTTAGTGGTGCACCGAAGGAAGATCCAAATGAACATCTTCGTACCTTTAATAGGATCTGCACACTATTTAAAATCCGAGAAGTGGAGGATGAACAGATATATCTCATGTTATTTCCCTGGACTTTAAAGGGAGAAGTCAAAGATTGGTTGGAATCGTTACCTGAAGGGGCGATTGATACATGGGATGTTTTAGTTGAAAAATTTCTTAAACAATTCTTTCCGGCATCTAAAGCCGTAAGACTTCAAGCAGAAATTGTTACGTTTACACAGAAGCCGAATGAAACTCTATATGAGGCGTGGACTAGATTTGGAAAGTTGTTAAGAGGATGTCCGCAACATGGTTTAGACACCTGTCAAATAGTACAAATATTCTACCAAGGATGCGACATCACTACAAGGAAAGACATAGATATAGCAGCTGGTGGTTCTATTATGAAGAAAACCGAAACTGATGCTTACAAAATTATTGATAACACTGCTTCCCACTCACATGAGTGGCACCAAGAAAAAGATATCGTTAGATCATCTAAAGCAGCTAGAGCCGATTCTAGCCATGACTTAGATTCCATTTCCGCAAAAATAGATGCTGTCGAGAGACGAATGGAAAAAATGACTAAGGATATACACTCAATACGAATTAGTTGTGAGCAGTGTGGAGGACCACATTTGACAAAAGATTGTCTCAGTATTGAATTAACAATGGAACAAAGAGAGAATATTTCATACATAAACCAAAGGCCTGGAAATAATTATCAGAATAATTATCAACCGCCAAGACCGATTTACAATCAAAACCAGAATTATAGCCGAAATATTCCATACAACAACCAACAAGGTCCTAGCAATCAACAAGTATCCAATAATACTTACAACCAGCAAAGACCTAATTTTCAAAACAAACCACCACAACAAACCGATGATAAAAAGCCGAATTTAGAAGATATGATGACAAAGCTAGTTGAAACTCAAGCGCAGTTTTTCACATCTCAGAAACAAACTAATGAACAAAATGCTCAAGCATTTAGAAATCAACAAGCTTCTATTCAAAATCTGGAACAAGAAGTAAGTAACCTAGCAAGGTTAATAGGTGAAAGAAAACCGGGAAGTCTACCTAGTGATTCAAATACTAACCCCCGGAATGAAACAGCTAAAGCCATTACCACAAGAAGTGGTACAACACTTAAACCACCTGAAATACTTGTAACTTCTGATGAAGCTATTCCTACTCCACAAGAACCACAACCTAATCAAGATAAGGAAAAAGAACCGGTAGTTGAAAAGGTTAATGAAGATAACACAGTTAAGGCTAAACCTTATGTTAAACCATACCAACCACCACTTCCTTACCCGAGTAAAATGAAGAAAGAGAAACTTGAAGCCGAGCAATCCAAATTCTTGGATATGTTTAAACAGATAAATGTAAATCTTCCTTTCATTGATGTGATTTCAGGAATGCCTAGATATGCTAAATTCTTGAAAGATCTAATCTCAAATAGAAAGAAAATGGAAGAACTCTCGGCTGTTACCATGAATGCTAATTGTTCAGCAGTGCTGTTGAATAAGATATCAGAAAAACTATCTGATCCAGGAAGTTTCACAATTCCATGTTTTCTGGGTAGTCTTAGTTCAATAGAAGCATTGGCAGACTTAGGTGCTAGTATAAATCTAATGCCGTATTCACTATACGCTAAACTAGACCTTGGAGAATTGAAACCAACCAGAATAAGCATACAACTAGCCGATAGATCAATAAAATATCCTAGAGGGATAATGGAGAACATGCTAGTTAAAGTTGGTACTTTAGTATTTCCAGTAGATTTTGTTGTTCTGGACATGGAAGAAGATTCTCAAGTTCCTCTCATATTAGGAAGACCATTCTTAAACACGGCTAAAGCAATGATAGACGTGTTCGGTAAGAAATTGACCCTAAGTATAGAGGATGAGAGTGTTACCTTTTCAGTTGATAGAGCAATGCAACAACCACAATCTGCAGATGATACATATTATTATATTCAAACTATAGATGCACATGTAGAATTATTAGAAGAATTTCCAGAATTACAAGGAACAGGAGAATGTTCTTTAGGAGAAGGAACAGAACAAATTGATGAAGCTGAAATGTTAGCTACACTTATAGCTAATGGATATGAACCAACAACAGAAGAAATTCAAATGCTAAAAGAAGAAGACAGATATCGATACAAATCATCGATAGAAGAACCTCCGAAATTAGAGTTAAAGCCACTTCCAAACCATTTGAAATACGCTTATTTACATGGTGAATCTGAATTACCTGTAATAATATCGTCTTCTCTTACTGAAAATGAGAAATCACAACTCATTTCTGTGTTGAAAGCTCATAAACCAGCCATTGCATGGAAGATTCATGATATTAAAGGAATAAGTCCTTCGTATTGCACACATAAAATCCTTATGGAAGAAGGTCATAAAACGTATGTGCAACGCCAACGAAGACTAAATCCTAATATGCAAGATGTAGTTAAAAAATAAATTATTAAACTGCTAGACGCATGTCTAATATATCCAATTTCTGATAGTCCATGGATAAGCCCAGTTCAATGCGTGCCTAAGAAGGGTGGCATGACTGTCATTACAAATGAGAAAAATGAGCTTATTCCTACTAGGATTGTAACAGGATGGCGTGTATGTATTGATTATAGAAAATTAAATGACGCCACCAGAAAAGATCACTTTCCCTTACCTTTCATAGATCAAATGTTGGAAAGATTAGCCGGAAATAGTTACTATTGTTTTCTAGATGGATTTTCCGGATATTTTCAAATTCCAATAGTACCCGAGGACCAAGAGAAAACCACATTCACATGCCCTTATGGTACTTTTGCTTACAAACGCATGCCATTTGGACTTTGCAATGCCCCTGCAACCTTTCAAAGGTGTATGCTGGCGATTTTTCATGACATGATAGAGAATGCATGGAAGTTTTCATGGATGACTTTTCAGTCTTCGGTGATACATTTGAATCATGTCTAGCTAATCTTGAACGAATGCTTATTAGATGCGAACAATCAAATCTAGTACTTAATTGGGAGAAATGCTATTTTATGGTTAAAGAAGGCATCGTTCTTGGTCATAAAATTTCAAAAGAAGGAATTGAAGTGGATAGAGCTAAAGTAGATGTAATTGCTAAACTTCCACATCCCACCAATGTTAGAGGAGTTAGGAGTTTTCTAGGGCATGCCGGTTTTTACCGACGTTTCATAAAAGATTTTTCTAAAATTGCCACTCCTATGAATAAACTCCTAGAAAAGGATGCTCCATTCATCTTTTCAGATGAATGTATCAAATCTTTTAATATTCTTAAAGAGAAACTCACTAATGCGCCGATCATGATAACACCAAATTGGAATCTACCATTTGAACTAATGTGTGATGCAAGTGATTTTGCAATGGGAGCCGTTTTAGGACAAAGGATTGAAAAACGATTTCAACCTATATATTATGCTAGTAAGACATTACAAGGAGCACAAACGAACTATACAACTACTGAAAAAGAACTCCTTGCTATTGTCTTTGCTTTTGACAAATTTCGATCATATCTCGTTCTAGCAAAAACGGTGGTCTATACCGACCATTCTGCTCTTAGATACCTATTTTCAAAACAAGATGCTAAATCAAGATTAATTCGTTGGATCTTACTCTTACAAGAGTTTGATATTGAAATCCGAGATAAAAGAGGAGCAGAAAATCTCGCCGCTGATCATCTTTCTCGTCTTGAAAATCCCGAATTAGAAGTTCTAAATGAATCGACCATACAAGACAACTTTCCTGATGAATATCTATTGAAGATAGATTATAATGAAATTCCATGGTTTGCAGACTATGCAAACTACTTAGTTTGTGGATTCCTTGAAAAAGGATTATCGTACCAAAGACGAAAGAAATTCTTCAGTGATGTAAAACACTATTTTTGGGAAGATCCACATTTGTTTAAAAGTTGTCCCGATGGAATAATACGCCGATGTGTATTTGGAGATGAAGCTAGTAAAATTTTAAACCATTGTCACACAGGACCAACAGGAGGGCATTATGGGCCTCAACTAACAGCAAGAAAAGTTTATGATGCTGGATTCTATTGGCCTACAATTTACAAAAACGCACACCTTCTTTGCAAATCCTGTGATGCTTGTCAAAGGGCCGGAAAAATAAGTCAACGTGATGAAATGCCACAAAATGTCATCCAAGTATGTGAAGTATTTGACATTTGGGGTATTGACTTTATGGGTCCATTTCCAAAATCTCATAATAATCTCTATATTCTCGTAGCCATTGATTATGTATCTAAATGGGGGGAAGCACAAGCTCTCCCAACTAACGATGCACGAGTTGTAGTCAACTTTTTAAAATGTCTTTTTGCAAGGTTTGGAACACCGAAAGCTTTAATAAGTGATCGGGGTACTCATTTCTGTAATAATCAACTTGAGAAATTTCTTAAAAGATATGGAGTAACTCATAAAATCTCCACCGCATATCATCCACAAACAAGTGGACAAGTTGAAAATACCAACCGAGCTTTAAAACGTATTCTAGAGAACACCGTAGGATCAAATCCGAAGGAATGGTCCATTAAATTGGAGGATGCACTCTGGGCTTTTAGAACAGCCTACAAAACTCCAATTGGAACCACACCTTTTAGACTTGTTTATGGAAAAGCATGTCATCTTCCAGTAGAAATTGAACACAAAGCATTTTGGGCTTTGAAGACATGTAATCTTGATTTACATGAAGCCGGACGTCTACGATTAAGTCAACTAAACGAATTAGAAGAATTAAGACATGAAGCATACGAAAATTCGTTAATCTATAAAGAAAGAACGAAGAAACGGCATGATAAAAGAATCAGAAGTTCAAAAGAATTTAAAGAAGGAGACAGAGTTCTTCTTTTCAATTCACGATTCAAGCTATTTCCTGGAAAATTGAAATCAAGATGGTCTGGACCATTCATAGTCAAAAGAGTTTTCCCATACGGAACGATAGAATTAATAAATTCAAATGGGATTGAATTTAAAGTTAATGGTTACAGAGTTAAACATTACATACATGGTCCGATGGAAGAAGACAATGAAGTTAATCACAATTTCGATACCACAGCTAACTAAGTATAGGGGGTTTATGTATTTCTGTTAGAGTTAGATTGTCTGTTTTCGTGTAGTTCTCGAAAATGGAACCCGAATGGTCTTTCCCTAGCAGACCCTAAAGAACTAGTCTTCTTCCCCCATTCTGATTTTTTTTTTTTTAGGAAATGAAGACTGCCTGTGAACTAAACCATGGTCTAATGCTACACGCTTTGATCACTAAACGTAATAATGACACACTTCCAAGTGAAATAGTATCAGTAATCAGAGAAATATTGGACGGAGTAAGAAAAGAATCCAGATGTGAAGATAATAAATTACAATTTGGTAAAGGAAAATCAAAATCCGCAGCGAAAAGAAGAGCACGACACCTTGAAAGATGTCACAAATGCGGAAAATGGTCACATGGAGGTAAATGTTCAAATAATCAAACCTATTCAAACACCAAATTTGTTACTTTATGCAGAGACGGACCGTTCATATGTTTAGAAGAAAAAACACTGAATGCTCGAGGTTACGCCTATGTAGCCATGGAAAACCAATTAAACCGACTATCTTATGAATGTGATAGATCATATAACTAAGAAATCTATTTCACAGGTATGTTTGTACAGTTTTTATTTTATTTTTTTTATTTTTATTTTTAACCTTTTGATAATAAACGCTAATTTGTTCGCTATAAAGTATTAAATTGGTATTGAATAAAATTAGGTTTGGCGACCGAAATTATTGATATCATTCAAAAATTTATTACATCACTGCGAAATTTAACGTTTATTCTTAAGGTATAAATATCTTTAATCAATCAACCCAAAATATTTCAAAAATTCGTCATGAGTTAAATTAGGTCTTGGAACCGAAATTACTTTACCGAAAAGAGGGGCGCATATTTTTGATAATATTTGATTGATTAAAGTGGGATAAAAAGCCAAAAAGATTTTTAATTTTATTTTTACCATGTTTTTAAAATTAATATATAAATCTTAAATTAATATTGTAAACTTTGTAAAATCAATATATTTAAAATTGTAAATATTTGAAAAATTAATATAAGTTAGGTGTGAATTTATAATATGAATTTTTAAATTAAGTTTGGTGTGAATTTTTATTTTTTAAAATATGAATTTTTAATTTTATGCATTTCAAATTTTAAGTTTGGTGTGAATTTTTAATATTAATTTTGAATTTTATATTTAAATTGTGTGAATTTAAAAACAAAAATTTACTTTATCTCATTAAGTTAAAAATATGATTTTTAAAATTCGTCGTAAGTTGAAGACTAGGTCTTTGAACCGAAATTGCTTTACCCGAGGGAGGGACGAGAACTTTTATTATCATTATTTTTAATCTTATTGAATTAAGGTATGCCAAAAAAAAATTATTAAAAAAAAACCCAAAAATCTAAGCTTTTAAAACAATCGCTTGAAAAAGACAAATTTTAAAATTTTGTCGAAGGACGGACTAGGACATCGATCCGAAACGACCTCGTCCTAAATAACAAGGGAAACAAAATTTTAAAATTAATTACTTAATTGTTTTAATTAGTATAAGATATATATATAAAAAAAAATACAAACTCCGCGACTCGCGGAGTTTGAAAGGGAAAAACACCGCGACTCGCGGAGTTCCAAAAATACAGAAAAAAATAAAAGGGCCAGAACAGATCAGTCCACACTACCACCCACAAATTCTGCGAAAATAAACCCGAAAAAACCCGAAAAAAACCTCCCAAAATCACAATTTTTAACCGTTAATCATCAAATCTTTTACTAAAATCATGTTAAGAAGGATGCTATCAAGGAATTACTCAAGAAAAATGGTAAATTTCTACACCTAAACACCATTTAATCCGAAAATTAGTGTTCTTGAGCAATTTTATACCCAATTTGATTTTGATCTTTTTAGTGTAATTATGCTTAAATTGTTTATGTATTATGCTTGTATAACCTAGATTGATGCTATTTAACATGATTAGAAGCCTTAAACTTCAAATTTTGAGTAATCTAGGGTTTGTGTTCTTGAGCAAATTTGGGGCTTTTTGATATAAACAGATTATGGCCGATTTTTTTGTCATGAATTGTTGCTAAATTAAGTAGTGTAACATGTTTAGGTAGTTAAATGATCCAAACTTTGAGCCTAAACATGATTTTGAGAATTAAAGTGGACTTTTTCAAGTCTAAAATTCATGAACTTGATTTTTGAGAGATAATGCCATTTGAAACTTGTTTAATTGCTAGTAATGATTATTTTGACATGTTATTTGAGTTGAATGCTTATGAACTTGGCGAACATTTTCGTATATGCTTATTTGAAAAAGTGTAGATTTGATAAAAATATGAAAATGAGCTTAAGTTTGATATAAATTGATCATGTCATTGTAATTATTTTGATTGATGATTTTGCTGACACTAATGCATATTTGGATGCACAAAAATTGTGTTTGATGTGTTTTGCAGACTGAAAGGGGTGAATCTTCATCCCAAGCTCGCAATGCTCCTGCTGAGAATGCGGAACAACAGGAGGTGGATAACTACTACAAACAAGATATACCTAATCCAGTCATGACATTTTCTGATATGCACTTGGAAGATTTGCACCCGAACCTGAGATTTGACAGACTTCGGATAGATTATCCAAAATACTAAAGGGGTTTGCATACTCTTCATTCTAAAGTTGTTGAGGTACCTAGGGTCATAGAATGGGGACCATTAGAAGCTGTAGAATTGGCCGGGCCAATTAGGGAATTACTTGCACAGAGGTATGGTAATTCTACTTTTAACGACTGGGTACGTTTATTCACCATGCGTAGACCTGTATATAAAGTATGGTGTGAAGAATTGTTGTGAAGTATAGAATTAAACGATCGGGTAGCTAGTTTAACCGATCGATCTTTTATTAGATTGTTGTTAGGAGGTTCGATGCGCCACATGTCTTTACTAGACATGGCTCAGGCTTTACGTATATATACGCCTGAGGAGTTATCATCTGCCGATTGTAGAGGGTTGATACTAAATGGTAGAAAGATAGATGAAACTTTTGATACACATGGTGTATGGAGTCAAATGACAAGCCATCACCGATTCAAAGGGGGAAATTACTCTTATTTGGATATAGATAGAGCTGAATTAAGAGTAATTCATAGGTTTTTAGCTAATTCGATTACACAAAGAGGTAAGAACAAGGAAAAGGTAAATGAACAGGATTTGTTTTACCATATGTGTATTCGAGACCCACAAAGCGCTGTAAGTATACCTTATTGTGTGGGTTATTATTTATCAGCTATGGTTAGGGGGATGAGACCGCATAACATAATAGGAGGTGGTATATTTATTACTTTGATTGCTGAATATGTCGGTGTGGATATAAGTCAGGGGGGATTATTAGTCGAAGAACCAGAACCCCGCGATACAATAGGTTTAAATGTATACCATGGTGCGAAAGTTTTGAAGAGGCGAAATAACGCTGCAGTATAATACCATGGTAGACATCCACAGGTTGAGAGAAACCAACAGCAAGGTAATGTAGGAGGGGGAAATGAAATGGCATAAATGCAAAGGTTTATAGCTTCACAGGAGTACGAAAATGCTAGACATAGAGCATTTGAAGATTGGAAAGTTCATCAAAACCAAATCATTGCTTATTGCCAACATATAGGTAGAAACTATATTCCTACTACAAAGCCCATATTCCCTCCCTGGTCTATAGAGATTCAACCACCGTATCCTACGTATAACCCAGCCGAAGCATTTTATAGCACCTATGGTTATGCATGGAACCCCTACTGGTATCAGTATCATCCCTAGTCTACTTAGTTTTATTTATTTTGTAATTTGTAATGTTGATACGTTTAATACTTATGTTAATATTGTAATAGTCTTTATAATTTTCTAACTTTTATTCTTAAATTTTAATAATTTTTGAATGTGGGGTAATATACCAAACTTCAAAAATATGTATATATGTTTGCAGTTTATCTTATGTACACAACAGGGTAAAACAACGCATTTTCAAAGACTGGCATTAAGTTCAGCAAAAGCAACTAATTTTGACGACAAGATGCAAAATATATGTGAAATAACAACAAGACGGAATGAACAAATGATATGCACCATTTATCATTCAGCAAGCAAACACAAATATGTTTGGAAACTTTGGTAAAATTTAATCATTTTCACACAAATCACCCTCAATAATTTAAATTGTTACTGATTTCTTGCAAATGAGGGCATTGCAAGATCTTAAGTGTGGGAAGGGGTTAAATTCTTTCGGATTTTTAAAATTTTTATCTTAAACACTTGGTTACCATTAAAAATACTAGTAACGTAGTAGTTGTATTAGAATCTAGTGCTCTCTGATGATAAAGAACAGCCCTAGTCTTATATACTGACTACCCAATTCTAGTAAAATTTTTCAAAATTTTCAATTAAATGAACTCAAAATCATGTTTATACATATTTATGAACGATAAAACTAGGTGTTAACACCTAAATTATTGTTACCTCAGAAAAGACATAAATTGAGAAACAAACCAAAATGTTAAAATTCATTTAAAATGGAATAGAGGACAATAAAAAGGAAAATAAAAGCCAAGTGTGGGAAAATTCTCCAAGTTATTCAAAACATATGTCACATATTTTTGTACAAATAACTGAAAATACTTTTGCTTTGGACTAAACTAAACTGTTTTACCCGATAAAAGAAAAGAAGAGATGGATCTACACGATGAATCAATTCCATCATTAAAAGGAAGTAAAGTCTTCCGAAAAAGAAACGCGCTTCTTGATTTAGGTCATGAAGTTGTCGTCCAGACCAGCTGTAGGTTGATGAAAAACCTAGAAAAGTCATCACTAAAATCAGCAGGAAATC
This sequence comes from Rutidosis leptorrhynchoides, assembly GCF_046630445.1. Classification (NCBI taxonomy): domain Eukaryota; kingdom Viridiplantae; phylum Streptophyta; class Magnoliopsida; order Asterales; family Asteraceae; genus Rutidosis; species Rutidosis leptorrhynchoides. The sequence goes on from NC_092333.1 coordinate 543,519,799, forward strand.
CACAGACCTCAACATCAAAAAGGGTCGCCAAGTGGTCAGACTTATCCTAACCATGAGAGGATCTGTCTTGTAAAATGGGGAGGGCACCGTGCAAATTAGCTGGATAAGACTAATGAATCAGATCCCCAGAAAGGATAATCTCCTTAAAGATTAAAAATCAGCTTTTAAGCCTGATATTACTCAATCCTAGAGATTGACCTTAAAGATTGAGAATTCAAACTCATGGAATTCAATGATATCTAAACTCGAGCTTGAACGAGAAAATATTTTGATCAAATTATAAACCGATTTGTTTTCTGAAAACCCATTTTCAATGCGTTCATTACCATTGAACGTAAAATCCTAGGAATTCACCGGGAATTCATTAGGTCATCTGAACCAAATCGGGTGTCAACTGTAAGAACGGTGGTTGCATAGCATGGTCAAAGACAGGACCTTGTGCCAGACCGACAAATTATAAGGGTGAGCTTTACTATTGCTCCTACAAAGGATAGTAATTGCGTCCGACACGTTATAGACCATAATTAAAAGCATGTCAGGGGACATTGCCTTAACAGTTGCTTGTTCAACGCTTTCCTTTACAACCGAACGATAGTTTACCGAAAGGTAATATACGGGACAAGTAAACTGGACGTGTTGCTTTTCAAATACAAGGTTAGCAAGTGGGTGACACAAAACCATAAGTTTTGAGCTAAAATTTTCAAATCTGAAACCCACCAAGCCCACAAAAATATTTTGCAAACACCGGTGAAGGGTTATTCCGGAAAACTTATCTAGGGTAAAAACTAGATTTAATTTTCAAAAGATCAAATGTTTTCATAAAGATCCAATTTCCTTAATGGATCTAAATTTTATAGTCATGTGGGACTGTAAACCACATCGTTACTACCATTGTTTATACCGCCGTATAGAAATCACTGATGTACAAAGTGTGAAGAATAAAGAAGTGATTCTAGTATTTCAAGACGATATTGCTTGAGGACAAGCAACGCTCAAGTGTGGGAATATTTGATAATGCTAAAAACGAACATATATTTCATAGCATTATTCCTCAAGAAAGACAAGCTTTTAGTTGCAATTGTTCTATTTACAAGTGATATTTGTTTAAATAATAAAAGGTGAAGACAAAAGACAGATTCGACGAATTGAAGACGCAAATGACCAAAAAGCTCAAAAGTACAAAATACAATCAAAGAGGTTCCAATTATTGATAAGAAACGTCTCGAAATTACAAGAGTACAAGATTCAAAACGCAAAGTACAAAATATAAAATTGTACGCAAGGACGTTCGAAAATCCGGAACCGGGACATGAGTCAACTCTCAACGCTCGACACAATGGACTAAAAATTACGAGTCAACTATGTACATAAATATAATATAATATATAATCAATTCTTAAAATTAATATATATATTATAATATATTTATAAATCGTCGGCAAGAAAGAAGCCAAAGGAGGGTGAGCTGTATTTTCAAACTCCGCGACTCGCGGAGTTTGAAGGCAAAAATTACCGCGAGTCACGGAGCCCCAAATTTAGAAACTGCCTATAAAGCTCGCGCATTCTGATCGTAAAAAAACCAACATATATATCCATCCATCTATCTAAACGTAAATATATATATATATATATATATATATATATATATATATATATATATATATATATATATATATATAATTTATATTTTAATTTTAATTTTAATTTTAAATCCTAATAATAAGGGTATGTTAGCGAATGTTGTAAGGGTGTAAGTCGAAATTCTGTCCGTGTAACGCTACGCTATTTTTAATCATTGTAAGTTATGTTCAACCTTTTTACATTAATGTCTCGTAGCTAAGTTATTATTATGCTTATTTAATCCGAAGTAATCATGATGTTGGGCTAATTACTAAAATTGGGTAATTGGGCTTTGTACCATAATTGGGGTTTGGACAAAAAGAACGACACTTGTGGAAATTAGACTATGAGCTATTAATGGGCTTTATATTTGTTTAACTAAATGATAGTTTGTTAATGTTAATATAAAGATTTACAATTGGGCGTCCCTATAAATTACCATATACAACTATTAAACAAAACGTTCCCACACGTGACGGAGTCGGTAATTGGGGTAAGAAATGAGGTTTTTAGATTGTTACAGGACTGTTGGACATTGCGTAACCCTCGTCCCTTTGACGACGTTACAACACGCTATCTTATCAACGGTCATAACGGTTATGTTCCACAAGACCAAGGATGGGAAGTAGTCCTAGTAAAACCAGAATGCATGACTTGTTTCTGGACGTATGAATTACGTGTCTTTATTGCCTTTGCTGAACGACTTGTGTACTAGCTAGAATTATCTTCACAACCATCTTGTATCAAATTTATTGTGTGCTATATTTCATGCTATATGTAAAATAAGCGGTATTGTAAGTTTGTAAAATATTGTGTAAAAGTTTGAACGCGAAATATTATTATAATCAGTTTTTCATATAGAATTGTAGTAGTTGAATTGTATATTAGCTACTAAGTATGAACTTAACGGGTAGGTACTACCCGAATTTAAACTTATAAAACGCTAATTTGAAGAAAAAGCTTTTATAAATGAGTTCATATTATGCTACGAGATACTATTGACTACTCTTAATATTCTGTATGATTAACTTGTTTCATTTGACTATTTTGAAGGAAATGGCACCAACTACTCGACACACCTTGAATATGAGCGAAGAGGAATTTCATGCCTTTCTTGCTTCAAACATAGCCGCAGTACAGGCTGTGCTACATACCAACAATAACCTTAGATCTAGCAGTACAGGAAATCGTGTAGGATGCACCTACAAAGAATTCACTGCCTGCAAACCTTTGGAATTTGATGGAACCGAAGGACCGATCGGATTGAAACGGTGGACCGAGAAGGTCGAATCGGTGTTTGCCATAAGTAAGTGTACTGAAGAGGACAAAGTGAAGTACGCTACGCATACCGTCACAGGTACTGCGTTAACATGGTGGAATACCTATCTAGAGCAAGTGAGACAAGATGATGCTTACGCACTACCGTGGTCAGCATTCAAGCACTTGATGAACGAGAAGTACCGTCCCAAAACCGAGGTCAATAAGCTCAAGACAGAACTTAGAGGGTTACGAACCCAAGGATTTGATATTACCACGTATGAAAGACGATTCACAGAATTGTGCCTATTATGTCCGGGAGCGTTCGAAGATGAGGAAGAGAAGATCGACGCGTTTGTGAAAGGATTACCAGAAAGAATCCAAGAAGATATAAGTTCACACGAGCCCGCCTCCATACAACAGGCATGTAGAATGGCTCACAAACTAGTGAACCAGATTGAGGAAAGAATTAAAGAACAGGCGGCTGAAGAGGCCAATGTGAAGCAAGTCAAAAGAAAGTGGGAGGAAAACGGTGATAAGAATCACCAATACAACAACAACAGCAATTACAAAAATAATCGCAACAACTATCCCAACAATCGCAACATCAATCGTAACTACAACAAACGGCCCAATAACAACAACAATAACAACAACAACAATAACAACAACAATAACAACAACATCAACAACAACAACAGCAACTACAACAATCATCCCAACAACAATAACAACCGCAACAACAACAATAATCAGAAGCAGCTATGCCAAAGGTGTGAAAAGTATCACTCGGGGTTCTGCACCAAATTTTGCAACAAGTGTAAAAGAAATGGTCATAGCACGGCGAAGTGTGAGGTCTACGGACCAGGGGTTAACAGAACGAAAGGAACAAATGGTGTCGGAACGAGTAATGGTGGAGCAAGTAGTGTCGGAGCAAGTTATGCCAATGTAGTTTGTTATAAATGTGGAAAACCAGGCCACATTATTAGAAATTTCCCTAACCAGGAGAACACGAATGGACAAGGCCGCGGAAAAGTTTTCAATATTAATGCGGCAGAGGCACAGGAAGACCCGGAGCTTGTTACGGGTACGTTTCTTATTGACAATAAATCTGCTTACGTTTTATTGTGCGGATAGAAGCTATACAAGTAGAGATTTTTGTGCTAAATTAAGTTGTCCATTGACGCCTTTGGATAGTAAATTTTTACTCGAATTAGCAAATGGTAAATTAATTTCAGCAGATAATATATGTCGGAATCGAGAAATTAAACTGGCTAGCAAAACATTTAAGATTGACTTGATACCAGTAGAGTTAGGGAGTTTTGATGTGATAATCGGTATGGACTGGTTGAAAGAAGTGAAAGCAGAGATCGTTTGTTACAAAAATGCAATTCGCATTATACGAGAAAAAGAAAAACCCTTAATGGTGTACGGAGAAAAGGGCAACACGAAGCTACATCTTATTAGTAATTTGAAGGCACAAAAACTAATAAGAAAAGGTTGCTATGCTGTTCTAGCACATGTCGAGAAAGTACAAACTGAAGAAAAGAGCATCAATGATGTTCCCGTCGCAAAAGAATTTCCCGATGTATTTCCGAAAGAATTACCGGGATTACCCCCACATCGATCCATTGAATTTCAAATAGATCTTGTACCAGGAGCTGCACCAATAGCTCGTGCTCCTTACAGACTTGCACCCAGCGAGATGAAAGAACTGCAAAGCCAATAACAAGAACTTTTAGAGCGTGGTTTCATTCGACCAAGCACATCACCATGGGGAGCTCCTGTTTTGTTTGTCAAGAAGAAAGATGGTACATTTAGGTTGTGTATTGACTACAGAGATTTGAACAAACTTACCATCAAAAACCGTTATCCACTGCCGAGAATTGACGACTTATTTGATCAACTACAAGGCTTGTCGGTTTATTCGAAGATCGATTTACGTTCTGGATATCATCAAATGCGAGTAAAGGAGGATGATATTCCAAAAACTGCTTTTAGGACGCGTTATAGTCATTACGAGTTTATGGTTATGCCGTTTGGATTGACTAATGCACCAGCTGTGTTCATGGACCTTATGAACCGAGTGTGTGGGCCATATCTTAACAAGTTTGTCATTGTTTTTGTAGCGACCCATCAAAATCGTCATTGACGGCGCCGTCTACTTAGGTCCCGTTACGTGGTCATAAGTCCTTAAGGTGACGTTTGACCAAAAATATGTCGCATTCATTTCAAATGTAAAGGACGTTTCAAGTTTACAAAAGCAGTTCAACGACTAGTTACATTACAATGTTTAATGTACGATTGAAACCTATGCGACACAATTTAAAAGCAAGTCAAGGGCTCCAAATATGCATGTATACTCGACATCCAAGCAAGTATCAAAAAGAGTGCGGAAGCATGTATCATATAGCATTCAGGGACCTGAGAAAACATAGAGAATCTGTCAACGAAAACGTTGGTGAAATCATAGGTTTAGTAAATGAGTATGTAAGTAAAATAAGTTGAACCACAAGTTATAGTATAAGTCGATTTTCCGAATCGTTTGAATTCCATAAGTATTGTTGTTTACCGAGCACCCAATTATCAAAGCTTAACCGTATCATTTACCTCAGCATAAAAGTGTTAGAACATACACCGTACCAGAATATATTTCATTCGCTTAACGGTAGCGAACCGTCCGAATGAGGGTTAGTCAAACCCGTATGGATCCACACAACATAGTCTCGCTTACACCATCTGATGTAATTAATGATAATTGAATTGAGGGTTTTCGTTCAAACTCGTCCGTATCTTTGTATTCGTATTCGTGTTCGATGTATAAAAGTATGAAAGGTATATATACATATGAAATGTATATAAGTATGTAACGTATATGTTTCTCAGCCCACGATTTAAAAATATAAAAGTTGTTGAAAAAGTGGGACTATGATCTCACCTCGAGTGCACGAGTATAAAAGTACTTCACAAAGTAAACGTGTGCATGAAAGTTGTTTAGCCTTGACCTAAACAAGTAAGTTGTATCAATTTACTGGTTACGACACAAGGTCGGGTGAAATGTGTTCAATTAGTCTTATGGCTCGTTACGACTCGATTATATAGCATGTGAATCAAATTGTCAAGTTTCATGCAAGAATCAATTATAAAATAAGATTAGAGCGATTGCATAAGTGTTTTGTTAAGTTTGAGTAAAAGTCAAACTTGGTCAAAGTCAACGAAAAAAGTCAATGGGGTCGGGTCGGGTCCCGAACTATTTTCATGAGCTTAGAAATCATATATGAGCATGTTGTCCAAGTTTCATGTTGATCGGGGGTGTGTAGCATAGCAAACATTATTCAAAAATCAACAAAATTGGACAGACCACTTTGGCGCGCCGCGCGGGTATATGGTGCGCCGCGCCATTACCTGTGCAGAGAATTCTGGCAGTTTTCACACTCAAGCACGAATCCAACTTCAAATACTCATAAATCCTAAACCGTAAACATCCAAAACAAGTATCTTGTATCGTTGGAAAGGTATTTTGACAAGGAATACAACTAACTACTTTTCACCAAGCAAAAACATCAATTACAATAACCGAAAACTCTTCAATTGATCAATAAAGGTTTATTTTCAAAGTTCAAGTTCATCAAATGCATTTTAAGTTTCGGGAATCCAATTCACACATATGATATGCCGTTTGAAGGTAATGAAACGTGCATTACAACTAAACACTTACTAACAACATTTCATGGCATCCAAAGTATCAAAAGTTCATTTCAAGTTCATCAAACCCTAATCAAGAATCATAAAATCAATAATCATGTTAACGCAAGGTTTTTATATCATCCAACATACCAAAACGAAACTAACGATGCTAGTAACACTTTTAACACAATGGGTTTAACATCTAACAACATTTAATCAATCAAAATCAAAGATTAAACTAACCCATTTCAAGTGTTCATGCTAGTTACACCAAATAACAAGATCGAGCATACAAATTACATACACGACATCACAATGAGCCATAGACACTAACTAACATCATTTCAAGTCAAAAACACGAATTTAGAGAAATCTAGAGTTTTAGAAATGTTACCCAAACGAGATGAAATTGGTACCAAAATGTAGAGGATGAAGAGAGGATCACGAATATGTAATTTGTTTTGATGTTGGCCTCCTAGATCGAATTTAGATGATGATTGAATGAATTGGGTGTTATGGTTGTTCTTGCAACTAGAGAGAAAAGGAGGAGAAAGGAGGTGGAAGGTGGATGGAAATGAATGGATGAGAATGGTGGGTTGACTAGTTGACCTAGTCAACTAGTTTGCCCACTTGACAGCTTCGATCCCTCAAGTTTCAAAGTGGGTGCGTGAATTAACCGAACGAATATTTTAAAAACGCTAAAGTAACCGAGAGATGTTATAATTAAATAACAGAAATATTAAGAACGTTAGTTAACGAAAACTACGAATTTAAATAACGAAAGATATTATTAAAAAAAAAATAGTGTTAAAAATAAATTTTAACGGAAAAATGCGGGATGTTACATTACCTACACCTTAAAAGAAATTTCGTCCCGAAATTTAGTTGGAAGTAATAGTCGATGTCTCTTACTCGAGACCTTACGTTGTCAATGCTATGAATAAGTGAAGATACGTCCTTGGGCATTCTCATGAACTTTGACATTCGGGATTTCACGTTGTATTAAGGCTTGATTTTACGATCCACAATTTCAACCAGTTTTCCCACGAAGGGGAGTTTGTCATCAATAGTAAGTTTATCTAGAAGGATAGCACGTTCCTGTTACGTAGGATACGTCTCTAAGTTTGTTACACGAAATGTAAGGTAAACGGAAACCTTAATTGAGTCAGGAGACCTATACGGTAGGAGGCGATTCCAATACGCCCCAAGATTTTAGAAGGATCAATATTGCGGATATAGCTTCCCTTGATTTCCCGAACGGATTACACCTTTCCAAGGTGCGGTTTTTCAATATTACACAATTGCTGGCTGGGAATTTGGAAGGTTTATGCCTAACATTGCTGTAGTCCTTTTTGGCGACTACGGGCCGTCTAGAGCCCTTCTCGGACATGAACTATCTCAACGGTCATTTCTTGAATGATTTCGGATTCGGTGATTTGCTTGCCACATGCTTTGGTCCAACGAATAGGGGTATAACATTTGCGGTCACATAGGGTTTTGGAAGTGCGGCGTTAATACACGAAAGGTAACTACCGTAGTGATAGGAATCAACTAAAAGCGACAATACGAGTTGGTAACCTTTCTTTCCTAGATGTGAATCGTGCGTTTGCTTGTTCCATCAGTTTGCGGATGATACGTGGTACTCATGTTTAAACGTGTTCCCAAGGCTTCTTGTAACACTAGAAGTGAAACGAGCATTTCGATCTGGGATAATTGACAATGGTACACCGTGTTGGAATAGAATTTATTAAGATATGTTCGAACAAGTTAGTTAGGGCTCGAAAGCGTCTGTTGGGACGAGTTTCTTATCGGCTACTGAAAACGTTCGTCTGGGCCCCCCCTCGTGGTGAATACTAGTAATACATGAAGAGTCTCTTTCTTCGTTGAGGATTTAGATATAAAGGTTTCCTTATACGGAAGTACGAAAGAAAAGATAGGAGTGAAATGAGAACTTAGAACAGGATGAGTTTACGTCTTGAGGTAGCCACATCGCGCATCTAGTGGTCAAATGTTGAGATGGGGTGGGAAACGAGATAGTACACGTAGTTGTATAGTTCAGAGTTGAATAGTAATACTAGACGGTAACGGTGAAATAACAGAGTTATGTAATGTGGTACGTGATGACGAGAAGGTTGATTGAATCCATGATTAAGTACTCAAATTCTTCGTGTAAAATGACGAATTTCAGTTTACTTGATTTCGAGTCGAGAGATTATGCCTTTCCGGCGTTCAAGTAGAAATATTTCCATTTTTGGTTCCATCTTGTGCTATACGAATTTAGCTAGCAAAGTTGGTGTGAATAATCACGGTCAAGGTTCGAGAATGGAGAGGTTTAAATTTCTCTTAGTGAGTTAACGAGGTTAAAGATCGTACAACGCGAGAAGAAGTCGGAAATGAATCTTCGGTAATAACCAGTGAAATCTAAGATTTTACGAATACAAGTCAGAGTTGTGAGGGTTTCCCGATTACGTGTGGCTTCGATTGCGAGATTTTATTGTAATACCCTGACCACTAACAACATGGTCTAGAAATTGGACTTTGTTTAACCAAAGTTCACACTTGGAGATTTTGGTATAGAGTTGCTCTTTCCTCAAGAGTTCAAGCGTAAGACAAAGATGTTGTTCGTTTTCTTCTTTGCTTGAATTGAATAGGTTAAAACATCACATATGAATATGATGACAGATCTGTCTAGATAAGTTTACATATGTAGCGACCCATCAGGCCCATCAGGCCCATGAATACGGAGGAAGCCTTTGTTAAACTGAACGACACTATAAGAAATTCATAACTATCGTAACGAATTTTGAAAACCGTTTTGGAGATAACTGGAATAGGGGTCGATTTTGGAATACACACGGAATTCTTGTGATTGATCAAGAGGTCATCGGTACGGGAAAGAGAATATCGGTTCTTAACCAGAAATTATTTAGTTCACGATAATCTATACACATGTAAGGGATCATTTTCTTCTTAACGAATAGGTTTTGAGTTCCCTAGTTCTATAGGTGTCAAGTCAAAATTCAAATTCTCCACCCAAAAAGTTTAACGTAATAGTTTTCCGTCGGTCACTTGAATGGCATAGGTAGTGTCTAGGGGATATGGTGGTGTGCAAAGAGTACGAGTCAAGGCCTTGGTTATAAAACGTCTAACGGTACCCGAATTGAATAAACATGAAATATAAGGGTTGTTGAGAAGAAACGTACCCGTGACTAGTTGTCATCTCGGGCTTCCTCGGTGTTAATGTTGAAAGCTCGGCCGCGTGTATTGGGGTTTGTCTTCTTCTCCGGGCATTCATTCTTAAAATGGCCCGGTTGGCCACATTCGAAACAAACGCCCGTCCGGTGTGCATTGGGCGCCTTTTGGGCGACGGGGGCGACACTCCTACAATCGTTGGCCGTATGACCACTTCCTTGGCACCGGTGGCAAGTTAACTTACCATATTCACCATAATGACGGTTGCGGCATTTGTTGCAAAATGGTTTGCTACATTCGCCATAATGATGTTTGTGGCACTTGTTGCAAGATGGTAGACTTCCGGCATAACCTTTCTTGTCGTTGGAGGTGAAACGCTTCTTGGCGGGGTTGTTGTTGTAGTTGCTCAATTCGGGGGCTTCCCATTTTCTTTTGTTGCCACCCGACTTATCCTCGGCTTTATATGCCGACACCTCAATTTCATCCACTGTTTCAATCAATTGGCGGGCCATATTCAAAGCCTCTTAGTGATTAGCGGGTTTGGATGACATTACTCCTTGTTTGATGCTCTTAGGAAGACCATCCATGTACAGCTCAACCCTTAGAGACTCGGTACTCACGAGATTTGGGCACATCAAGGCTAGCTCAGAAAATCGTTGATTATAGGCCTTTAGGTCATTCCCGACTGCTTTTAAAGTTCTTAGCTCGTGTTCAAGCTTGCGGGTCTCTTCGCGCGGGAAGTATTCGGTGATCATCTTTCCTCTTAAGTCGACCCAAGAGAGAGCGTGGGCTTCGTGGATACCCACCGATTGTACATACGTATTCCACCATGTGAGAGCGATACCGGCGAAGGTGTAAGTGGAAAATCTGACCTTGTCTTGGTCCCGACAACCGCTTATGCTAAAGACGGCTTCCGTTTGCTCAAACCATCGGGTGAGCACTACCGGTCCCCTGGTTCCATCAAAAGTGTGAGGTTTGCACCCCATGAAGTTCTTATAGGAGCACCCTTCGTTTGAATTACCGGCTCCATTGTTGTTGTAGTTGTGATTGTTGTTATTGTTATTATTGTTGGAAGAGTGACCGGCCATGGCCGCATCCACGGCGGTGGCTATCATTCGTTGTAGAGCTTGTTCGGGAGTTTCGGGAGGAGCGCGTCGATGAGCCATTGTTCCTTCAAGACACAAGAATATCGTTGGTTAGTATTCTCAATAATACCAACCGTGATATGGAATAAGGATAAAGAGAAAATTTCCTTAACCCGCCTTAAATTCTTTATGTCATAATGTCGGAACGTCCATGTGAACCACCGTAATATAATCCCGGAAATTATATTACCCTGATTCACATGTGCATTTAACATTACTTCATAAAGTCAAGGTGGCATGTCAATCAAATTTAACAACGTGATATCAAGATCGAATAAGAATTAGATATGATAGGAGAGTTCGAGTATAATGCACAAATAGTCAAGTAGTTCCTACTTCAGTCTATATGCCGGTTGTAGTCTAGATTCACTAATGTACCCTATGACTCGGGGTCGACACCAATGAACTCTAAATCCCTACAACCAACGCTCTGATACCATCTGTAGCGACCCATCAAAATCGTCATTGACGGCGCCGTCTACTTAGGTCCCGTTACGTGGTCATAAGTCCTTAAGGTGACGTTTGACCAAAAATATGTCGCATTCATTTCAAATGTAAAGGACGTTTCAAGTTTACAAAAGTAGTTCAACGACTAGTTACATTACAATGTTTAACGTACGATTGAAACCTATGCGACACAATTTAAAAGCAAGTCAAGGGCTCCAAATATGCATGTATACTCGACATCCAAGCAAGTATCAAAAAGAGTGCGGAAGCATGTATCATATAGCATTCAGGGACCTGAGAAAACATAGAGAATCTGTCAACGAAAACGTTGGTGAAATCATAGGTTTAGTAAATGAGTATGTAAGTAAAATAAGTTGAACCACAAGTTATAGTATAAGTCAATTTTCTGAATCGTTTGAATTCCATAAGTATTGTTGTTTACCGAGCACCCAATTATCAAAGCTTAACCGTATCATTTACCTCAGCATAAAAGTGTTAGAACATACACCGTACCAGAATATATTTCATTCGCTTAACGGTAGCGAACCGTCCGAATGAGGGTTAGTCAAACCCGTATGGATCCACACAACATAGTCTCGCTTACACCATCTGATGTAATTAATGATAATTGAATTGAGGGTTTTCGTTCAAACTCGTCCGTATCTTTGTATTCATATTCGTGTTCGATGTATAAAAGTATGAAAGGTATATATACATATGAAATGTATATAAGTATGTAACGTATATGTTTCTCAGCCCACGATTTAAAAATATAAAAGTTGTTGAAAAAGTGGGACTATGATCTCACCTCGAGTGCACGAGTATAAAAGTACTTCACAAAGTAAACGTGTGCATGAAAGTTGCTTAGCCTTGACCTAAACAAGTAAGTTGTATCAATTTACCGGTTACGACACAAGGTCGGGTGAAATGTGTTCAATTAGTCCTATGGCTCGTTACGACTCGATTATATAGCATGTGAATCAAATTGTCAAGTTTCATGCAAGAATCAATTATAAAATAAGATTAGAGCGATTGCATAAGTGTTTTGTTAAGTTTGACTAAAAGTCAAACTTGGTCAAAGTCAACGAAAAAAGTCAATGGGGTCGGGTCGGGTCCCGAACTATTTTCATGAGCTTAGAAATCATATATGAGCATGTTGTCCAAGTTTCATGTTGATCGGGGGTGTGTAGCATAGCAAACATTATTCAAAAATCGACAAAATTGGACAGACCACTTTGGCGCGCCGCGCGGGTATATGGCGCGCCGCTCCATTACCTGTGCAGAGAATTCTGGCAGTTTTCACACTCAAGCACGAATCCAACTTCAAATACTCATAAATCCTAAACCGTAAACATCCAAAACAAGTATCGTGTATCGTTGGAAAGGTATTTTGACAAGGAATAAAACTAACTACTTTTCACCAAGCAAAAACATCAATTACAATAACCGAAAACTCGTCAATTGATCAATAAAGGTTTATTTTCAAAGTTCAAGTTCATCAAATGCATTTTAAGTTTCGGGAATCCAATTCACACATATGATATGCCGTTTGAAGGTAATGAAACGTGCATTACAACTAAACACTTACTAACAACATTTCATGGCATCCAAAGTATCAAAAGTTCATTTCAAGTTCATCAAACCCTAATCAAGAATCACAAAATCAATAATCATGTTAACGCAAGGTTTTCATATCATCCAACATACCAAAACGAAACTAACGATGCTAGTAACACTTTTAACACAATGGGTTTAATATCTAACAACATTTAATCAATCAAAATCAAAGATTAAACTAACCCATTTCAAGTGTTCATGCTAGTTACACCAAATAACAAGATCGAGCATACAAATTACATACACGACATCACAATGAGCCATAGACACTAACTAACATCATTTCAAGTCAAAAACACGAATTTAGAGAAATCTAGAGTTTTAGAAATGTTACCCAAACGAGATGAAATTGGTTCCAAAATGTAGAGGATGAAGAGAGGATCACGAATATGTAATTTGTTTTGATGTTGGCCTCCTAGATCGAATTTAGATGATGATTGAATGAATTGGGTGTTATGGTTGTTCTTGCAACTAGAGAGAAAAGGAGGAGAAAGGAGGTGGAAGGTGGATGGAAATGAATGGATGAGAATGGTGGGTTAACTAGTTGACCTAGTCAACTAGTTTGCCCACTTGACAGCTTCGGTCCATCAAGTTTCAAAGCGGGTGCGTGAATTAACCGAACGAATATTTTAAAAACGCTAAAGTAACCGAGAGATGTTATAATTAAATAACAGAAATATTAAGAACGTTAGTTAACGAAAACTACGAATTTAAATAACGAAAGATATTATTAAAAAAAAAATAGTGTTAAAAATAAATTTTAACGGAAAAACGCGGGATGTTACAGTTTTCATCGATGACATACTTATTTACTCAAAGAATGATCAAGAGCACGAAGAACATTTGAGAAAAGTGCTAGAAGTATTGAGGAAAGAAAAACTGTACGCTAAGTTTTCAAAGTGTGCATTTTGGTTGGAAGAAGTTCAATTCCTCGGTCACATAGTGAACAAAGAAGGTATCCAGGTGGACCCGGCAAAGATCGAAACCGTTGAAAAGTGGGAAACCCCAAAAATGAAATGTCCCGTTCTTATTGATTAAAAACGTTCCATATTAATTGATTTCGTTGCGAGGTTTTAACCTCTATATGAGACGTTTTTCAAAGACTGCATTCATTTTAAAACAAACCATAACTTTTATTTCATCAATAAAGGTTTAAAAAGCTTTACGTAGATTATCAAATAATGATAATCTAAAATATCCTGTTTACACACGACCATTACATAATGGTTTACAATACAAATATGTTACAACAAAATAAGTTTCTTGAATGCAGTTTTTACACAATATCATACAAGCATGGACTCCAAATCTCGTCCTTATTTAAGTATGCGACAGCGGAAGCTCTTAATAATCACCTGAGAATAAACATGCTTAAAACGTCAACAAAAATGTTGGTGAGTTATAGGTTTAACCTATATATATCAAATCGTAACAATAGACCACAAGATTTCATATTTCAATACACATCCCATACATAGAGATAAAAATCATTCATATGGTGAACACCTGGTAACCGACAATAACAAGATGCATATATAAGAATATCCCCATCATTCCGGGACACCCTTCGGATATGATATAAATTTCGAAGTACTAAAGCATCCGGTACTTTGGATGGGGTTTGTTAGGCCCAATAGATCTATCTTTAGGATTCGCGTCAATTAGGGTGTCTGTTCCCTAATTCTTAGATTACCAGACTTAATAAAAAGGGGCATATTCGATTTCGATAATTCAACCATAGAATGTAGTTTCACGTACTTGTGTCTATTTTGTAAATCATTTATAAAACCTGCATGTATTCTCATCCCAAAAATATTAGATTTTAAAAGTGGGACTATAACTCACTTTCACAGATTTTTACTTCGTCGGGAAGTAAGACTTGGCCACTGGTTGATTCACGAACCTATAACAATATATACATATATATCAAAGTATGTTCAAAATATATTTACAACACTTTTAATATATTTTGATGTTTTAAGTTTATTAAGTCAGTTGTCCTCGTTAGTAACCTACAACTAGTTGTCCACAGTTAGATGTACAGAAATAAATCGATAAATATTATCTTGAATCAATCCACGACCCAGTGTATACGTATCTCAGTATTGATCACAACTCAAACTATATATATTTTGGAATCAACCTCAACCCTGTATAGCTAACTCCAACATTCACATATAGAGTGTCTATGGTTGTTCCGAAATATATATAGATGTGTCGACATGATAGGTCGAAACATTGTATACGTGTCTATGGTATCTCAAGATTACATAATATACAATACAAGTTGATTAAGTTATGGTTGGAATAGATTTGTTACCAATTTTCACGTAGCTAAAATGAGAAAAATTATCCAATCTTGTTTTACCCATAACTTCTTCATTTTAAATCCGTTTTGAGTGAATCAAATTGCTATGGTTTCATATTGAACTCTATTTTATGAATATAAACAGAGAAAGTATAGGTTTATAGTCAGAAAAATAAGTTACAAGTCGTTTTTGTAAAGGTAGTCATTTCAGTCGAAAGAACGACGTCTAAATGACCATTTTAGAAAACATACTTCCACTTTGAGTTTAACCATAATTTTTGGATATAGTTTCATGTTCATAATAACAATCATTTTCTCAGAATAACAACTTTTAAATCAAAGTTTATCATAGTTTTTAATTAACTAACCCAAAACAGCCCGCGGTGTTACTACGACGGCGTAAATCCGGTTTTACGGTGTTTTTCGTGTTTCCAGGTTTTAAATCATTAAGTTAGCATATCATATAGATATAGAACATGTGTTTAGTTGATTTTAAAAGTCAAGTTAGAAGGATTAACTTTTGTTTGCGAACAAGTTTAGAATTAACTAAACTATGTTCTAGTGATTACAAGTTTAAACCTTCGAATAAGATAGCTTTATATGTATGAATCGAATGATGTTATGAACATCATTAATACCTTAAGTTACTTGGATAAACCTACTGGAAAAGAGAAAAATGGATCTAGCTTCAACGGATCCTTGGATGGCTCGAAGTTCTTGAAGCAGAATCATGACACGAAAACAAGTTCAAGTAAGATCATCACTTGAAATAAGATTGTTATAGTTATAGAAATTGAACAAAAGTTTGAATATGATTATTACCTTGTATTAGAATGATAACCTAATGTAAGAAACAAAGATTTCTTAAGGTTGGATGATCACCTTACAAGATTGGAAGTGAGCTAGCAAACTTGAAAGTATTCTTGATTTTATGTAACTAGAACTTGTAGAATATATGAAGAACACTTAGAACTTGAAGATAGAACTTGAGAGAGATCAATTAGATGAATAAAATTGAAGAATGAAAGTGCTTGTAGGTGTTTTTGGTCATTGGTGTATGGATTATATATAAAGGATATGTAATTTTGTTTTCATGTAAATAAGTCATGAATGATTACTCATATTTTTGTAATTTTATGAGATATTTCATGCTAGTTGCCAAATGATGGTTCCCACATGTGTTATGTGACTCACATGGGCTGCTAAGAGCTGATCATTGGAGTGTATATACCAATAGTACATACATCTAAAAGCTGTGTATTGTACGAGTACGAATACGGGTGCATACGAGTAGAATTGTTGATGAAACTGAACGAGGATGTAATTGTAAGCATTTTTGTTAAGTAGAAGTATTTTGATAAGTGTATTGAAGTCTTTAAAAAGTGTATAAATACATATTAAAACACTACATGTATATACATTTTAACTGAGTCGTTAAGTCATCGTTAGTCGTTACATGTAAGTGTTGTTTTGAAACCTTTAGGTTAACGATCTTGTTAAATGTTGTTAACCCAATGTTTATAATATCAAATGAGATTTTAAATTATTATATTATCATGATATTATCATGTATGAATATCTCTTAATATGATATATATACATTAAATGTCTTTACAACGATAATCGTTACATATATGTCTCGTTTAAAAATCATTAAGTTAGTAGTCTTGTTTTTACATATGTAGTTCATTGTTAATATACTTAATGATATGTTTACTTATCATAGTATCATGTTAACTATATATATATCCATATATATGTCATCATATAGTTTTTACAAGTTTTAACGTTCGTGAATCACCGATCAACTTGGGTGGTCAATTGTCTATATGAAACATATTTCAATTAATCAAGTCTTAACAAGTTTGATTGCTTAACATGTTGGAAACATTTAATCATGTAAATATCAATCTCAATTAATATATATAAACATGGAAAAGTTCGGGTCACTACAAAAAACTCCGAAGCATATACGTCAATTTTTAGGATTGGCTGGTTACTACAGAAGATTCATCCAAGATTTCTCTAAAATAGCAAAACCCTTGACTGCATTAACGCATAAAGGGAAGAAATTTGAATGGAAGGATGAACAAGAGAAGGCGTTTCAGTTATTGAAGAAAAAGCTAACTACGGCACCTATATTGTCATTGCCTGAAGGGAATGATGATTTTGTGATATATTGTGACGCCTCAAAGCAAGGTCTCGGTTGTGTATTAATGCAACGAACGAAGGTAATTGCTTATGCGTCTAGACAATTGAAGATTCACGAGCAAAATTATATGACGCATGATTTGGAATTAGGCGCGGTTGTTTTTGCATTAAAGACTTGGAGGCACTACTTATATGGGGTCAAAAGTATTATATATACCGACCACAAAAGTCTTCAACACATATTTAATCAGAAACAACTGAACATGAGGCAGTGTAGGTGGATTGAATTGTTGAATGATTACGACTTTGAGATTCGTTACCACCTGGGGAAGGCAAATGTGGTAGCCGACGCCTTGAGTAGAAAGGACAGAGAATCCATTCGAGTAAAATCTATGAATATAATGATTCACAATAACCTTACCACTCAAATAAAGGAGGCGCAACAAGGAGTTTTAAAAGAGGGAAATTTAAAGAATGAAATACCCAAAGGATCGGAGAAGCATCTTAATATTCGGGAAGATGGAACCCGGTATAGGGCTGAAAGGATTTGGGTACCAAAATTTGGAGATATGAGAGAAATGGTACTTAGAGAAGCTCATAAAACCAGATACTCAATACATCCTGGAACGGGGAAGATGTAAAAGGATCTCAAGAAACATTTTTGGTGGCCGGGTATGAACGTCGATGTTGCTAAATACGTAGGAGAATGTTTGACGTGTTCTAAGGTCAAAGCTGAGCATTAGAAACCATCAGGTCTACTTCAACAACCCGAAATCCCGGAATGGAAATGGGAAAACATTATCATGGATTTCATCACTAAATTGCCAAGGACTGCAAGTGGTTTTGATACTATTTTGGTAATAGTTGATCGTCTCACCAAATCAGCACACTTCCTGCCAATAAGAGAAGATGACAAGATGGATAAGTTAGCACGACTGTATTTGAAGGAAGTCGTCTCCAGTCATGGAATACCAATCTCTATTATCTCTGATAGGGATGGCAGATTTATTTCAAGATTCTGGCAGACATTACATCAAGCATTAGGAACTCGTCTAGACATGCGTACTGCCTATCATCCACAAACTAATGGGCAGAGCAAAAGGACGATACAAACGCTTGAAGACATGCTACGAGCATGTGTTATTGATTTCGGAAACAGTTGGGATCGACACCTACCGTTAGCAGAATTTTCCTACAACAACAGTTATCATTCTAGTATTGAGATGGTGCCGTTTGAGGCACTTTATGGTAGAAAGTGCAGGTCTCCGATTTGTTGGAGTGAAGTGGGGGATAGACAGATTACGGGTCCGGAGATAATACAAGAAACTACCGAGAAGATCATCCAAATTCAACAACGGTTGAAAACCGCCCAAAGTCGACAAAAGAGCTACGCTGACATTAAAAGAAAAGATATAGAATTTGAAATTGGAGAGATGGTCATGCTTAAAGTTGCACCTTGGAAAGGCGTTGTTCGATTTGGTAAATGAGGGAAATTAAATCCAAGGTATATTGGACCATTCAAGATTATTGATCGTGTCGGACCAGTAGCTTACCGACTTGAGTTACCTCAACAACTCGCGGCTGTACATAACACTTTCCACGTATCGAATTTTAAGAAATGTTTTGCTAAAGAAGATCTCACTATTCCGTTAGATGAAATCCAAATCAACGAAAAACTTCAATTCATCGAAGAACCCGTCGAGATAATGGATCGTGAGGTTAAAAGACTTAAGCAAAATAAGATACCAATTGTTAAGGTTCGATGGAATGCTCATAGAGGACCCGAGTTCACCTGGGAACAAGAAGATCAGATGAAGAAGAAATACCCACATTTATTTCCAGAAGATACGTCAACACCTCCAACTGCTTAAAATTTCGGGATGAAATTTATTTAACGGGTAGGTACTGTAGTGACCCGAACTTTTCCATTATATATATATATAATAAATGAAATTGTTATTTACATGATTAAATGTTTCCAACATGTTAAGCAATCAAACTTGTTAAGACTTGGTTAATTGAAACGGAAATTTTGTAAACGTCTGATTACCTAGTTTGACCAATGATTCACGAACGCTATAAGTTGTATATGACATGATGATACATAAATGAATAAATATATATGTTTAACATGATATAATGATCATCAAGTATCTCATTAAAAATAGTAACAATAAGTTATATACTTAAAAAGGAGACTATTGACGTATGAAACTCGAAACGATACATATAACGATTATCGTTATAACCACGTCTTACTAAATATATATGAAGCATATTAATACATTGTTATATTATATATAACATGATAATATGATAAGTAAATATATCACTAAGTGTATTAACAATGAACTACATATGTAAAAATAAGACTACTAACTTAATGATTTTGAAACGAGACATATATGTAACAATTATCGTTGTAACGACATTTAATGTATATAGATCATATTAAGAGATATTCGTACATCATAATATCATGATAATATAATAATTTAAAATCTCATTTGATATTATAAACATTGGGTTAACAACATTTAACAAGATCGTTAACCTAAAGGTTTCAAAACAACACTTACATGTAACGACTAACGATGACTTAACGACTCAGTTAAAATGTATATACATGTAGTGTTTTAATATGTATTTATACACTTTTTAAAGACTTCAATACACTTATCAAAATACTTCTACTTAACAAAAATGCTTACAATTACATCCTCATTCAGTTTCATCAACAATTCTACTCGTATGCACCCGTATTCGTACTCGTACAATACACAGCTTTTAGATGTATGTACTATTGGTATATACACTCCAATGATCAGCTCTTAGCAGCCCATGTGAGTCACCTAACACCTGTGGGAACCATCATTTGGCAACTAGCATGAAATATCTCATAAAATTACAAAAATATGAGTAATCATTCATGACTTATTTACATGAAAACAAAATTACATATCCTTTATATCTAATCCATACACCAACGACCAAAAACACCTACAAACACTTTAATTCTTCAATTTTCTTCATCTAATTGATCTCTCTCAAGTTCTAACTTCAAGTTCTAAGTGTTCTTCATAAATTCTACAAGTTCTAGTTACATAAAATCAAGAATACTTTCAAGTTTGCTAGCTCACTTCCAATCTTGTAAGGTGATCATCCAACCTCAAGAAATCTTTGTTTCTTACAGTAGGTTATCATTCTAATACAAGGTAATAATCATATTCAAACTTTGGTTCAATTTCTATAACTATAACAATCTTATTTCAAGTGATGATCTTATTTGAACTTGTTTTCGTGTCATGATTCTGCTTCAAGAACTTCGAGCCATCCAAGGATCCGTTGAAGCTAGATCCATTTTTCTCTTTTCCAGTAGGTTTATCCAAGGAACTTAAGGTAGTAATGATGTTCATAACATCATTCGATTCATACATAAAAAGCTATCATATTCGAAGTGGTAAACTAGTAATCACTAGAACATAGTTTAGTTAATTCTAAACTTGTTCGCAAATAAAATTAATCCTTCTAACTACACTTTTAAAATCAACTATACACATGATCTATATCTATATGATATGCTAACTTAATGATTTAAAACCCGGAAACACGATAAACACCATAAAACCGGATTTATGCCGTCGTAGTTACAACCGGGGGCTGTTTTGGTTTGGATAATTAAAAACTATGAAAAACTTTGATTTAAAAGCTATACTTCTGGGAAAATGATTTTTCTTATGAACATGAAACCATATCCAAAAATCATGGTTAAACTCAAAGTGAAAGTATGTTTTACAAAACAGTCATCAAGATGTCGTTCTTTCGACGGAAATGACTACCTCTTTCAAAAACGACTTGTAACTTGTATTTCCGACTATAAACCAATACCTTTTTTGTTTATTTTCATAAATTCAAGTTCAATACGAAACCGTGGCCGCTTAAATCACTCAAAATGGATTAGAAACGAAGAAATGGCGAGCAAAACAAAATTGGTAAAAACTACTCATTTTAGCTACGTGAAAATTGGTAACAAATCTATTCCAACCATAACTTAATCAACTTGTATTATATATTATGTAATCTTGAGATACCATAGACACGTATACAATGTTTCGACCTATCATGTCGACACATCTATATATATTTCGGAATAACCATAGACACTCTATATGTGAATGTTGGAGTTAGCTATACAGGGTTGAGGTTGATTCCAAAATATATATAGTTTGAGTTGTGATCAATACTGAGATATGTATACACTGGGTCATGGATTGATTCAAGATAATATATATCAATTTATTTCTGTACATCTAACTGTGGACAACTAGTTGTAGGTTACTAACGAGGACAGTTGACTTAATAAACTTAAAACATCAAAATGTATTAAAAGTGTTGTAAATATATTTTGAACATACTTTGATATATATGTACATATTTGTTATAGGTTCGTGAATCGACCAGTGGCCAAGTCTTACTTCCCGACGAAGTAAAAAATCTGTAAAAGTGAGTTATAGTCCCACTTTTAAAATCTAATATTTTTGGGATGAGAATACATGCAGGTTTTATAAATGATTTACAAAATAGACACAAGTACGTGAAACTACATTCTATGGTTGAATTATCGAAATCGAATATGCCCCTTTTTATTAAGTCTGGTAATCTAAGAATTAGGGAACAGACACCCTAATTGACGTGAATCCTAAAGATAGATCTATTGGGCCCAACAAGCCCCATCCAAAGTATCGGATGCTTTAGTACTTCGAAATTTATATCATATCCGAAGGGTGTCCCGGAATGATGGGGATATTCTTATATATGCATCTTGTTAATGTCGGTTACCAGGTGTTCACCATATGAATGATTTTTATCTCTATGTATGGGATGTGTATTGAAATATGAAATCTTGTGGTCTATTATTATGATTTGATAATATATATGTTAAACCTATAACTCACCAACATTTTTGTTGACGTTTTAAGCATGTTTATTCTCAGGTGATTATTAAGAGCTTCCACTGTCGCATACTTAAATAAGAACGAGATTTGGAGTCCATGCTTGTATGATATTGTGTAAAAACTGAATTCAAGAAACTTATTTCGTTGTAACATATTTGTATTGTAAACAATTATGTAATGGTCGCGTGTAAACAGGATATTTTAGATTATCATTATTTGATAATCTACGTAAAGCTTTTTAAACCTTTATTGATGAAATAAAGGTTATGGTTTGTTTTAAAATGAATGCAGTCTTTGAAAAACGTCTCATATAGAGGTCAAAACCTCGCAACGAAATCAATTAATATGGAACGTTTTTAATCAATAAGAACGGGACATTTCACCGTTTACGATACTAGAGCGACTAGCCCGGTTGGAGTTGTCAAACCTGATAGATCTATCAATAGAATTCGCGCTTACATGTTCTTACAACATGTAAATATTAGTTACCAAGCTATTAGGGAAGATATGCAATGTGGTACAACTTAACGTAGAATATATTTTAAGTACTTGTGTCCATGGCGTAAAACATAAAATGCATGTATTCTCATCCTAAAATATTTTTAGAGTTTAAAAATGGGACTATATACTCACAGTAGTAAAAGTATATTAATAATAAGTTTTCAACTTATTAAAAATATGACCATCATCCTTGGATTCACGAACCTATAACAATAATAACGATTCAGATAATAATACGACATATGAATAAAATAAAGCAAGTTCATAGAATACTTATATAATAATTTTTAACATTTTTTGTTAGTATTCCATTGTTAGTAGTCCTTTGTTAGTAGTCCAAAATAGTCCGAAAAGTCCAACAGTCTAATAATCAGTATATATATATATATATATATATATATATATATATATATATATATATATATATATATATATATAATCTTAGAATTACCCCACGACGTATTGTATACGTATTGTCTTTGCATCAACCCAGAGACGTATTGTATACGTATTGTCTTAGAATTAACTAAGACGTATTGTGTACGTATTGTCTTATGATTTATCAAAGCGTATTGTATACTTATTGTGTTAGGACGTACCAAGAATATTATTATACATATATACAATCACAGAATTAACCAAGATTATAATATTTTGTTATACTACTAATAACATGTCCCAATATATATAGGATATAGGAAAAGTTAACAAGAATATGGTTAATATAGTTTTTATAATATAAATGTCGTCCATACAACGTTAATTTTAGCAGATTTTGTTTTGCTCGCTAAATATTCATTACAACTCCGTTTAAAGTGAATCAAATTGCTATGGATTCATTAAGAAGTAAATTTTACAAAACCAATTCGAAAAGTTCATCCTAAGTAGTAATTTTTAGAGATTTACCCTCTTTTTATGTCGGTGGACAGATTTGGAAAAATCCCGAAATCAACCCAATATATGATTTTTGATAAAATACTTCCACTTTGTCTAAAATCATGAAAAAAATATTGGAAGTCTTATTTACATATATTAACATATTTACAAAGTCTTAGAATCGAACTCAAAGTCTAAGATAGGTTTTTAATTCCCAACCCAAAACAGCCCGCTTTTTACCGAATGGAGATTAAAGGATATATGTTAAGTTTCAAGGTGTTCTTCATATGTACAAGTGATAAGTTCTTATATTAACTTAATATAACATCATAATACATATAAATAAGTGTTATTAGAGTTAATTTAGAAAGATTAGATTAGTTTTTCAAACAAGCTTGGTGTTCACCAAAACAAGTTCTAGTTTTTACAAGTTTTATAAGTATAACAAGATAGCAACTATACAAGGAATTGAACAAGGATTTTGAGAAGTATTTTACCTTGATTATGAAGAGGAAAGTTTCTGAGATTAAAGTATGATATGAGAGCATTCCAGTGTGTGTTTTTAGTTTAAGAAAATGTGGAGTAAAAATGAGTTAAAATGGTCCTTATTTATAAGCTTATAATTTTGGCTTTTAGTGAAAATATCTAAGATAAGTTAAATTGTATTAAGTCATGCATGACATATTAAATTGATTAGGTCATGGATGACATATTACACAAATAATTGTCGATTTCTATTGGTATATACCAATAGTAAATACTTCGAGAAGCTGTGTATAATACGGTAAAAATACCGTATGAATGCGAGTAGAATTCTTGAGAAAATTGAATGGAAATAGGAGTATAGCTATCCTTTATATGTATTGGTATATTATAAAGTGTATTCAATACTTGTAAGGATGTATTTACACTCGTAATACATTATATGTAAATACATTTTAACATAAGTTAATTACGTCATTTAAATAGTAATATATATTGTTTGAAAACTCTTTAAATTAGTAGTATGAAAATATATATATAATACTTTGTTAATATACTTAATGATATATTTAATTATCATATTTTCAAGTTAAATATATATAAATTCATATATATACACAATAATTAAATAATTAAACAATTAAATCAAGTTATGACGTTCATGAATCGTCGGAATAAAAGGGTGACCAAAAGCTTGTGTAAAAATCTTTTCGGAGGTTCAAGATTTATTAAAATTTATTTCTTATCAAGTCGGAATTATATAAAGATTAAGTTTAAATTTGGTCGGAAATTTTTGGGTCGTCACAACATGTATATGTAAGCATCCTCGTCATTGATAAATTGATGCATGACCATGTATTATGTAACCATTTAAAAACATAAATATGTGTAAGCATCCATTCTCATGAAGCAATTAGAATTTATTGGACCCATATATATTTTCGTTTTGTTTTCCTGCACACTTGTAAAGTCTTACTATCTCGGTTATATATATTTTCGTTTTGTTTTCCTAAATGCAGTTCCGTTTTTGTAACTGTGACATTATTGTAATTATTTCGTGTTGATATATATAATATATACTTTCATTGCCGTTAAAAAAATTAGAATTTATTGGACCCATATATACATATACATATGATTAATTAATATTTTTTTTTGGATAGTGTATATGCATCCCCATTTATATACGGTACATAATCAGCAAGTATAGCATTAAGCAAATATTTGACCCTGATAATTTTTTTTGTAGCTTTTGAACAGTGGGTTTATATATACGCATCCCCGTTTCATCTTTTCATCCCAAATATTCTGTTTGAATCCCATGCGTAACTTAAAAATCACAAAAAGCTTGATCTTTTAATTGAATGTATGTAAGCATCCAAGAGAAAAAACAGCCAGCAATATAGTATGTAGAGAAAATAAGAATAATGTGAGTTTATAAAAAGAGGAAATTTCCTATTTTACCCGTTTTTACATTTTGAAAAAAAAAATTGACTAAATAAATGTGTGGCTAATAAGTGTTCTCATAAATATATAAAATGAGAACATTTTTAATATATATATATATATATATATATATATATATATATATATATATATATATATATATATATATATATATATATATATATATATTAGGTTTTTGAGCCCGTGCGTTACACGTGTGTGTAAAAAACTGTGCAAAAAATGTAATTTGCAGTTCATATTGGTATGCAAATAGCGATACTAAAAAAATAGAAAAAGTTTAAGAATTATTTAAGAGCCCGTGGTGATGACAAATTTTAAAAATTCCTTTAAGAGCCCGTGGTATTGACGAATTCAAAAATTTCTTTTGAGTTTAAGAGCTAGTGGTATTATTTAGTATAAGAATTATTTAATATACCGGCTATACTCATATATATAATGAGATATATATATGAGTATGCAAAAATTAAACTATGATTGACCCATAATTAGAATAAGAATGCGGAACCAGGTTGTTTTGGAAGGTAGAATACGGAGTTACCTATTTATTAATTAAATTAAATATTAATTGTAAATAATAATAATAATTGTAAATAATATATATAATCTATCCATATATAATCTATACATATAACAATCCATAAATAACTTACAACCACAGTCAAAAATAACTTTTTCATTTATATATATATATATATATATATATATATATATATATATATATATATATATATATATATATATGAAAAAATGTACTACGTAATTTGTAATTCATATTGGTATGTAAATAACGATACTAAAAAAATTGGAAAGGTATAAGAATTATTTAAGAGCTCGTGGTATTGACAAATTTTAAGTGAGTTTAAGAGATTGTGTTGTTGACAAATTTTAAAAGTTTTGAATTTAAGAGTCCGTGGTGCAAATTAATTTATTTTTTCAAACAATTATTCTTTTGAGTTTAAGAGCCCGTGGTGTTGAGAAATTTTAAAAGTTCTTTTTAGTATAAGAGCCCGTGGTGTTTGACAAATTTTATCAGCTAACATTGACAAAAGAATTCTTAATATTTAATTTATTATATATGTATTAAATGTTAGCTTCTTTGTTTTAGAGTACACACGAAATAGTATATACATATATTTTTAATTCTAGTTGAAGTTTGTAAACATGATTATTGTCTAGGGTTTAAATCGAAAACTTATAATCATGTCGTCATCGTCTTTTCGTTTCGTTGTACAGCAAGAATCATGGTTTCTAATTTTAAGTGAGTTTAAGAGATCATGGTGTTGACAAATTTTAAAAGTTTTGAATTTAAGAGTCCGTGGTGCAAATTAATTTATTTTTTCAAACAATTATTCTTTTGAGTTTAAGAGCCCGTGGTGTTGAGAAATTTTTAAAGTTCTTTTTAGTATAAGAGCCCGTGGTGTTTGACAAATTTTATCAGCTAACATTGACAAAAGAATTCTTAATATTTAATTTAATATATATGTATTAAATGTTAGCTTCTTTGTTTTAGAGTACATACGAAATAGTATATACATATATTTTTAATTCTAGTTGAAGTTTGTAAACATGATTATTGTCCAGGGTTTAAATCGAAAACTTATAATCATGTCGTCATCATCTTTTTGTTTCGTTGTACAACAAGAATCATGGTTTCTAATTTTAATAAATTGTGAACTTGATCATAATTCAGGACAGAAACGTATTTTCATAAAAATTAGATCGTTTTTCTTTGTACAATAACCTTCTCAATCTTTTTAATAAATATTTTATTAGTAACATCATATATAGTTTAGGGATGTATGTATAAATATGAAATTCTCTAATATCAGTTTGTAACAATAATCATATTATAAGGACCAAATCTGTAATTTTAAAATAATATCTATGTAATGTTTAAATACCTTTAAATAACATATTTAATTGTTTATTTTAATATTGGTAATTAGTACACAATATATTTAATTCATTATAATATAATAATAATAATTGTAAATAATATATATAATCTATATATATAACAATCCATAAATAACTTTCAACCACAATCAAGAATAACTTTTTTGTTTATATATATATATATATATATATATATATATAAAAGAAAAGATCTGGTGATCTTGAGGTGTTACAATTGATGCAGATTTCACAATCTGTTTGACAAACTGAGCGTAAAACAAAACGCCTACACAACCTTGACATTACCAACATAATCTAATACATTGAAAGCAACAACACGTGTTCGGGAAAAACAGGACCCCGAGGAAAACAACCAACCAACTGATGTCGTGCCTGTTGTAGCGTTGACGTAACCATCACAAAGAAAACCAAATCAAGAAAGTCCTCACCTGAACCGAAGTCTGCAAATGCGAACCTCAATCCACAAGTCCTACACCTACCGCATCAACCCCCACTCGAACATCTGTAACCAAATCACTTGCCGGGAAACCCAAGAACACCCTCCTCGAGACCGCATCAACCAAAAACCCAGATCATAACCCCGATGGCCAGTATCCAAGCAAACCCCAAAACCGCAGTCAACTCAGAGACCCTAACCTGTCAAGACCCTACCTAACAGACGGACGTGAAACAACCGAGAATATTACTCTAAATTTCCAATCGTTTGGCGCTTAACAACCCTAAAGTCGCTAAGGCGGCAACTACACCGGACCGTTCTGAACTGAAACCGGTAACGAGAAAGATGGAACAAGCGAGATCGGAACAAACTATCACTGCAAAGGAGACGCGGACCAAGAGTCCTCACGGTAAAAAAACCCGCAGAGCCCCAAAGGTAAAGCCTATCCTAAACAGACCAAACCAACAACACATCTAGAATCAAAACAAACAGTCCAAACCAACAGTCCAAGCTACTAGCAAAATATAGAGTCCAAACTTAAAGCCCATCTAGATCTACAGGCCAAAAAACCGGCCAAGCTGCTGGAGCTCTGGCGAGTCCACTGAACGACAACACCTCTCGGTGGTGAGGGAACGATGAAGAAAAAGCCGCCATTTTTTGAAAAAGATAAAAAGAGCTTAAAATTCCGGTTAACCGGAAAAAACACCAAACACCACCCGCAGATCGAAAAAGAGACAGAGAGTAAACGAAAAAACAAAAGTAACCACTGACCAAACCAGATCGGGACACAAAATCTCTAAGACGAGACTCGCCGCCTTCAACCAAAACTCGCCGAAAAATGGGACCCTCCGCCGGAATAATCAACCCTCGAACCCAACACAGTCAACAAGAACGGATACGACAAACCAACTCAACCTGAGAACACCAGAATATAGAAAGCCGAAGCTTTCATCGCCTGTGAACGTTATCCCCGTAAAAAAGTTCGCCGAAAAGCTCGAAAACCAGAAGGATACTAGATCTGCAAGGTGGAGAAGGAGGAAACGAAAACAAAAAGCGGTAAAAGAGGTTAGCGGACCAGTCATAAATAAATTTATCATAAGACCAATATCAAACAGTCATAAATAAACTAATCAAGTAATCATTCAATATCATAAGTCATAAATAAATTTATACTCGTAATAAGTTTTAGGCTTGAATAATGCATATAGTAGATATTAAATATTAGACATTAGATTTAAAGATTATTATGTATCACGTTGAACTGTCATCCAAATCATCACCCATCCAATTAGTTTATATTGTGATTCTTGTTGTTTATGACAACTTCTACCTAGTTTTTAAGAATACTTTTCAATTATCTATAGAACATATAAAGAGAGAAAGAGAAGTGAATACTTAATGGAATTGTATTCAAGAGATGTCTTTTGTAAGCTTACATCAAGTGCATATTTATAGTACAACAATACTATACATCTATGACACATGGAACTATCTTTGATACATGGCAACACCATAATGTAAGTAAGCAACATGTATATGTGTTATCACAAAATTGATCATCCACATCATAACCTTGTGGACACATGTCTTGACGAGTTGAATACTTCATATTATAACACTCTCCCTTAGATGACAATTTTGTTGTATTATAGATCAACTAGTACTGCCTCGTTAAAAACCTTGCTAAAGAAAACCCAGTGGAAAAAAACTTTAGCTAAGGGAAAAAAGTGCAACATAGAGTTGAATCCCCCTCAAGTAGACATTCTTGAGCCCTTACATCTTTTGAACATGCCTCATACCAATACTGTGAACATGTTTTCTAAAAATAGTAGTCGGTAGTGCTTTGGTGAAAAGATCGGCAGAGTTGTTGCTAGATTGAACATATCTCATTTCAATCTGGTTTTCCTTAATGAGATTTTGAGTATATGTAAAGAATCTTGGAGGTATATGTTTTGTTCTGTCACTTTTGATATACCCTTCCTTCATTTGTGCGACACAAGCTGCATTGTCTTCATAGATTAGGGTTGGACTTTTCTGATGTTTTAGTCCACAAGAATCAGTAATGAGTTGTGTCATTGATCTTAACCAAAAACATTCTTGAGTTGCTTCATGTAATGCAATAACTTCAACATGATTTGAGGATGTTGCAACAAGTGTTTGTTTTTGAGAACGCCATGAAATTGCGGTACCTCCATTTAGGAACACATATCCAGTTTAAGATTTAGCATTACGTGGATCAGACAAGTAACCTGCATCTACATAACCAACCAAATCTTGTTTTGAATATTTAGAATAAAATAATCCTAAATCAGTAGTTCCTCAAAGGTATCGAAAAATGTGTTTAATCCCATTCCAATGCCTTTTAGTTGGAGCTGAACTGAATCTTGCTAATAAATTTACTGCAAAGGAAAAGTCAGGTCTCGTACAATTAGTAAGATACATAAGAGCTCCAATGGCACTGAGATATGGAACTTCTTGACCAAGAACATCTTCATTTTCTTCACGAGGACGAAATGGATCATTGTCAACATTGAGTGACCTAACAACCATAGGGGTACTTAACGGTTTTGCCTTATCCACATTAAAACGTTTCAGAATCTTTTCAGTATAAGTTGTTTGATGTACAAGTAAACCAATAGGCATATGCTCAATCTGCAAACCAAGACAATACTTGGTTTTTCTGAGATCTTTCATTTCAAATTCATTCTTTAAAAGTTGAATAGCTTCATAGATCTCTTTATTTGTCCCTATGATGTTAAGATCATCAACATAAACAGCTATGATCACATATCCAGAAGTTGTTTTCTTAATGAAAACACATGGGCAAATTGGATTATTAGTATACCCTTTGCTTATTAAGTAATCACTTAATCGGTTGTACCATATATGTCCCGATTGTTTCAATTCATATAATGATCTTTGTAATTTAATTGAGTACATTTCTTTGGATTTTGTACTACATGCTTCAGGCACCTTAAATCCTTCAGGGATCTTCATATATATATATATCACTATCGAGTGATCCATATAGATAAGCAGTAACAACATCCATTAGACGCATTTCTAAATTCTTAGAAACTGCCAGACTGATTAAGTATCTAAAAGTAATTGCATCCATAACAGGAGAATAAGTTTCCTCATAATCGATTCCTAGTCTTTGAGAGAAACCTTGAGCTGCAAGTCTATCTTTATATCTTGTAACTTCATTTTTCTCATTTCTTTTTCGAACAAAAATCCACCTGTATCCCACAGGTTTCACATCTTCAGGTGTGAGAACAATAGATCCGAAAACTTTTCTTTTATTGAGTGATTCTAGTTCAACTCGTATTGCATCTTTCCATTGGGCCCAATCATATCTATTTTGACATTCAATGATAGATTTTGGTTCCGGATCATCATCATCATTCATGATGTCATATGCAACATTATATGCAAAGTTCTCATCGATATTTTTTTATATCTTTTCGGTTCTATAATATTTTTCAATGTGCATAATTAATTGCAACTTCTGTATTGACGTCATCAATTTCTTCTTCTAGAGGAGTTTTGAGTTGTGTTTCTTCTGGAACACTTTCTTTCACCTCATTATCAGCTGATTTTCTTTTTCGAGGATTTTTATCTTTGGAACCAACTGGTCTTCCACGTTTTAGACGTGGCAAAGATTCTTGAGTGACTTTGTTGCTAGATTTTGGAATTTCAATTCTAGTCGGAGCATTTACTGCTGGTATATATAATTTAGTCACTCTTTTTGTATCTGTAAATGCATCAGGTAATTAATTCGCAAGTTCTTGCATATGCATTATTTTTTGAACTTCTGTCTCACATTGTTTTGTGCGAGGATCAAGATACCTCAATTGAGGTTCACACCATGAAACAATCTTTTCTTGATTTTTCATTTCTCCCCCTAATGTAGGGAATGATGTTTCATCAAAGTGACAATCAGCAAAACGTGCTGTAAAGACATCACCCGTCATGGGTTCAATATATCTTAAAATAGAAGGTGTGTCATATCCAACATATATACCCATCCTTCTTTGAGGACCCATTTTTGTGCGTTGTGGTGGTGAGATAGGAACATAAACCGCACAACCAAATAACCTAAGATGGGAAATGTTTGGCTATTGGCCAAAAGCAAGTTGCAAGGGAGAATATGTATGACTTGCACTTGGTCTAATGCGAATCAATGATGCAGCATGCAAAATTGCATGACCCCATATAGACACTGAGAGTTTTGTTCTCATTATCAATTGTCTAGCTATTAGTTGCAAGCGTCTATTTAATGATTCAGCTAAACCATTTTGTGTATGGACATGGGTAACAGGATGTTCAACAACAATCCCTATAGACATACAATAGTCATTAAATGCTTGAGATGTAAACTCACCAGCATTATCAAGTCTCGCCCTTTTAATGGTGTAATCACGAAAATGTGCTCTCAATTTGATAATTTGGGCAAGAAACTTTGCAAATGCCATATTTCGACTTGATAATAGACAAATATGAGACCATCTACTAGATGCATCTATTAGGACCATGAAATATCTAAATGATCCACATGGTGGATGAATCGGTCCACATATATCACCTTGAATTCTTTCAAGAAATATTGGTAATTCTTTATCAATCTTAAGAGGTGATGGTCTTGTTATCAATTTTCCAAGAGAGCATGATGTACATGAGACATTTGCATCAGAAGGGAGCTTCTGGTCCCTCAATGGATGTCCATGTGTATTTTCAATTATCCTTTTCATCATTGTTGATCCTGTGTGGCCTATTCTCTCATGCCACAATTTCAATAATTTAGGATCACAATATTTTTCATTCATATGTACTTCAGGTACATTTATATGTGTATAATGTAATCCAGAATCAAGTCTAGGTAGTTTTTCAACTACACGATTCTTGTCAGTGATACTCAAATACTTTTCATTTTTTGTTGTCACTGACTGATAATCATATCCATTATGGTATATATCAGAGAAACTTAACAAGTTTCTCTTTGACTCTGGAGAAAATAAGGCATTATTTATCAAAAAATATGTACCATTTGGTAATATGAATTTTGCCTTTCCTGCTCCTTTTATCAAGTCTGCAGGACCTGATATTGTATGTATAGTTCATTCTGTTGGTTTCAAATCAATGAAATATTTCTTAGATTTGAGTATAGTGTGTGTAGTACCACTACCTGCAATACAAATATCTCCACCATTTGATTGATGTTGTACTCCAGCATGATTCATATTGATCTTCAAAACATTGAAATTAGATAATAATAAGTACATAAATATTTAAACATATCACACACAAACATGTTACAAAGAGAAGTACATGACAAAGACACTTAGTAAATATAAATATAGCATAGATCAATGATCTAATACTATTTATTCATGAGAGACACATAAGATAAGCATTTAAAAATCTAAGCCATCGAAGAACTCTGAAGTTGGTTCGGCCTTGACCAAATCAAGGTTATCCACATGATTCACTTCCTTTTCATTATCTTTTAAGGATTTTTTATAGAGCTCAACAAGATGTTCAGGTGTTCTACATGTTCTAGCCCAATGGCCAACACTACCACATCTGTAACAAGGTTCTTCAGGATTCCTTGAAGAGTTCCGTTCAACATTTTGTTTGGTGGGCTTATTTGGTGGTTGTGGTCTATAAATTCGTGTATTATCATTTCTTTGACCATATCCACTGTGACGACCCGGAAATTTCTGACCAAATTTAAACTTAATCTTTATATAAGTTCGACACGATAAGCAAATTCTGTAATGTTGAGTCTCGAAAACTTTGGAACAGTTACATGAATGCATTTGTCCATTTTGACCATTCCCGACGATTCACGAACAATTGTTTGTAAATAAATATGTATATATATAAATGTAATTATATGTATATTAATTTGAAATTATAAAATATAATTTAAGCATTTGAATTAAATATGTAAAATAAGATACTAAATAATTAAGTGTAATTTAAAATGAATATATGTATAAATGATTTCTATGATCATATGTATATTGGAATGTATTTATAAAAGTTATGGGTATTATATGTCGAAATTTTTTAGAAAATAATATATCAAGTAAATATATATATATTAAAAATATATAAGCCAATTATATTTAATATGCAAACACATATAATATAATGTATTTATATTAAAGCATATAAATAATAAACATATGGTATAATTTTAATATATTAATATGATTACTGTAATTACAGATATGATTGTTATACTAATATCAATATCAATATTAATACTAATATTAAAAATTTAGTGATAGTATTATTATTATTTTAAAAAGATAATATATGAAGATGAAAATTTATACATATAAATTTTTATGATATTATTGTTATCATTGTTAATATCATTGTCATGTTATAATGAGTAGTAAAATTTTGATTAAGATTAAGATTATTATTATTTTTACCATTATCATTAAAATCATTATTTTTAATATTATTAGAAAATAATACAATTAATTATTTGTATCATTAAGAATAATATTATTATCATTCTTATAGATTATTATTAATAAACTTATTAAAAAGTATCAAGTTGGTTATTATTAAGATCCTCATATTATTATCATTATTTTCTTATTTATTATTAAAAGTATTTTATTAATAATAGTTAATATAATTATTATTAAGAAGTATTCATATTATTATTATCCTATTAATATTTGATGTTAAGTGTAATATTAATACAAGTATATAAAAATGATTAATTATAATTACTGATATACGATTATACCTATATATATATATATATATATATATATATATATATATATATATATATATATATATATATATATAGATTAAGATATATAAAGAAATAGATTGTTGCATTATATATGTAAAAGAACAGATAGATATATATTTCATTAATTATACAGATACATTATAGGATTCAGTTTCACATATCCGTCAATTACTATATCTGATTTTGTTTGAACCTATTTAGTTGTTATATATCCAAATCGATCGTACAAATCATTCTTTAAAAACAAAAATTGTTAGCAGTCTGTATCAAGCTTTATATCTTTTTATATTCTTATTTATTTTGTCTGATTGAGAAGATTATTAACCACGAGCTTACATATAAACGATCAATTCTGTTAGAACTGAACCACTTCAATTCCTTTTCACTATCATTATCGATTACCAAAAATAATAAACTCAAATTGTTGAATTAAAATAAAAACAGAACCAGTATACAGCTCGGTTCCCTGTTATTGTACAAAATTTTCAAAAACTTCGAAAACCAATTAATTTTCAAAATGTATAAATGCATTTGTGTTGGAAACCTTCTACTCAAACTATCTGGAAAGATTCAACTCTCAATTATTCATATCGTGTTCGAATTTGAGAGTCAAAGTTCTATTTTTTTTAAAAGTCAACAATTTTGTTCATCGCAAAATTTGATTTCAGTTTGAAGTTCCAGGTTCAATTGAGGTTACAGAGAGATTTTAGGAGAGATTTGAAATAACTTTCATGTTATGATCGTGGTCTATAACAGCCTTTAAATTCGGATTTGATTTTAACCTCAAACGTGTTCTTCAGCGAAGTTCAATTTTATTTTATTTCTTTGTTTTAGTTAATACAAAAACTCTGTGATCGTTCTGTATAAGTTTTAAATATTAAGATTTATTAGTAAACCCAATTTTACTTGAGTTAGATGTAACAACCCAACATTGATTTACCAAAAACACGACACAAAAAAAAATTTCTGTGACTACCCATCTGGACGGCGTCCAGAAATCGGGACGGCGTCCAGCCTTTACAACTGGGACGGCGTCCCAATGAACTAAAAAGTACTGATCAGTTTTTGTTTACACGCGAGCGAAAAACTCGCTCCCCGACACTTTTCAACGAAACCATTTTCATAATATGACATATTAAGTAAAACTAAGATATTGCCACCATAAAAACAAGTTTTACAACCCCGGGCTCACAATGACCCGTTTTACAAATAAAGTAGCAGTTTCGACCCATTTATCTCTTTAGACGGATTAGAACTCTACAACCCAACCCGATACCAAGAGCATAATCCCGGGGACTACCAAAACCCCATCCGCGTCCAATTATCCGAAAGCTACCCCATCAAGCCCAACCGCTCCTACACGTCTAGTCTAACAACTAGCTAGCATCAATAACACAATACCTGTAAAAAGGTAAACAACGAGAGGGGTAAGCCGAGGCTTAGTGAATACAATAATTATACACATACATATATAATATACCTACTTGCAAACACTTACTCACATACCACATACATGCTAGCAACACAATTAGCTTATCATCACAATTACAAGCTATAACCTCCAATAATCAAGCTAGCATAACAAAAGCATATATAATATGAACAAATATAATATGCTTACGCTACAACACAAATAACCATGGTTAACCAATAGTACAAGGGAACGGCACTCGCGAAAATGCCATCGGTGTTCATAACATCCGTTAGGGCACTTAACACCTCGCACCACTAACCCCTAGGGTGGCACCTTAACACCTCGGCACATCACCCCGAGTGGCATCTTAACACCTCGATGCAACACTCATTATTTTACGGAGTGGTGTCTTAACACCTCGACACTACACTCCTAGGTGGCATCTTAACACCTCGATGCTACACCCGAGTGGCATCTTAACACCTCGATGCTACACTCTTCACGTGAAACATGGTGTCTTAACACCTCGACACTACACATTTCACGCTACAACAAATAGATACATTATATACCTACGCATATAATTATTCCACTCACCTTATCACATCGGTGGTGATTTAGCACTTCCGTATGCTTCGAGCAAGGTACCTAATACATAAGTACACATTCAATACACAACTTGTGGAATTAACCACAATACTCACTCACACCTAAAACCGCCCATAAAATGGCCAAGACTCATCTTTAATTACTAAAACTAGTGATGTAAGTCTACTAACACCAATTAGCATAA
Organism: Rutidosis leptorrhynchoides; assembly: GCF_046630445.1. NCBI lineage: Eukaryota > Viridiplantae > Streptophyta > Magnoliopsida > Asterales > Asteraceae > Rutidosis > Rutidosis leptorrhynchoides. The sequence goes on from NC_092333.1 coordinate 543,556,849, forward strand.
ACTTAGGGTGTTTCATACCCATTTCACCCAATTAGGTCAACCTTAACTCATTTGACCCATTTCAACACTTATACATACCATTTTAGCCAAACATGACCCATTTACAATTCTTCCATCATTTACAAGTGTATTAATGACTAATCAACACAATTTAACACTTACAACTTCAATTCACATGGCCAAACCCTAGATCATAGCTATTAGGGTTTTCCTTATCTCAACATAACCCCAATTCACCCATTTTACCCCCAAATGGGTCTTACAAGTTCCAACACTCCTAAAATCACTAATACTAGTGATTATACCCCACTTACAAACCTTAAACATGCTTAAATCATTAACCAACCCAAAACCTGCAAAATATCAAAATAGTGGGTTTCCATAAACCCTCTTCATCATCTAAAAGGGTTTTACAAATAACAAGCTCAAACCCTAAATGTACACAAGAATCTTAACAATGAAATTCAGAGTTGAGACTTACCAATACTACCAAAATGTAGCCGTGAATGAAAGGAACAACTTTAACTCTCGAGCTTTGACCCGAAACGCTCATCTTCTTCACCAAACCAAGCTTTCTCACTCTAAATTAACCCTCTCTCTCTAAAATAAGATGAGAGTGTTTTGTGTGGGTGAGAATGAGCTCCAAATGGAGTTCTAGATCATTTTTGATGATCCCAAACCGACCCCAAGTGAAAAGACTCAAATACCCCTTTTAATTTGAGTAAAATAGAGCTGCTGGCCCGTCAGGCCTTCTGGACGGCGTCCAAAAAGCTTGGACGGTGTCCTAACCTTCATTGTTGGACGGCGTCCCAAAATCTGGACGGATTCCCAATGAACTGAGTCTGAAACTGAACTTGTTTTGGTCGTAACTTTCAAACCGTAACTCCGTTTTCGACGAATCAAATATCGTTGGAAATGTAATGAGATTTACTATCCAATGGTAAGGTTTTAGAACATCAACTCCAATTTATTTGAGATCCAAATATACACTTACATGCCTAGTATTTCGAATGTCGTTCGAAATAACTCGTAACTAAAAACCGGGTGTTACAACTCTCCCCCACTTAAATTGGATCACGTCCTCGTGATCCGCACAAACACTAGAAGTTAAGCACTTCTCCCACGAACATTTCCGCTTCCAACGCGGAGTCACACAAGTAGTAAACTCATCCGAATCCTCGCTTCGTGCACTAACGCATCATAATACAACAACCGTACTTCACAATCGTCCTAAAAGAAGGACAATTCACCGGCAACCATCGTCGTCACACCTCACGATTCCTACAAAACACAACAAAGACCGTCATCCATAACATCATCCGTGAATTTTAAGATCCCACCACACGCTAATGATCACTAGCGTGCACTACCGCAATAAACGATATCTCATACACTCAACGTCCAGAATTTCCATTTAGGAAATACGAAAAATACCACATTTTCCTTCAAGTTCTCACGGCTGCAACACGCAACAAGCGTAATCCATAACTATATCGCCCTATGCGATCTTCTAAATTCACTACGCCGCGAACCAAGTCTTACATTAATCCAAATCGAGAAGGATTCATGCTTCCTTAAAATTTCGTACTCATTCGGTTCATAACCGTACTACTCGACCGATCATTCCTGAATATTCTTTAGGGCAAGAACCAAACTCCCTCCGGCTCTACACCGGATCATTCCTTCAACGAAAAAAATTTAATAACCTCGCAATAACACTTAAGAAGCACCACTTTCCCACCGATCGATCCACACACGATTATATGTCACTGGATTAATCCAGGACGACAATAATACACCACGAATTAGACGAAACATCAACACATCGTCATAGGGTTTCTCCTCTGAACCATACAATACGGCTTCCTAGTACTAGTATAGAAGCTATTCGTATACCAAAATCCCGTCAACGGCGAATCATCATCACAAAATTTCCTCAATTCGCCACACGACTCACAAAAATATTCACCATGCCGGGTGAACTTTCCTACCTAGACCGTCCGTTAAGGATGGTCTCAATATTTCAATGCAACTAACAGTCGCATCACTAGGGAGCACACTCTCGCAAACAAACAACATCTGCGTGTCTCGATGTGAGGCAGTCAAAATCGACACTCTCCTCCTCACATTCGTCCATAAAGTGGAATAATCCACTGAGAATCTCCACGATTGCGTTTCCCGATAGGGAAAATACGATATTCGTCACGATATCGAACTGTTCTCATTCAATTATACTGTCCGGGTTTCACGACAACCCAGATTTTTCACTACGGGAGAACCCGCAACGACAACTTCATTCTCTCTCTCCGGGATCTCAAACTTCACATTTGTCTCATACCGCACATTGGTACTACACGACCACCTTACATAGGAAGTCTTACACTTCCTTCGATCCCATCATCACAATCTTCACGCATAACATTCTCGAGTTGTAACTCACAATCGTAAAGCACGATCTCGAGTCGACATTAGCAACCCGTCACTCTTCCTCGTTAGGAGCTCCGAATACCCATTGAGGCTTAGCATGGTACGCTCCAACATTTCACTATACATAACACCACTGGAGTTTTCCTCGGGCGGCAGTAAAAACTCCCCCACTTAGGATTTATCTCCCTATTCTCACCGCCAAGATGATAACATCCCGCGGAATTGTAATTCCACGTCACACCTGACCATTCTCACCGTTGGTCATAAACATCAATTCACCGCAAATTCGCTTTAGGCTCTCAGAGCCGACATGCACAATCACTTGAGACGTAGTACACGCGATGAAATCGCACCTTCATACCACACTTCACAACTAACTACCTTAATCGTTCGAAAATCAAACTCCACCAAAGTCTTACATATGCCTCTAAGCCTAGGCATATGTCACGCCGCTTACTTAGTCGTGATTCTCAGTCGAGATCACCCGACCTTCCACTTGACGAATCGTTATCAACAATTGCTCACTCTCATAGAGAAGAGTGACCAATTCTGACACCATAATTGCGTCCACCACAATATCAACACTTCATCAAAACCCTTCGGACTAACCGACCATTAAGTCCGTCACCGGATCACCGGTCATCTTTACCCGTCTATCACTTAAGAGCAACAAGATTCGCTCACCCGTCACTTCATAAGAAGTATTCGTCACAATGCTCTTAAACTTCGACTTTCGCAACCGTCGAATTACCATCACCCGTCGATCACTATTATAATCTCCGATGCTTCCAAGGGTATCTCACGGGCACCCTAAGCACAAAGTGATCACACCACTACCGGAGTTGAACATTACACTAGCAGGTATAAAAAGGCACCTGATGCAGTGTCATGCAGACTCCCACCACAATCAAATGAATTTTAGAAAATTGATCTTTAGGTTCCATACACCCGATGTCACCCATCTCTCTATAATAATGACCCGAAGTCATACCTACCCGACAACCTTACGGTTTATTATCTTATCGAAAGTTCCTAGCGATCACACGCTACCCGCAGTTTCCACAAGGCCAAACGATATAGCCTAATGAGGCCCTTCATCTAACACAAGGAGATGCTCGGGGATACCAAGTCTTACACCCTTCTACATCTCGATAAAACCACTACTACAAGGGATATTCCATTAGGAATGTTGCCCTATAATCTACAACACACTAACGTAATCAACATTACACGGGTCCCACTCCCATGAGTTTAACGACCCGAAGACTCCTCGATTCGCCAATTCCAAGGCGACTCACAACAAGAATCCTAACACGATTCTCTAATCACACACTCTACCGAGTGTAACTCAAAACTACAATCATTAGACTTGTCGCATTCCATTACGGAATTCAAGTCCTCGTCGCACACACGCAAGCGTAAATCGGTCATCCTAGTTACGATGGGTAACTAAAACCAATTACAATCTCAATAATGCACCCACTACTTAGGGTGGCTAAGCACGCACCAAACTCGTGAGTTGGCTCGCTCACTTAACTAACCGATTCCATCGTACACTTCCCGACTCACAAAGAACCTGATGTGATAACAAGCACATCACTCGAGACTACTATATCCTAGGAACCAATAAAAGATTCATAATTCATCCCGTTCTACCCCAACCATGCCACGTCTCCTCCGTTCGGTACTTGTCATGTCATGTTTAGTGTCAAGATACACTTTCGTAATAATGGTGATCGGTCACTATTACAAATGCGTACCTTACCATTTTCACATGGTCACGCAAAGTACTTTATCCGGACTGACGCAACATTCACACAAAATAACACGCGATATTTCCTAGTACCCGAATGACCAAAGTCCTTACCGCGAACTTGATCACTCAAACCACCAAGTATTCGAATCTCTCCAATAGATTCGTCCCTAGGACACCGCACGAAATAGATACCTGTATATATATATATATATACACCTATATACAATATAATAATAAATGTACACAAGTACACCGCAACAACAAGTCAACCTACAACCTAGGTGACTATCACTAAAACAACGTCCAAGTTCGACTACTTACATTAGGCACTAGCAATCTAAGGCACTAATTTACTCACGAAATAAGGCCCCACATCATCACACTTTGGACAAAAACAAGTCCTAGTTAGTCACCTACTCTAAGGCACTAACAAATCTCAATCCGACCCGTAATCCTACAAGTCCCGCAAATAACGCACAACCATCAATAAGTCTAAGACTAGGCACCTATTCCAAGGTCACCTAATTCCCTTAGACTATGCTCTGATACCACTTGTAACAACCCAACATTGATTTACCAAAAACACGACACCAAAAAAAATTTCTGTGACTGCCCATCTGGACGGCGTCCAGAAATCGGGACGGCGTCCAGCCTTTACAACTGGGACGGCGTCCAAGGATTTGGGACGGCGTCCCAATGAACTAAAAAGTACTGATCAATTTTTGTTTACACGCGAGTGAAAAACTCGCTCCCCAACACTTTTCAACGAAACCATTTTCAAAATATGACATATTAAGTAAAACTAAGATATTGCCACCATAAAAACAAGTTTTACAACCCCGGGCTCACAATGACCCGTTTTACAAATAAAGTAGCAGTTTCGACCCATTTATCTCTTTAGACGGATTAGAACTCTACAACCCAACCCGATACCAAGAGCATAATCCCGGGGACTACCAAAACCCCATCCGCGTCCAATTATCCGAAAGCTACCCCATCAAGCCCAACCGCTCCTGCACGTCTAGTCTAACAACTAGCTAGCATCAATAACACAATACCTGTAAAAAGGTAAACAACGAGAGGGGTAAGCCGAGGCTTAGTGAATGCAATAATTATACACATACATATATAATATACCTACTTGCAAACACTTACTCACATACCGCATACATGCTAGCAACACAATTAGCTTATCATCACAATTACAAGCTATAACCTCCAATAATCAAGCTAGCATAACAAAAGCATATATAATATGAACAAATATAATATGCTTACGCTACAACACAAATAACCATGGTTAACCAATAGTACAAGGAAACGGCGATCGCGAAAACGCCATCGGTGTTCATAACATCCGTTAGGGCACTTAACACCTCGCACCACTAACCCCTAGGGTGGCACCTTAACACCTCGGCACATCACCCCGAGTGGCATCTTAACACCTCGATGCAACACTCATTATTTTACAGAGTGGTGTCTTAACACCTCGACACTACACTCCTAGGTGGCATCTTAACACCTCAATGCTACACCCGAGTGGCATCTTAACACCTCGATGCTACACTCTTCACGTGAAACATGGTGTCTTAACACCTCGACACTACACATTTCACACTACAACAAATAGATACATTATATACCTACGCATATAATTATTCCACTCACCTTATCACGTCGGTGGTGATTTAGCACTTCCGTATTCTTCGAGCAAGGTACCTAATACATAAGTACACATTCAATACACAACTTGTGGAATTAACCACAATACTCACTCACACCTAAAACCGCCCATAAAATGGCCAAGACTCATCTTTAATTACTAAAACTAGTGATGTAAGTCTACTAACACCAATTAGCATAAACTTAGGGTGTTTCATACCCATTTCACCCAATTAGGTCAACCTTAACTCATTTGACCCATTTCAACACTTATACATACCATTTTAGCCAAACATGACCCATTTACAATTCTTCCATCATTTACAAGTGTATTAATGACTAATCAACACAATTTAACACTTACAACTTCAATTCACATGGCCAAACCCTAGATCATAGCTATTAGGGTTTTCCTTATCTCAACATAACCCCAATTCACCCATTTTACCCCCAAATGGGTCTTACAAGTTCCAACACTCCTAAAATCACTAATACTAGTGATTATAACCCACTTACAAACCTTAAACATGCTTAAATCATTAACCAACCCAAAACCTGCAAAATATCAAAATAGTGGGTTTCCATAAACCCTCTTCATCATCTAAAAGGGTTTTACAAATAACAAGCTCAAACCCTAAATGTACACAAGAATCTTAACAATGAAATTCAGAGTTGAGACTTACCAATACTACCAAAATGTAGCCGTGAATGAAAGGAACAACTTTAACTCTCGAGCTTTGACCCGAAATGCTCATCTTCTTCACCAAACCAAGCTTTCTCACTCTAAATTAACCCTCTCTCTCTAAAATAAGATGAGAGTGTTTTGTGTGGGTGAGAATGAGCTCCAAATGGAGTTCTAGATCATTTTTGATGATCCCAAACCGACCCCAAGTGAAAAGACTCAAATACCCCTTTTAATTTGAGTAAAATAGAGCTGCTGGCCCGTCAGGCCTTCTGGACGGCGTCCAAAAAGCTTGGACAGCGTCCTAACCTTCATTGTTGGACGGCGTCCCAAAATCTGGACGGAGTCCAAATGAACTGAGTCTGAAACTGAACTTGTTTTGGTCGTAACTTTCAAACCGTAACTCCGTTTTCGACGAATCAAATATCGTTGGAAACGTAATGAGATTTACTATCCAATGGTAAGGTTTTAGAACATCAACTCCAACTTTATTTGGGATCCAAATATACACTTACATGCCTAGTAATGTCGTTCGAAATAACTCGTAACTAAAAACCGGGTGTTACATTAGATTACTGGCTTTGATCTCTGGTCATTCGAATTGAATTAAAGAAGAAATAAGAGGATAACTTAATAGGGGTTAAATATAAAAGGTTTCTGTAATATTTCTGAAAAAGGGAAATAGCCCAGCTAGTTTGGTGTGGTGATGGGTATACGGGAGGTCGTGGGTTCGAGCCCGGCTTTGGGTAGTTTCTTTTTAAATGGCTTTTCAAAGGTAGTTGCTATTTTTAAAATTTATATTATCATTATTATTATTATTATTATTAATTATTATTATGATTATTATTGCTATTGTGATTAATAATATAATTATTACTATTGTTATTATTACTAATACAAATTTATGATCATTTATTATTATTGTTATTATCATCAAAGTTATAATTAGAATCATTATTATTATATCTAAAAGTATTATAATTATCATTAGTATTATTATGAGAATTATTAGTATTATTATTATTGTTAATATAAATATTTGTATTATTATTATTATTATTATTATTATGATTATTATAACTCTGAACATAATAAAATTCATTGTTATTTCATTAATACTAGTATTAGAATCATTTTATATTATTAGAATTAGTATTTATTATTAACTTAAGTATTATTAAAATTATCATTTGTAATAAAATTGTTATAATTATTATTAATATTAAATATTAGGTATTATCATCAAAAATTATTATACTCATTACAATTATTATTAAGTTTATCATTTTTATTAAAAACTACGGTTTATTATTAAAACTATTATTTATATTAATAGAAGTATTAATATTACTATCATTAATATTAGTACTATCACTATTAGAACTACTTCTGCTAAAATTATACTAGTATTATTATAACTACTGTCATGATAAATAAAAGATATATATATATATATATATATATATATATATATATATATATATATATATATATATATATATATACATGTCAATATATTTTATACATATAACCTAACAAAAATTAATATTCCTAAGTATTTAAAATATATAAAATGAATATTATTAATATAAAAATAACATAATTAATAAAGTTATATCAATATAATTTTGATCAATTACAATTATGTGTATTAATAAATATCCAAATGATATAGGTTCGTGAATCCGAGGCCAACCCTACACTTGTTCAATGTCGTCATATGTATTTTTACTACAAAATACAGTACCGTGAGTTTCATTTGCTCCCTTTTTAAATGATTTTGCAATATATATTTTTGGGACTGAGAATACATGCGCTGCTTTTATAACTGTTTTACAAAATAGACACAAGTATGAGAAACTACATTCTATGGTTGGATTATTAAACCGAATATTACCCCTTCAAGTCTGGTAGCCTAAGAATTAGGGAAATGACCCCTAATTGACGCGAATCCTAAAGATAGATCTATGGGCCTAACAAACCCCATTCTGGAATTTGGAATTCTTTAGTACTTCGATTTAAATGGTAATTGCGATTGCCAATATTTATGGCATATTTGCGAGTATGCGGGGGATATTCTATATGCATTATGTTAATGTCGGTTACCAGGTGTTCATCATACGAATGATTTTTATACACTTGCGAGTGTAAGGTTATTTGTGAAAAATGAAAATCTTGTGGTCTATTAAAATGATTGAAATGAATGTTTAAGATAAACTAATGAACTCACCAACCTTTTGGTTGACACTTGAAAGCATGTTTATTCTCAGGTATGAAAGAAATCTTTGCATTTGCTCATTTTAGAGATATTACTTGGAGTCATTCATGACATATTTCAAAAGACGTTGTATTCGAGTCGTTGAGTTCATCAAGATTATTATTAAGTCAATTATAGTTGGATATTTTATGAAATGTTATGCATGCCGTCAACTTTCGATGCAATGAAAGTTAGTCTTTCAAAAACGAATGCAATGTTTGTAAAATGTATCATATAGAGGTCAAGTACCTCGCGATGTAACCAAATATAATATGTTCATCCAGATAGATTAGGATGGGGCATTAGAGTTGGTATCAGAGCGGTGGTCTTAGCGAACCAGGTATTGCATTAGTGTATCTAACTGATAGTTGTTACCCAAACGAGATGAAATTGGTACCAAAATGTAGAGGATGAAGAGAGGATCATGAATATGTAATTTGTTTTGATGTTGGCCTCCTAGATCGAATTTAGATGATGATTGAATGAATTGGGTGTTATGGTTGTTCTTGCAACTAGAGAGAAAAGGAGGAGAAAGGAGGTGGAAGGTGGATGGAAATGAATGGATGAGAATGGTGGGTTGACTAGTTGACCTAGTCAACTAGTTTGCCCACTTGACAGCTTCGGTCCCTCAAGTTTCAAAGCGGGTGCGTGAATTAACCGAACGAATATTTTAAAAACGCTAAAGTAACCGAGAGATGTTATAATTAAATAATAGAAATATTAAGAACGTTAGTTAATGAAAACTACGAATTTAAATAACGAAAGATATTATTAAAAAAAATAGTGTTAAAAATAAATTTTAACGGAAAAACGCGGGATGTTACATTACCTACACCTTAAAAGAAATTTCGTCCCGAAATTTAGTTGGAAGTAATAGTCGATGTCTCTTACTCGAGACCTTACGTTGTCAATGCTATGAATAAGTGAAGATACGTCCTTGGGCATTCTCATGAACTTTGACATTCGGGATTTCACGTTGTATTAAGGCTTGATTTTACGATCCACAATTTCAACCGGTTTTCCCACGAAGGGGAGTTTGTCATCAATAGTAAGTTTATCTAGAAGGATAGCACGTTCCTGTTACGTAGGATACGTCTCTAAGTTTGTTACACGAAATGTAAGGTAAACAGAAACCTTAATTGAGTCAGGAGACCTATACGGTAGGAGGCGGTTCCAATACGCCCCAAGATTTTAGAAGGATCAATATTGCGGATATAGCTTCCCTTGATTTCCCGAACAGATTACACCTTTCCAAGGTGCGGTTTTTCAATATTACACAATTGCTGGCTGGGAATTTGGAAGGTTTATGCCTAACATTGGTGTAGTCCTTTTTGGCGACTACGGGCCGTCTAGAGCCCTTCTCGGACATGAACTATCTCAATGGTCATTTCTTGAATGATTTCAGATTCGGTGATTTGCTTGCCACATGCTTTGGTCCAACGAATAGGGGTATAACATTTGCGGTCACATAGGGTTTTGGAAGTGCGGCGTTAATACACGAAAGGTAACTACCATAGTGATAGGAATCAACTAAAAGCGACAATACGAGTTGGTAACCTTTCTTTCCTAGATGTGAATCGTGCGTTTGCTTGTTCCGTCAGTTTGCGGATGATACGTGGTACTCATGTTTAAACGTGTTCCCAAGGCTTCTTGTAACACTAGAAGTGAAACGAGTATTTCGATCTGGGATAATTGACAATGGTACACCGTGTTGGAATAGAATTTATTAAGATATGTTTGAACAAGTTAGTTAGGGCTCGAAAGCGTCTGTTGGGACGAGTTTCTTATCGGCTACTGAAAACGTTCGTCTGGGCCCCCCCTCGTGGTGAATACTAGTAATACATGAAGAGTCTCTTTCTTCGTTGAGGATTTAGATATAAAGGTTTCCTTATACGGAAGTACGAAAGAAAAGATAGGAGTGAAATGAGAACTTAGAACAGGATGATTTTACGTCTTGAGGTAGCCACATCGCGCATCTAGTGGTCAAATGTTGAGACGGGGTGGGAAACGAGATAGTACACGTAGTTGTATAGTTCAGAGTTGAGTAGTAATACTAGACGGTAACGGTGAAATAACAGAGTTATGTAATGTGGTACGTGATGACGAGAAGGTTGATTGAATCCATGATTAAGTACTCAAATTCTTCGTGTAAAATGACGAATTTCAGTTTACTTGATTTCGAGTCGAGAGAGTATGCCTTTCCGGCGTTCAAGTAGAAATATTTCCATTTTTGGTTCCATCTTGTGCTATACGAATTTAGCTAGCAAAGTTGGTGTGAATAATCACGGTCAAGGTTCGAGAATGGAGAGGTTTAAATTTCTCTTAGTGAGTTAACGAGGTTAAAGATCGTACAATGCGAGAAGAAGTCGGAAATGAATCTTCGGTAATAACCAGCGAAATCTAAGATTTTACGAATACAAGTCAGAGTTGTGAGGGTTTCCCGATTACATGTGGCTTCGATTGCGAGATTTTATTGTAATACCCTGACCACTAACAACATGGTCTAGAAATTGGACTTTGTTTAACCAAAGTTCACACTTGGAGATTTTGGTATAGAGTTGCTCTTTCCTCAAGAGTTCAAGCGTAAGACAAAGATGTTGTTCGTTTTCTTCTTTGCTTGAATTGAATAGGTTAAAACATCACATATGAATATGATGACAGATCTGTCTAGATAAGTTTACATATGTAGCGACCCATCAGGCCCATCAGGCCCATGAATACGGAGGAAGCCTTTGTTAAACTGAACGACACTATAAGAAATTCATAACTATAGTAACGAATTTTGAAAACCGTTTTGGAGATAACCGGAATGGGGGTCAATTTTGGAATACACACGGAATTCTTGTGATTGATCAAGAGGTCATCGGTACGGGAAAGAGAATATCGGTTCTTAACCGGAAATTATTTAGTTCACGATAATCTATACACATGTAAGGGATCATTTTCTTCTTAACGAATAGGTTTTGAGTTCCCTAGTTCTATAGGTGTCAAGTCAAAATTCAAATTCTCCACCCAAAAAGTTTAACGTAATAGTTTTCCGTCGGTCACTTGAATGGCATAGGTAGTGTCTAGGGGATATGGTGGTGTGCAAAGAGTACGAGTCAAGGCCTTGGTTATAAAACGTCTAACGGTACCCGAATTGAATAAACATGAAATATAAGGGTTGTTGAGAAGAAACGTACCCGTGACTAGTTGTCATCTCGGGCTTCCTCGGTGTTAATGTTGAAAGCTCGGCAGTGTGTATTGGGGTTTGTCTTCTTCTCCGGGCACGCATTCTTAAAATGACCCGGTTGGCCACATTCGAAACAAACCCCCGTCCGGTGTGCATTGGGCGCCTTTTGGGCGACGGGGGAGACACTCCTACAATCGTTGGCCGTATGACCACTTCCTTGGCACCGGTGGCAAGTTAACTTACCATATTCACCATAATGACGGTTGCGGCATTTTTTGCAAAATGGTTTGCTACATTCGCCATAATGATGTTTGTGGCACTTGTTGCAAGATGGTAGACTTCCGGCATAGCCTTTCATGTCGTTGGAGGTGAAAGGCTTCTTGGCGGGGTTGTTGTTGTAGTTGCTCAATTCGGGGGCTTCCCATTTTCTTTTGTTGCCACCCGACTTATCCTCGGCTTTATATGCCGACACCTCAATTTCGTCCACCGTTTCGATCAATTGGCGGGCCATATTCAAAGCCTCTTGGTGATTAGCGGGTTTGGATGACATTACTCCTTGTTTGATGCTCTTAGGAAGACCATCCATGTACAGCTCAACCCTTAGAGACTCGGTACTCACGAGATTTGGGCACATCAAGGCTAGCTCAGAAAATCGTTGATTATAGGCCTTTAGGTCATTCCCGACCGCTTTTAAAGTTCTTAGCTCGTGTTCAAGCTTGCGGGTCTCTTCGCGCGGGAAGTATTCGGTGATCATCTTTCCTCTTAAGTCGACCCAAGAGAGAGCGTGGGCTTCGTGGATACCCACCGATTGTACATACGTATTCCACCATGTGAGAGCGATGCCGGCGAAGGTGTGAGTGGAAAATCTGACCTTGTCTAGGTCCTGACAACCGCTTATGCTAAAGACGGCTTCCGTTTGCTCAAACCATCGGGTGAGCACTACCGGTCCCCCGGTTCCATCAAAAGTGTGAGGTTTGCACCCCATGAAGTTCTTATAGGAGCACCCTTCGTTTGAATTACCGGCTCCATTGTTGTTGTAGTTGTGATTGTTGTTATTGTTATTGTTGTTGGAAGAGTGACCGGCCATGGCCGCATCCACGGCGGTGGCTATCATTCGTTGTAGACACAAGAATATCGTTGGTTAGTATTCTCAATAATACCAACCGTGATATGGAATAAGGATAAAGAGAAAATTTCCTTAACCCGCCTTAAATTCTTTATGTCATAATGTCGGAACGTCCATGTGAACCACCGTAATATAATCCCGGAAATTATATTACCCTGATTCACATGTGCATTTAACATTACTTCATAAAGTCAAGGTGGCATGTCAATCAAATTTAACAACGTGATATCAAGATCGAATAAGAGTTAGATATGATAGGAGAGTTCGAGTATAATGCACAAATAGTCAAGTAGTTCCTACTTCAGTCTATATGCCGGTTGTAGTCTAGATTCACTAATGTACCCTATGACTCGGGGTCGACACCAATGAACTCTAAATCCCTACAACCAACGCTCTGATACCATCTGTAGCGACCCATCAAAATCGTCATTGACGGCGCCATCTACTTAGGTCCCGTTACGTGGTCATAAGTCCTTAAGGTGACGTTTGACCAAAAATATGTCGCATTCATTTCAAATGTAAAGGACGTTTCAAGTTTACAAAAGTAGTTCAACGAATAGTTACATTACAATGTTTAACGTACGATTGAAACCTATGCGACACAATTTAAAAGCAAGTCAAGGGCTCCAAATATGCATGTATACTCGACATCCAAGCAAGTATCAAAAAGAGTGCGGAAGCATGTATCATATAGCATTCAGGGACCTGAGAAAACATAGAGAATCTGTCAACGAAAACGTTGGTGAAATCATAGGTTTAGTAAATGAGTATGTAAGTAAAATAAGTTGAACCACAAGTTATAGTATAAGTCGATTTTCCGAATCGTTTGAATTCCATAAGTATTGTTGTTTACCGAGCACCCAATTATCAAAGCTTAACCGTATCATTTACCTCAGCATAAAAGTGTTAGAACATACACCGTACCAGAATATATTTCATTCGCTTAACGGTAGCGAACCGTCCGAATGAGGGTTAGTCAAACCCGTATGGATCCACACAACATAGTCTTGCTTACACCATCTGATGTAATTAATGATAATTGAATTGAGGGTTTTCGTTCAAACTCGTCCGTATCTTTGTATTCGTATTCGTGTTCGATGTATAAAAGTATGAAAGGTATATATACATATGAAATGTATATAAGTATGTAACGTATTTGTTTCTCAGCCCACGATTTAAAAATATAAAAGTTGTTGAAAAAGTGGGACTTTGATCTCACCTCGAGTGCACGAGTATAAAAGTACTTCACAAAGTAAACGTGTGCATGAAAGTTGCTTAGCCTTGACCTAAACAAGTAAGTTGTATCAATTTACCGGTTACGACACAAGGTCGGGTGAAATGTGTTCAATTAGTCCTATGGCTCGTTACGACTCGATTATATAGCATGTGAATCAAATTGTCAAGTTTCATGCAAGAATCAATTATAAAATAAGATTAGAGCGATTGCATAAGTGTTTTGTTAAGTTTGACTAAAAGTCAAACTTGGTCAAAGTCAATGAAAAAAGTCAATGGGGTCGGGTCGGGTCCCGAACTATTTTCATGAGCTTAGAAATCATATATGAGCATGTTGTCCAAGTTTCATGTTGATCGGGTGTGTGTAGCATAGCAAACATTATTCAAAAATTGACAAAATTGGACAGACCACTTTGGCGCGCCGCGCGGGTATATGGCGCGCCGCGCCATTACCTGTGCAGAGAATTCTGGCAGTTTTCACACTCAAGCACGAATCCAACTTCAAATACTCATAAATCCTAAACCGTAAACATCCAAAACAAGTATCTTGTATCGTTGGAAAGGTATTTTGACAAGGAATACAACTAACTACTTTTCACCAAGCAAAAACATCAATTACAATAACCGAAAACTCGTCAATTGATCAATAAAGGTTTATTTTCAAAGTTCAAGTTCATCAAATGCATTTTAAGTTTCGGGAATCCAATTCACACATATGATATGCCGTTTGAAGGTAATGAAACGTGCATTACAACTAAACACTTACTAACAACATTTCATGGCATCCAAAGTATCAAAAGTTCATTTCAAGTTCATCAAACCCTAATCATGAATCACAAAATCAATAATCATGTTAACGCAAGGTTTTCATATCATCCAACATACCAAAACGAAACTAACGATGCTAGTAACACTTTTAACACAATGGGTTTAACATCTAACAACATTTAATCAATCAAAATTAAAGATTAAACTAACCCATTTCAAGTGTTCATGCTAGTTACACCAAATAACAAGATCGAGCATACAAATTACATACACGACATCACAATGAGCCATAGACACTAACTAACATCATTTCAAGTCAAAAACACGAATTTAGAGAAATCTAGAGTTTTAGAAATGTTACCCAAACGAGATAAAATTGGTTCCAAAATGTAGAGGATGAAGAGAGGATCACGAATATGTAATTTGTTTTGATGTTGGCCTCCTAGATCGAATTTAGATGATGATTGAATAAATTGGGTGTTATGGTTGTTCTTGCAACTAGAGAGAAAAGGAGGAGAAAGGAGGTGGAAAGTGGATGGAAATGAAGGGATGAGAATGGTGGGTTGACTAGTTGACCTAGTCAACTAGTTTGCCCACTTGACAGCTTCGGTCCCTCAAGTTTCAAAGCGGGTGCGTGAATTAACCGAACGAATATTTTAAAAATGCTAAAGTAACCGAGAGATGTTATAATTAAATAACAGAAATATTAAGAACGTTAGTTAACGAAAACTACGAATTTAAATAACGAAAGATATTATTAAAAAAAATAGTGTTAAAAATAAATTTTAACGGAAAAACGCGGGATGTTACAGTTTTCATCGATGACATACTTATTTACTCAAAGAATGATCAAGAGCACGAAGAACATTTGAGAAAAGTGCTAGAAGTATTGAGGAAAGAAAAACTGTACGCTAAGTTTTCAAAGTGTGCATTTTGGTTGGAAGAAGTTCAATTCCTCGGTCACATAGTGAACAAAGAAGGTATCCAGGTGGACCCGGCAAAGATCGAAACCGTTGAAAAGTGGGAAACCCCAAAAATGAAATGTCCCGTTCTTATTGATTAAAAACGTTCCATATTAATTGATTTCGTTGCGAGGTTTTGACCTCTATATGAGACGTTTTTCAAAGACTGCATTCATTTTAAAACAAACCATAACCTTTATTTCATCAATAAAGGTTTAAAAAGCTTTACGTAGATTATCAAATAATGATAATCTAAAATATCCTGTTTACACACGACCATTACATAATGGTTTACAATACAAATATGTTACAACAAAATAAGTTTCTTGAATGCAGTTTTTACACAATATCATACAAGCATGGACTCCAAATCTCGTCCTTATTTAAGTATGCGACAGCGGAAGCTCTTAATAATCACCTGAGAATAAACATGCTTAAAACGTCAACAAAAATGTTGGTGAGTTAAAGGTTTAACCTATATATATCAAATCATAATAATAGACCACAAGATTTCATATTTCAATACACATCCCATACATAGAGATAAAAATCATTCATATGGTGAACACCTGGTAACCGACATTAACAAGATGCATATATAAGAATATCCCCATCATTCCGGGACACCCTTCGGATATGATATAAATTTCGAAGTACTAAAGCATCCGGTACTTTGGATGGGGTTTGTTAGGCCCAATAGATCTATCTTTAGGATTCGCGTCAATTAGGGTGTCTGTTCCCTAATTCTTAGATTACCAGACTTAATAAAAAGGGGCATATTCGATTTCGATAATTCAACCATAGAATGTAGTTTCACGTACTTGTGTCTATTTTGTAAATCATTTATAAAACCTGCATGTATTCTCATCCCAAAAATATTAGATTTTAAAAGTGGGACTATAACTCACTTTCACAGATTTTTACTTCGTCGGGAAGTAAGACTTGGCCACTGGTTGATTCACGAACCTATAACAATATATACATATATATCAAAGTATGTTCAAAATATATTTACAACACTTTTAATATATTTTGATGTTTTAAGTTTATTAAGTCAGCTGTCCTCGTTAGTAACCTACAACTAGTTGTCCACAGTTAGATGTACAGAAATAAATCGATAAATATTATCTTGAATCAATCCACGACCCAGTGTATACGTATCTCAATATTGATCACAACTCAAACTATATATATTTTGGAATCAACCTCAACCCTGTATAGCTAACTCCAACATTCACATATAGAGTGTCTATGGTTGTTCCGAAATATATATAGATGTGTCGACATGATAGGTCGAAACATTGTATACGTGTCTATGGTATCTCAAGATTACATAATATACAATACAAGTTGATTAAGTTATGGTTGGAATAGATTTGTTACCAATTTTCACGTAGCTAAAATGAGAAAAATTATCCAATCTTGTTTTACCCATAACTTCTTCATTTTAAATCCGTTTTGAGTGAATCAAATTGCTATGGTTTCATATTGAACTCTATTTTATGAATATAAACAGAGAAAGTATAGGTTTATAGTCAGAAAAATAAGTTACAAGTCGTTTTTGTAAAGGTAGTCATTTCAGTCGAAAGAACGACGTCTAGATGACCATTTTAGAAAACATACTTCCACTTTGAGTTTAACCATAATTTTTGGATATAGTTTCATGTTCATAATAACAATAATTTTCTCAGAATAACAACTTTTAAATCAAAGTTTATCATAGTTTTTAATTAACTAACCCAAAACAGCCTGCGGTGTTACTACGACGGCGTAAATCCGGTTTTACGGTGTTTTTCGTGTTTCCAGGTTTTAAATCATTAAGTTAGCATATCATATAGATATAGAACAAGTTTAGAATTAACTTTTGTTTGTGAACAAGTTTAGAATTAACTAAACTATGTTCTAGTGATTACAAGTTTAAACCTTCGAATAAGATAGCTTTATATGTATGAATCGAATGATGTTATGAACATCATTACTACCTTAAGTTACTTGGATAAACCTACTGGAAAAGAGAAAAATGGATCTAGCTTCAACGGATCCTTGGATGGCTCGAAGTTCTTGAAGCAGAATCATGACACGAAAACAAGTTAGTTAGGGCCCGAAAGCGTCTGTTGGGACGAGTTTCTTATCGGCTACTGAAAACGTTCGTCTGGGCCCCCCCTCGTGGTGAATACTAGTAATACATGAAGAGTCTCTTTCTTCGTTGAGGATTTAGATATAAAGGTTTCCTTATACGGAAGTACGAAAGAAAAGATAGGAGTGAAATGAGAACTTAGAACAGGATGAGTTTACGTCTTGAGGTAGCCACATCGCGCATCTAGTGGTAAAATGTTGAGACGGGGTGGGAAACGAGATAGTACACGTTGTTGTATAGTTCAGAGTTGAGTAGTAATACTAGACGGTAACGGTGAAATAACAGAGTTATGTAATGTGGTACGTGATGGCGAGAAGGTTGATTGAATCCATGATTAAGTACTCAAATTCTTCGTGTAAAATGACGAATTTCAGTTTACTTGATTTCGAGTCGAGAGAGTATGCCTTTCCGGCGTTCAAGTAGAAATATTTCCATTTTTGGTTCCATCTTGTGCTATACGAATTTAGCTAGCAAAGTTGGTGTGAATAATCACGGTCAAGGTTCGAGAATGGAGAGGTTTAAATTTCTCTTAGTGAGTTAACGAGGTTAAAGATCGTACAATGCGAGAAGAAGTCGGAAATGAATCTTCGGTAATAACCAGCGAAATCTAAGATTTTACGAATACAAGTCAGAGTTGTGAGGGTTTCCCGATTACGTGTGGCTTCGATTGCGAGATTTTATTGTAATACCCTGACCACTAACAACATGGTCTAGAAATTGGACTTTGTTTAACCAAAGTTCACACTTGGAGATTTTGGTATAGAGTTGCTCTTTCCTCAAGAGTTCAAGCGTAAGACAAAGATGTTGTTCGTTTTCTTCTTTGCTTGAATTGAATAGGTTAAAACATCACATATGAATATGATGACAGATCTGTCTAGATAAGTTTACATATGTAGCGACCCATCAGGCCCATCAGGCCCATGAATACGGAGGAAGCCTTTGTTAAACTGAACGACACTATAAGAAATTCATAACTATCGTAACGAATTTTGAAAACCGTTTTGGAGATAACCAGAATGGGGGTCGATTTTGGAATACACACGGAATTCTTGTGATTGATCAAGAGGTCATCGGTACGGGAAAGAGAATATCGGTTCTTAACCGGAAATTATTTAGTTCACGATAATCTATACACATGTAAGGGATCATTTTCTTCTTAACGAATAGGTTTTGAGTTCCCTAGTTCTATAGGTGTCAAGTCAAAATTCAAATTCTCCACCCAAAAAGTTTAACGTAATAGTTTTCCGTCGGTCACTTGAATGGCATAGGTAGTGTCTAGGGGATATGGTGGTGTGCAAAGAGTAAGAGTCAAGGCCTTGGTTATAAAACATCTAACGGTACCCGAATTGAATAAACATGAAATATAAGGGTTGTTGAGAAGAAACGTACCCGTGACTAGTTGTCATCTCGGGCTTCCTCGGTGTTAATGTTGAAAGCTCGGCAGCGTGTATTGGGGTTTGTCTTCTTCTCCGGGCACGCATTCTTAAAATGACCCGGTTGGCCACATTCGAAACAAACGCCCTTCCGGTGTGCATTGGGCGCCTTTTGGGCGACGGGGGCGACACTCCTACAATCGTTGGCCGTATGACCACTTCCTTGGCACCGGTGGCAAGTTAACTTACCATATTCACCATAATGACGGTTGCGGCATTTTTTGCAAAATGGTTTGCTACATTCGCCATAATGATGTTTGTGGCACTTGTTGCAAGATGGTAGACTTCCGGCATAGCCTTTCTTGTCGTTGGAGGTGAAAGGCTTCTTGGCGGGGTTGTTGTTGTAGTTGCTCAATTCGGGGGCTTCCCATTTTCTTTTGTTGCCACCCAACTTATCCTCGGCTTTATATGCCGACACCTCAATTTCGTCCACTATTTAGATCAATTGGCGGGCCATATTCAAAGCCTCTTGGTGATTAGCGGGTTTGGATGACATTACTCCTTGTTTGATGCTCTTAGGAAGACCATCCATGTACAGCTCAACCCTTAGAGACTCGGTACTCACGAGATTTGGGCACATCAAGGCTAGCTCAGAAAATCGTTGATTATAGGCCTTTAGGTCATTCCCGACCGCTTTTAAAGTTCTTAGCTCGTGTTCAAGCTTGCGGGTCTCTTCGCGCGGGAAGTATTCGGTGATCATCTTTCCTCTTAAGTCGACCCAAGAGAGAGCGTGGGCTTCGTGGATACCCACCGATTGTACATACGTATTCCACCATGTGAGAGCGATACCGGCGAAGGTGTGAGTGGAAAATCTGACCTTGTCTTGGTCCCGACAACCGCTTATGCTAAAGACGGCTTCCGTTTGCTCAAACCATCGGGTGAGCACTACCGGTCCCCCGGTTCCATCAAAAGTGTGAGGTTTGCACCCCATGAAGTTCTTATAGGAGCACCCTTCGTTTGAATTACCGGCTCCATTGTTGTTGTAGTTGTGATTGTTGTTATTGTTATTGTTGTTGGAAGAGTGACCGGCCATGGCCGCATCCACGGCGGTGGCTATCATTCGTTGTAGAGCTTGTTCGGGAGTTTCGGGAGGAGCGCGTCGACGAGCCATTGTTCCTTCAAGACACAAGAATATCGTTGGTTAGTATTCTCAATAATACCAACCGTGATATGGAATAAGGATAAAGAGAAAATTTCCTTAACCCGCCTTAAATTCTTTATGTCATAATGTCGGAACGTCCATGTGAACCACCGTAATATAATCCCGGAAATTATATTACCCTGATTCACATGTGCATTTAACATTACTTCATAAAGTCAAGGTGGCATGTCAATCAAATTTAACAACGTGATATCAAGATCGAATAAGAGTTAGATATGATAGGAGAGTTCGAGTATAATGCACAAATAGTCAAGTAGTTCCTACTTCAGTCTATATGCCGGTTGTAGTCTAGATTCACTAATGTACCCTATGACTCGGGGTCGACACCAATGAACTCTAAATCCCTACAACCAACGCTCTGATACCATCTGTAGCGACCCATCAAAATCGTCATTGACGGCGCCGTCTACTTAGGTTCCGTTACGTGGTCATAAGTCCTTAAGGTGACGTTTGACCAAAAATATGTCGCATTCATTTCAAATGTAAAGGACGTTTCAAGTTTACAAAAGTAGTTCAACGACTAGTTACATTACAATGTTTAATGTACGATTGAAACCTATGCGACACAATTTAAAAGCAAGTCAAGGGCTCCAAATATGCATGTATACTCGACATCCAAGCAAGTATCAAAAAGAGTGCGGAAGCATGTATCATATAGCATTCAGGGACCTGAGAAAACATAGAGAATCTATCAACGAAAACGTTGGTGAAATCATAGGTTTAGTAAATGAGTATGTAAGTAAAATAAGTTGAACCACAAATTATAGTATAAGTCGATTTTCCGAATCGTTTGAATTCCATAAGTATTGTTGTTTACCGAGCACCCAATTATCAAAGCTTAACCGTATCATTTACCTCAGCATAAAAGTGTTAGAACATACACCGTACCAGAATATATTTCATTTGCTTAACGGTAGCGAACCGTCCGAATGAGGGTTAGTCAAACCCGTATGGATCCACACAACATAGTCTCGCTTACACCATCTGATGTAATTAATGATAATTGAATTGAGGGTTTTCGTTCAAACTCGTCCGTATCTTTGTATTCGTATTCGTGTTCGATGTATAAAAGTATGAAAGGTATATATACATATGAAATGTATATAAGTATGTAACGTATATGTTTCTCAGCCCACGATTTAAAAATATAAAAGTTGTTGAAAAAGTGGGACTATGATCTCACCTCGAGTGTACGAGTATAAAAGTACTTCACAAAGTAAACGTGTGCATGAAAGTTGCTTAGCCTTGACCTAAACAAGTAAGTTGTATCAATTTACCGGTTACGACACAAGGTCGGGTGAAATGTGTTCAATTAGTCCTATGGCTCGTTACGACTCGATTATATAGCATGTGAATCAAATTGTCAAGTTTCATGCAAGAATCAATTATAAAATAAGATTAGAGCGATTGCATAAGTGTTTTGTTAAGTTTGACTAAAAGTCAAACTTGGTCAAAGTCAACGAAAAAAGTCAATGGGGTCGGGTCGGGTCCCGAACTATTTTCATGAGCTTAGAAATCATATATGAGCATGTTGTCCAAGTTTCATGTTGATCGGGGGTGTGTAGCATAGCAAACATTATTCAAAAATCGACAAAATTGGACATACCACTTTGGCGCGCCGCGCGGGTATATGGCGCGCCGCGCCATTACCTGTGCAGAGAATTCTGGCAGTTTTCACACTCAAGCACGAATCCAACTTCAAATACTCATAAATCCTAAACCGTAAACATCCAAAACAAGTATCTTGTATCGTTGGAAAAGTATTTTGACAAGGAATACAACTAACTACTTTTCACCAAGCAAAAACATCAATTACAATAACCGAAAACTCGTCAATTGATCAATAAAGGTCTATTTTCAAAGTTCAAGTTCATCAAATGCATTTTAAGTTTCGAGAATCCAATTCACACATATGATATGCCGTTTGAAGGTAATGAAACGTGCATTACAACTAAACACTTACTAACAACATTTCATGGCATCCAAAGTATCAAAAGTTCATTTCAAGTTCATCAAACCCTAATCAAGAATCACAAAATCAATAATCATGTTAACGCAAGGTTTTCATATCATCCAACATACCAAAACGAAACTAACAATGCTAGTAACACTTTTAACACGATGGGTTTAACATCTAACAACATTTAATCAATCAAAATTAAAGATTAAACTAACCCATTTCAAGTGTTCATGCTAGTTACACCAAATAACAAGATCGAGCATACAAATTACATACACGACATCACAATGAGCCATAGACACTAACTAACATCATTTCAAGTCAAAAACACGAATTTAGAGAAATCTAGAGTTTTAGAAATGTTACCCAAACGAGATGAAATTGGTTCCAAAATGTAGAGGATGAAGAGAGGATCACGAATATGTAATTTGTTTTGATGTTGGCCTCCTAGATCGAATTTAGATGATGATTGAATGAATTGGGTGTTATGATTGTTCTTGCAACTAGAGAGAAAAGGAGGAGAAAGGAGGTGGAAGGTGGATGGAAATGAATGGATGAGAATGGTGGGTTGACTAGTTGACCTAGTCAACTAGTTTGCCCACTTGACAGCTTCGGTCCCTCAAGTTTCAAAGCGGGTGCGTGAATTAACCGAACGAATATTTTAAAAACGCTAAAGTAACCGAGAGATGTTATAATTAAATAACAGAAATATTAAGAACGTTAGTTAACGAAAACTACGAATTTAAATAACGAAAGATATTATTAAAAAAAAATAGTGTTAAAAATAAATTTTAACGGAAAAACGCGGGATGTTACAGTTTTCATCGATGACATACTTATTTACTCAAAGAATGATCAAGAGCACGAAGAACATTTGAGAAAAGTGCTAGAAGTATTGAGGAAAGAAAAACTGTACGCTAATTTTTCAAAGTGTGCATTTTGGTTGGAAAAAGTTCAATTCCTCGGTCACATAGTGAACAAAGAAGGTATCCAGGTGGACCCGGCAAAGATCGAAACCGTTGAAAAGTGGGAAACCCTAAAAATGAAATGTCCCGTTCTTATTGATTAAAAACGTTCCATATTAATTGATTTCGTTGCGAGGTTTTGACCTCTATATGAGACGTTTTTCAAAGACTGCATTCATTTTAAAACAAACCATAACCTTTATTTCATCAATAAAGGTTTAAAAAGCTTTACGTAGATTATCAAATAATGATAATCTAAAATATCCTGTTTACACACGACCATTACATAATGGTTTACAATACAAATATGTTACAACAAAATAAGTTTCTTGAATGCAGTTTTTACACAATATCATACAAGCATGGACTCCAAATCTCGTCCTTATTTAAGTATGCGACAGCGGAAGCTCTTAATAATCACCTGAGAATAAACATGCTTAAAACGTCAACAAAAATGTTGGTGAGTTATAGGTTTAACCTATATATATCAAATCATAATAATAGACCACAAGATTTCATATTTCAATACACATCCCATACATAGAGATAAAAATCATTCATATGGTGAACACCTGGTAACCGACATTAACAAGATGCATATATAAGAATATCCCCATCATTCCGGGACACCCTTCGGATATGATATAAATTTCGAAGTACTAAAGCATCCGGTACTTTGGATGGGGTTTGTTAGGCCCAATAGATCTATCTTTAGGATTCGCGTCAATTAGGGTGTCTGTTCCCTAATTCTTAGATTACCAGACTTAATAAAAAGGGGCATATTCGATTTCGATAATTCAACCATAGAATGTAGTTTCACGTACTTGTGTCTATTTTGTAAATCATTTATAAAACCTGCATGTATTCTCATCCCAAAAATATTAGATTTTAAAAGTGGGACTATAACTCACTTTCACAGATTTTTACTTCGTCGGGAAGTAAGACTTGGCCACTGGTTGATTCACGAACCTATAACAATATATACATATATATCAAAGTATGTTCAAAATATATTTACAACACTTTTAATATATTTTGATGTTTTAAGTTTATTAAGTCAGCTGTCCTCGTTAGTAACCTACAACTAGTTGTCCACAGTTAGATGTACAGAAATAAATCGATAAATATTATCTTGAATCAATCCACGACCCAGTGTATACGTATCTCAGTATTGATCACAACTCAAACTATATATATTTTGGAATCAACCTCAACCCTGTATAGCTAACTCCAACATTCACATATAGAGTGTCTATGGTTGTTCCGAAATATATATAGATGTGTCGACATGATAGGTCGAAACATTGTATACGTGTCTATGGTATCTCAAGATTACATAATATACAATACAAGTTGATTAAGTTATGGTTGGAATAGATTTGTTACCAATTTTCACGTAGCTAAAATGAGAAAAATTATCCAATCTTGTTTTACCCATAACTTCTTCATTTTAAATCTGTTTTGAGTGAATCAAATTGCTATGGTTTCATATTGAACTCTATTTTATGAATATAAACAGAGAAGGTATAGGTTTATAGTCATAAAAATAAGTTACAAGTCATTTTTGTAAAGGTAGTCATTTCAGTCGAAAGAACGACGTCTAGATGACCATTTTAGAAAACATACTTCCACTTTGAGTTTAACCATAATTTTTGGATATAGTTTCATGTTCATAATAACAATCATTTTCTCAGAATAACAACTTTTAAATCAAAGTTTATCATAGTTTTTAATTAACTAACCCAAAACAGCCCGCGGTGTTACTACGACGGCGTAAATCCGGTTTTACGGTGTTTATCGTGTTTCCAGGTTTTAAATCATTAAGTTAGCATATCATATAGATATAGAACATTTGTTTAGTTGATTTTAAAAGTCAAGTTAGAAGGATTAACTTTTGTTTGCGAACAAGTTTAGAATTAACTAAACTATGTTCTAGTGATTACAAGTTTAAACCTTCGAATAAGATAGCTTTATATGTATGAATCGAATGATGTTATGAACATAATTACTACCTTAAGTTACTTGGATAAACCTACTGGAAAAGAGAAAAATGGATCTAGCTTCAACGGATCCTTGGATGGCTCGAAGTTCTTGAAGCAGAATCATGACACGAAAACAAGTTCAAGTAAGATCATCACTTGAAATAAGATTGTTATAGTTATAGAAATTGAACCAAAGTTTGAATATGATTATTACCTTGTATTAGAATGATAACCTACTGTAAGAAACAAAGATTTCTTGAGGTTGGATGATCACCTTACAAGATTGGAAGTGAGCTAGCAAACTTGAAAGTATTCTTGATTTTATGTAACTAGAACTTGTAGAATTTATGAAGAACACTTAGAACTTGAAGTTAGAACTTGAGAGAGATCAATTAGATGAAGAAAATTGAAGAATGAAAGTGTTTGTAGGTGTTTTTGGTCATTGGTGTATGGATTAGATATAAAGGATATGTAATTTTTTTTCATGTAAATAAGTCATGAATGATTACTCATATTTTTGTAATTTTATGAGATATTTCATGCTAGTTGCCAAATGATGGTTCCCACATGTGTTATGTGACTCACATGGGCTTCTAAGAGCTGATCATTAGAGTGTATATACCAATAGTACATACATCTAAAAGCTGTGTATTGTACGAGTACGAATACGGGTGCATACGAGTAGAATTGTTGATGAAACTGAACGAGGATGTAATTGTAAGCATTTTTGTTAAGTAGAAGTATTTTGATAAGTGTATTGAAGTCTTTAAAAAGTGTATAAATACATATTAAAACACTACATGTATATACATTTTAACTGAGTCGTTAAGTCATCGTTAGTCGATACATGTAAGTGTTGTTTTGAAACCTTTAGGTTAACGATCTTGTTAAATGTTGTTAACCCAATGTTTATAATATCAAATGAGATTTTAAATTATTATATTATCATGATATTATCATGTATGAATATCTCTTAATATGATATATATACATTAAATGTCTTTACAACGATAATCGTTACATATATGTCTCGTTTAAAAATCATTAAGTTAGTAGTCTTGTTTTTACATATGTAGTTCATTGTCAATATACTTAATGATATGTTTACTTATCATATTATCATGTTATATATATTGTTAATATACTTAATGATATGTTTACTTAATGATATGTTTACTTAATATACTTAATCATATATATAACATGATAATATGATAAGTAAATATATCACTAAGTGTATTAACAATGAACTACATATGTAAAAATAAGACTACTAACTTAATGATTTTGAAACGAGACATATATGTAACAATTATCGTTGTAACGACATTTAATGTATATAGATCATATTAAGAGATATTCGTACATCATAATATCATGATAATATAATAATTTAAAATCTCATTTGATATTATAAATATTGGGTTAACAACATTTAACAAGATCGTTAACCTAAAGGTTTCAAAACAACACTTACATGTAACGACTAACGATAACTTAACGACTCAGTTAAAATGTATATACATGTAGTGTTTTAATATGTATTTATACACTTTTTAAAGACTTCAATACACTTATCAAAATACTTCTACTTAACAAAAATGCTTACAATTACATCCTCGTTCAGTTTCATCAACAATTCTACTCGTATGCACCCGTATTCGTACTCATACAATACACAGCTTTTAGATGTATGTACTATTGGTATATACACTCCAATAATCAGCTCTTAGCAGTCCATGTGAGTCACCTAACATATGTGGGAACCATCATTTGGCAACTAGCATGAAATATCTCATAAAATTACAAAAATATGAGTAATCATTCATGACTTATTTACATGAAAACAAAATTACATATCCTTTATATCTAATCCATACACCAACGACCAAAAACACCTACAAACACTTTCATTCTTCAATTTTCTTCATCTAATTGATCTCTCTCAAGTTCTAACTTCAAGTTCTAAGTGTTCTTCATAAATTCTACAAGTTCTAGTTACATAAAATCAAGAATACTTTCAAGCTTGCTAGCTCACTTCCAATCTTGTAAGGTGATCATCCAACCTCAAGAAATCTTTGTTTCTTACAGTAGGTTATCATTCTAATACAAGGTAATAATCATATTCAAACTTTGGTTCAATTTCTATAACTATAACAATCTTATTTCAAGTGATGATCTTACTTGAACTTGTTTTCGTGTCATGATTCTGCTTCAAGAACTTCGAGCCATCCAAGGATCCGTTGAAGCTAGATCCATTTTTCTATTTTCCAGTAGGTTTATCCAAGGAACTTAAGGTAGTAATGATGTTCATAACATCATTCGATTCATACATAAAAAACTATCATATTCTAAGTGGTAAACTAGTAATCACTAGAACATAGTTTAGTTAATTCTAAACTTGTTGGAAAATAAAATTAATCCTTCTAACTACACTTTTAAAATCAACTATACACATGATCTATATCTATATGATATGCTAACTTAATGATTTAAAACCCGGAAACACGATAAACACCATAAAACCGGATTTACGCCGTCGTAGTTACAACCGGGGGCTGTTTTGGTTTGGATAATTAAAAACTATGAAAAACTTTGATTTAAAAGCTATACTTCTGGGAAAATGATTTTTCTTATGAACATGAAACCATATCCAAAAATCATGGTTAAACTCAAAGTGAAAGTATGTTTTACAAAACAGTCATCAAGATGTCGTTCTTTCGACGGAAATGACTACCTCTTTCAAAAATGACTTGTAACTTGTATTTCTGACTATAAACCAATACCTTTTTTGTTTATTTTCATAAATTCAAGTTCAATACGAAACCGTGGCCGCTTAAATCACTCAAAATGGATTAGAAACGAAGAAATGGCGAGCAAAACAAAATTGGTAAAAACTACTCATTTTAGCTACGTGAAAATTGGTAACAAATCTATTCCAACCATAACTTAATCAACTTGTATTATATATTATGTAATCTTGAGATACCATAGACACGTATACAATATTTTGACCTATCATGTCGACACATCTATATATATTTCGGAATAACCATAGACACTCTATATGTGAATGTTGGAGTTAGCTATACAGGGTTGAGGTTGATTCCAAAATATATATAGTTTGAGTTGTGATCAATACTGAGATATGTATACACTGGGTCATGGATTGATTCAAGATAATATATATCAATTTATTTCTGTACATCTAACTGTGGACAACTAGTTGTAGGTTACTAACGAGGACAGTTGACTTAATAAACTTAAAACATCAAAATGTATTAAAAGTGTTGTAAATATATTTTGAACATACTTTGATATATATGTACATATTTGTTATAGGTTCGTGAATCGACCAGTGGCCAAGTCTTACTTCCCGACGAAGTAAAAAATCTGTAAAAGTGAGTTATAGTCCCACTTTTAAAATCTAATATTTTTGGGATGAGAATACATGCAGGTTTTATAAATGATTTACAAAATAGACACAAGTACGTGAAACTACATTCTATGGTTGAATTATCGAAATCGAATATGCCCCTTTTTATTAAGTCTGGTAATCTAAGAATTAGGGAACAGACACCCTAATTGACGCGAATCCTAAAGATAGATCTATTGGGCCCAACAAGCCCCATCCAAAGTATCAGATGCTTTAGTACTTCAAAATTTATATCATATCCGAAGGGTGTCCCGGAATGATGGGGATATTCTTATATATGCATCTTGTTAATGTCGGTTACCAGGTGTTCACCATATGAATGATTTTTATCTCTATGTATGGGATGTGTATTGAAATATGAAATCTTGTGGTCTATTATTATGATTTGATAATATATATGTTAAACCTATAACTCACCAACATTTTTGTTGACATTTTAAGCATGTTTATTCTCAGGTGATTATTAAGAGCTTCCACTGTCGCATACTTAAATAAGAACGAGATTTGGAGTCCATGCTTGTATGATATTGTGTAAAAACTGAATTCAAGAAACTTATTTTGTTGTAACATATTTGTATTGTAAACCATTATGTAATGGTCGCGTGTAAACAGGATATTTTAGATTATCATTATTTGATAATCTACGTAAAGCTTTTTAAACCTTTATTGATGAAATAAAGGTTATGGTTTGTTTTAAAATGAATGCAGTCTTTGAAAAACGTCTCATATAGAGGTCAAAACCTCGCAACGAAATCAATTAATATGGAACGTTTTTAATCAATAAGAACGGGACATTTCACCGTTTACGATACTAGAGCGACTAGCCCGGTTGGAGTTGTCAAACCTGATAGATCTATCAATAGAATTCGCGCTTACATGTTCTTACAACATGTAAATATTAGTTACCAAGCTATTAGGGAAGATATGCAATGTGGTACAACTTAACGTAGAATATATTTTAAGTACTTGTGTCCATGGCGTAAAACATAAAATGCATGTATTCTCATCCTAAAATATTTTTAGAGTTTAAAAATGGGACTATATACTCACAGTAGTAAAAGTATATTAATAATAAGTTTTCAACTTATTAAAAATATGACCGTCGTCCTTGGATTCACGAACCTATAACAATAATAACGATTCAGATAATAATACGACATATGAATAAAATAAAGCAAGTTCATAGAATACTTATATAATAATTTTTAACATTTTTTGTTAGTATTCCATTGTTAGTAGTCCTTTGTTAGTAGTCCAAAATAGTCCGAAAAGTCCAACAGTCCAATAATCAGTATATATATATATATATATATATATATATATATATATATATATATATATATATATATATATATATATATATATATAATCTTAGAATTACCCCACGACGTATTGTATACGTATTGTCTTTGCATCAACCCAAAGACGTATTGTATACGTATTGTCTTAGAATTAACTAAGACGTATTGTGTACGTATTGTCTTAGGATTTATCAAAGCGTATTGTATACTTATTGTGTTAGGACGTACCAAGAATATTATTATACATATATACAATCACAGAATTAACCAAGATTATAATATTTTGTTATACTACTAATAACATGTCCCAATATATATAGGATATAGGAAAAGTTAACAAGGATATGGTTAATATAGTTTTTATAATATAAATGTCGTCCATACAACGTTAATTTTAGCAGATTTTGTTTTGCTCGCTAAATATTCATTACAACTCCGTTTAAAGTGAATCAAATTACTATGGATTCATTAAGAAGTAAATTTTACAAAACCAATTCGAAAATTTCATCCTAAGTAGTAATTTTTAGAGATTTACCCTCTTTTTATGTCGGTGGACAGATTTGGAAAAATCCCGAAATCAACCCAATATATGATTTTTGATAAAATACTTCCACTTTGTCTAAAATCATGAAAAAAAATATTGGAAGTCTTATTTACATATATTAACATATTTATAAAGTCTTAGCCTCGAACTCAAAGTCTAAGATAGGTTTTTAATTCCCAACCCAAAACAGCCCGCTTTTTACCGAATGGAGATTAAAGGATATATGTTAAGTTTCAAGGTGTTCTTCATATGTACAAGTGATAAGTTCTTATATTAACTTAATATAACATCATAATACATATAAATAAGTGTTATTAGAGTTAATTTAGAAAGATTAGGTTAGTTTTTCAAACAAGCTTGGTGTTCACCAAAACAAGTTCTAGTTTTTACAAGTTTTATAAGTATAACAAGATAGCAACTATACAAGGAATTGAACAAGGATTTTGAGAAGTATTTTACCTTGATTATGAAGAGGAAAGTTTCTGAGATTAAAGTATGATATGAGAGCATTCAAGTGTGTGTTTTTAGTTTAAAAAAATGTGGAGTAAAAATGAGTTAAAATGGTCCTTATTTATAAGCTTATAATTTTGGCTTTTAGTGAAAATATCTAAGATAAGTTAAATTGTATTAAGTCATGCATGACATATTAAATTGATTAGGTCATGGATGACATATTACACAAATAATTGTCGATTTCTATTGGTATATACTAATAGTAAATACTTCGAGAAGCTGTGTATAATACGGTAAAAATACCGTATGAATGCGAGTAGAATTCTTGAGGAAATTGAATGGAAATAGGAGTATAGCTATCCTTTATATGTATTGGTATATTATAAAGTGTATTCAATACTTGTAAGGATGTATTTACACTCGTAATACATTATATGTAAATACATTTTAACATAAGTTAATTACGTCGTTTAAATAGTAATATATATTGTTTGAAAACTCTTTAAATTAGTAGTATGAAAAAATATATATAATACTTTGTTAATATACTTAATGATATATTTAATTATCATATTTTCAAGTTAAATATATATAAATTCATATATATATATACACAATAATTAAACAATTAAACAATTAAATCAAGTTATGACGTTCATGAATCGTCGGAATAAAAGGGTGACCAAAAGCTTGTGTAAAAATCTTTTCGGAGGTTCAAGACTTATTAAAATTTATTTCTTATCAAGTCGGAATTATATAAAGATTAAGTTTAAATTTGGTCGGAAATTTTCGGGTCGTCACAACATGTATATGTAAGCATCCTCGTCATTGATAAATTGATGCATGACCATGTATTATGTAATCATTTAAAAACATAAATATGTGTAAGCATCCATTCTCATGAAGCAATTAGAATTTATTGGACCCATATATATTTTCGTTTTGTTTTCCTGCACACTTGTAAAGTCTTATTATCTCGGTTATATATATTTTCATTTTGTTTTCCTAGATGCAGTTCCGTTTTTGTAATTGTGACATTATTGTAATTATTTCGTGTTGATATATATAATATATACTTTCATTGCCGTTAAAAAAATTAGAATTTATTGGACCCATATATACATATACATATGATTAATTAATATTTTTTTTTGGATAGTGTATATACATCCCCATTTATATACGGTACATAATCAGCAAGTATAGCATTAAGCAAATATTTGACCCTGATAATTTTTTTTGGAGCTTTTGAACAGTGGGTTTATATATACGCATCCCCGTTTCATCTTTTCATCCCAAATATTCTGTTTGAATCCCATGCGTAACTTAAAAATCACGAAAAGCTTGATCTTTTAATTGAATGTATGTAAGCATCCAAGAGTAAAAACAGCCAGCAATATAGTATGTAGAGAAAATAAGAATAATGTGAGTTTATAAAAAGAGGAAATTTCCTATTTTACCCGTTTTTACATTTTGAAAAAAAAAATTGACTAAATAAATGTGTGGCTAATAAGTGTTCTCATAAATATATAAAATGAGAACATTTTTAATATATATATATATATATATATATATATATATATATATATATATATATATATATATATATATATATATATATATATATGTATATATATATATATATTAGGTTTTTGAGCCCGTGCGTTACACGTGTGTGTAAAAAACTGTGCAAAAAATGTAATTTGCAGTTCATATTGGTATGCAAATAGCGATACTAAAAAAATAGAAAAAGTTTAAGAATTATTTAAGAGCCCGTGGTGATGACAAATTTTAAAAATTCCTTTAAGAGCCCGTGGTATTAACGAATTCTAAAATTTCTTTTGAGTTTAAGAGCTTGTGGTATTATTTAGTATAAGAATTATTTAATATACCGGCTATACTCATATATATAATGAGATATATATATGAGTATGCAAAAATTAAACTATGATTGACCCATAATTAGAATAAGAATGCGGAACCAGGTTGTTTTGGAAGGTAGAATACGGAGTTACCTATTTATTAATTAAATTAAATATTAATTGTAAATAATAATAATAATTGTAAATAATATATATAATCTATCCATATATAATCTATACATATAACAATCCATAAATAACTTTCAACCACAGTCAAAAATAACTTTTTCATTTATATATATATATATATATATATATATATATATATATATATATATATATATATATATATATATATGAAAAAATGTACTACGTAATTTGTAATTCATATTGGTATGTAAATAACGATACTAAAAAAATAGGAAAGGTATAAGAATTATTTAAGAGCTCGTGGTATTGACAAATTTTAAGTGAGTTTAAGAGATTGTGTTGTTGACAAATTTTAAAAGTTTTGAATTTAAGAGTCCGTGGTGCAAATTAATTTATTTTTTTAAACAATTATTCTTTTGAGTTTAAGAGCCCGTGGTGTTGAGAAATTTTAAAAGTTCTTTTTAGTATAAGAGCCCGTGGTGTTTGACAAATTTTATCAGCTAACATTGACAAAAGAATTCTTAATATTTAATTTATTATATATGTATTAAATGTTAGCTTCTTTGTTTTAGAGTACACACGAAATAGTATATACATATATTTTTAATTATAGTTGAAGTTTGTAAACATGATTATTGTCTAGGGTTTAAATCAAAAACTTATAATCATGTCGTCATCGTCTTTTCGTTTCGTTGTACAGCAAGAATCATGGTTTCTAATTTTAAGTGAGTTTAAGAGATCATGGTGTTGACAAATTTTAAAAGTTTTGAATTTAAGAGTCCGTGGTGCAAATTAATTTATTTTTTCAAACAATTATTCTTTTGAGTTTAAGAGCCCGTGGTGTTGAGAAATTTTTAAAGTTCTTTTTAGTATAAGAGCCCGTGGTGTTTGACAAATTTTATCAGCTAACATTGACAAAAGAATTCTTAATATTTAATTTAATATATATGTATTAAATGTTAGCTTCTTTGTTTTAGAGTACATACGAAATAGTATATACATATATTTTTAATTCTAGTTGAAGTTTGTAAACATGATTATTGTCCAGGGTTTAAATCGAAAACTTATAATCATGTCGTCATCATCTTTTTGTTTCGTTGTACAACAAGAATCATGGTTTCTAATTTTAATAAATTGTGAACTTGATCATAATTCAGGACAGAAACGTATTTTCATAAAAATTAGATCGTTTTTCTTTGTACAATAACCTTCTCAATCTTTTTAATAAATATTTTATTAGTAACATCATATATAGTTTAGGGATGTATGTATAAATATGAAATTCTCTAATATCAGTTTGTAACAATAATCATAGTATAAGGACCAAATCTGTAATTTTAAAATAATATCTATGTAATGTTTTCGTACCTTTAAATAACATATTTAATTGTTTATTTTAATATTGGTAATTAGTACACAATATATTTAATTCATTATAATATAATAATAATAATTGTAAATAATATATATAATCTATATATATAACAATCCATAAATAACTTTCAACCACAATCAAGAATAACTTTTTCGTTTATATATATATATATATATATATATATATATATATATATATATATATATATATATATATATATATATATATATAAGAAAAGATCTGGTGATCTTGAGGTGTTACAATTGATGCAGATTTCGCAATCTGTTTAACAAACTGAGCGTAAAACAAAACGCCTACACAACCTTGACATTACCAACATAATCTAATACATTGAAAGCAACAACACGTGTTCGGGAAAAACAGGACCCCGAGGAAAACAACCAACCAACTGATGTCGTGCCTGTTGTAGCGTTGACGTAACCATCACAAAGAAAACCAAATCAAGAAAGTCCTCACCTGAACCGAAGTCTGCAAATGCGAACCTCAATCCACAAGTCCTACACCTACCGCATCAACCCCCACTCGAACATCTGTAACCAAATCACTTGCCGGGAAACCCAAGAACACCCTCCTCGAGACCGCATCAACCAAAAACCCAGATCATAACCCCGATGGTCAGTATCCAAGCAAACCCCAAAACCGCAGTCAACTCAGAGACCCTAACCTGTCAAGACCCTACCTAACAGACGGACGGGAAACAACCGAGAATATTACTCTAAATCTCCAATCGTTTGGCGCTTAACAACCCTAAAGTCGCTAAGGCGGCAACTACACCGGACCGTTCTGAACTGAAACCGGTAACGAGAAAGATGGAACGAGCGAGATCGGAACAAACTATCACTACAAAGGAGACGCGGACCAAGAGTCCTCACGCTAAAAAAACCCGCAGAGCCCCAAAGGTAAAGCCTATCCTAAACAGACCAAACCAACAACACATCTAGAACCAAAACAAACAGTCCAAACCAACAGTCCAAGCTACTAGCAAAATATAGAGTCCAAACTTAAAGCCCATCTAGATCTACAGGCCAAAAAACCGGCCAAGCTGCTGGAGCTCTGGCGAGTCCACTGAACGACAACACCTCTCGGTGGTGAGGGAACGATGAAGAAAAAGCCGCCATTTTTTGAAAAAGATAAAAAGAGCTTAAAATTCCGGTTAACCGGAAAAAACACCAAACACCACCCACAGATCGAAAAAGAGACAGAGAGTAAACGAAAAAACAAAAGTAACCACTGACCAAACCAGATCGGGACACAAAATCTCTAAGACGAGACTCGCCGCCTGCAACCAAAACTCGCCGAAAAATGGGACCCTCCGCCGGAATAATCAACCCTCGAACCCAACACAGTCAACAAGATCGGATACGACAAACCAACTCAACCTGAGAACACCAGAATACAGAAAGCCGAAGCTTTCATCGCCTGTGAACGTTGTCCCCGTAAAAAAGTTCGCCGAAAAGCTCGAAAACCAGAAGGATACTAGATCTGCAAGGTGGAGAAGGAGGAAACGAAAACAAAAAGCGGTAAAAGAGGTTAGCGGACCAGTCATAAATAAATTTATCATAAGACCAATATCAAACAGTCATAAATAAACTAATCAAGTAATCATTCAATATCATAAGTCATAAATAAATTTATACTCGTAATAAGTTTTAGGCTTGAATAATGCATATAGTAGATATTAAATATTAGACATTAGATTTAAAGATTATTATGTATCACGTTGAACTGTCATCCAAATCATCACCCATCCAATTAGTTTATATTGTGATTCTTGTTGTTTATGACAACTTCTACCTAGTTTTTAAGAATACTTTTCAATTATCTATAGAACACATAAAGAGAGAAAGAGAAGTGAATACTTTATGGAATTGTATTCAAGAGATGTCTTTTGTAAGCTTACATCAAGTGCATATTTATAGTACAACAATACTATACATCTATGACACATGGAACTATCTTTGATACATGGCAACACCATAATGTAAGTAAGCAACATGTATATGTGTTATCACAAAATTGATCATCCACATCATAACCTTGTGGACACATGTCTTGACGAGTTGAATACTTCATATTATAACACTCTCCCTTAGATGACAATTTTGTTGTATTATAGATCAACTAGTACTGCCTCGTTAAAAACCTTGCTAAAGAAAACCCAGTGGAAAAAAACTTTAGCTAAGGGAAAAAAGTGCAACATAGAGTTGAATCCCCCTCAAGTAGACATTCTTGAGCCCTTACATCTTTTGAACATGCCTCATACCAATACTGTGAACATGTTTTCTAAAAATAGTAGTCGGTAGTGCTTTGGTGAAAAGATCGACAGAGTTGTTGCTAGATTGAACATATCTCATTTCAATTTGGTTTTCCTTAATGAGATTTTGAGTATATGTAAAGAATCTTGGAGGTATATGTTTTGTTCTGTCACTTTTGATATACCATTCCTTCATTTGTGCGACACAAGCTGCATTGTCTTCATAGATTAGGGTTGGACTTTTCTGATGTTTTAGTCCACATGAATCAGTAATGAGTTGTGTCATTGATCTCAACCAAAAACATTCTCGAGTTGCTTCATGTAATGCAATAACTTCAACATGATTTGAGGATGTTGCAACAAGTGTTTGTTTTTGAGAACGCCATGAAATTGCGGTACCTCCATTTAGGAACACATATCCAGTTTAAGATTTAGCATTATGTGGATCAGACAAGTAACCTGCATCTACATAACCAACCAAATCTTGTTTTGAATCTTTAGAATAAAATAATCCTAAATCAGTAGTTCCTCAAAGGTATCGAAAAATGTGTTTAATCCCATTCCAATGCCTTTTAGTTGGAGCTGAACTGAATCTTGCTAATAAATTTACTGCAAAGGAAAAGTCAGGTCTCGTACAATTAGTAAGATACATAAGAGCTCCAATGGCACTAAGATATGGAACTTCTTGACCAAGAACATCTTCATTTTCTTCACGAGGACGAAATGGATCATTGTCAACATTGAGTGACCTAACAACCATAGGGGTGCTTAACGGTTTTGCCTTATCCATATTAAAATGTTTCAAAATCTTTTCAGTATAAGTTGTTTGATGTACAAGTAAACCATTAGGCATATGCTCAATCTGCAAACCAAGACAATACTTGGTTTTTCTGAGATCTTTCATTTCAAATTCATTCTTTAAAAGTTGAATAGCTTCATAGATCTCTTTATTTGTCCCTATGATGTTAAGATCATCAACATAAATAGCTATGATCACATATCCAGAAGTTGTTTTCTTAATGAAAACACATGGGCAAATTGGATTATTAGTATACCCTTTGCTTATTAAGTAATCACTTAATCGGTTGTACCATATATGTCCCGATTGTTTCAATTCATATAATGATCTTTGTAATTTAATTGAGTACATTTCTTTGGATTTTGTACTACATACTTCAGGCACCTTAAATCCTTCAGGGATCTTCATATATATATATCACTATCGAGTGATCCATATAGATAAGCAGTAACAACATCCATTAGACGCATTTCTAAATTCTTAGAAACTGCCAGACTGATTAAGTATCTAAAAGTAATTGCATCCATAACAGGAGAATAAGTTTCCTCATAATCGATTCCTAGTCTTTGAGAGAAACCTTTAGCTGCAAGTCTATCTTTATATCTTGTAACTTCATTTTTCTCATTTCTTTTTCGAACAAAAATCCACCTGTATCCCACAGGTTTCACATCTTCAGGTGTGAGAACAATAGATCCAAAAACTTTTCTTTTAATGAGTGATTCTAGTTCAACTCGTATTGCATCTTTCCATTGGGCCCAATCATATCTATTTTGACATTCAATGATAGATTTTGGTTCCAGATCATCATCATCATTCATGATGTCATATGCAACATTATATGCAAAGTTCCCATCGATATATTTTTATATCTTTTTGGTTCCATAATATTTTTGAATGTGCATAATTAATTGCAACTTCTGTATTGACGTCATCAATTTCCTCTTCTAGAGGAGTTTTGAGTTGTGTTTCTTCTGGAACACTTTCTTTCACCTCATTATCAGCTGATTTTCTTTTTCGAGGATTTTTATCTTTGAAACCAACTGGTCTTCCACGTTTTAGACATGGCAAAGATTCTTGAGTGACTTTGTTGCTAGATTTTGGAATTTCAATTCTAGTCGGAGCATTTACTGCTGGTATATATGATTTAGTCACTCTTTTTGTATCTGTAAATGCATCAGGTAATTGATTCGCAAGTTCTTGCATATGCATTATTTTTTGAACTTCTGTCTCACATTGTTTTGTGCGAGGATCAAGATACCTCAATTGAGGTTCACACCATGAAACAATCTTTTCTTGATTTTTCATTTCTCCCCCTAATGTAGGGAATGATGTTTCATCAAAGTGACAATCTGCAAAACGTGCTGTAAAGACATCACCCGTCATGGGTTCAATATATCTTAAAATAGAAGGTGTGTCATATCCAACATATATGCCCATCCTTCTTTGAGGACCCATTTTTGTGTGTTGTGGTGGTGAGATAGGAACATAAACCGCACAACCAAATAACCTAAGATGGGAAATGTTTGGCTATTGGCCAAAAGCAAGTTGCAAGGGAGAATATGTATGACTTGCACTTGGTCTAATGCGAATCAATGATGCAGCATGCAAAATTGCATGACCCCATATAGACACTGGGAGTTTTGTTCTCATTATCAATGGTCTAGCTATTAGTTGCAAGCGTCTAATTAATGATTCAGCTAAACCATTTTGTGTATGGACATGGGTAACAGGATGTTCAACAACAATCCCTATAGACATACAATAGTCATTAAATGCTTGAGATGTAAACTCACCAGCATTATCAAGTCTCGCCCTTTTAATGGTGTAATCAGGAAAATGTGCTCTCAATTTGATAATTTGGGCAAGAATCTTTGCAAATGCCATATTTCGACTTGATAATAGACAAATATGAGACCATCTACTAGATGCATCTATTAGGACCATGAAATATCTAAATGATCCACATGGTGGATGAATCGGTCCACATATATCACCTTGAATTCTTTCAAGAAATATTGGTAATTCTTTATCAATCTTAAGAGGTGATGGTCTTGTTATCAATTTTCCAAGAGAGCATGATGTACATGAGACATTTGCATCAGAAGGGAGCTTCTGGTCCCTCAATGGATGTCCATGTGTATTTTCAATTATCCTTTTCATCATTGTTGATCCTGTGTGGCCTATTCTCTCATGCCACAATTTCAATAATTTAGGATCACAATATTTTTCATTCATATGTACTTCAGGTACATTTATATGTGTATAATGTAATCCAGAATCAAGTCTAGGTAGTTTTTCAACTACACGATTCTTGTCAGTGATACTCAAATACTTTTCATTTTTTGTTGTCACTGACTGATAATCATATCCATTATGGTATATATCAGAGAAACTTAACAAGTTTCTCTTTGACTCTGGAGAAAATAAGGCATTATTTATCAAAAAATATGTACCATTTGGTAATATGAATTTTGCCTTTCCTGCTCCTTTTATCAAGTCTGCAGGACCTGATATTGTATGTATAGTTCATTCTGTTGGTTTCAAATCAATGAAATATTTCTTAGATTTGAGTATAGTGTGTGTAGTACCACTACCTGCAATACAAATATCTCCACCATTTGATTGATGTTGTACTCCAGCATGATTCATATTGATCTTCAAAACATTGAAATTAGATAATAATAAGTACATAAATATTTAAACATATCACACACAAACATGTTACAAAGAGAAGTACATGACAAAGACACTTAGTAAATATAAATATAGCATAGATCAATGATCTAATACTATTTATTCATGAGAGACACATAAGATAAGCATTTAAAAATCTAAGCCATCGAAGAACTCTGAAGTTGGTTCGGCCTTGACCAAATCAAGGTTATCCACATGATTCACTTCCTTTTCATTATCTTTTAAGGATTTTTTATAGAGCTTAACAAGATGTTCAGGTGTTCTACATGTTCTAGCCCAATGGCCAACACTACCACATCTGTAACAAGGTTCTTCAGGATTCCTTGAAGAGTTTCCTTCAACATTTTGTTTGGTGGGCTTATTTGGTGGTTGTGGTCTATAAATTCGTGTATTATCATTTCTTTGACCATATCCACTGTGACGACCCGGAAATTTCTGACCAAATTTAAACTTAATCTTTATATAAGTTCGACACGATAAGCAAATTCTGTAATGTTGAGTCTCGAAAACTTTGGAACAGTTACATGAATGCATTTGTCCATTTTGACCATTCCCGACGATTCACGAACAATTGTTTGTAAATAAATATGTATATATATAAATGTAATTATATGTATATTAATTTGAAATTATAAAATATAATTTAAGCATTTGAATTAAATATGTAAAATAAGATACTAAATAATTAAGTGTAATTTAAAATGAATATATGTATAAATGATTTCTATGATCATATGTATATTGGAATGTATTTATAAAAGTTATGGGTATTATATGTCGAAATTTTTTAGAAAATAATATATCAAGTAAATATATATATATATTAAAAATATATAAGCCAATTATATTTAATATGCAAACACATATAATATAATGTATTTATATTAAAGCATATAAATAATAAACATATGGTATAAATTTAATATATTAATATGATTACTGTAATTACAGATATGATTGTTATACTAATATCAATATCAATATTAATACTAATATTAAAAATTTAGTGATAGTATTATTATTATTTTAAAAAGATAATATATGAAGATGAAAATTTATACATATAAATTTTTATTATATTATTGTTATCATTGTTAATATCATTGTCATGTTATAATGAGTAGTAAACTTTTGATTAAGATTAAGATTATTATTATTTTTACCATTATCATTAAAATCATTATTTTTAATATTATTAGAAAATAATACAATTAATTATTTGTATCATTAAGAATAATATTATTATCATTCTTATAGATTATTATTAATAAACTTATTAAAAAGTATCAAGTTGGTTATTATTAAGATCCTCATATTATTATCATTATTTTCTTATTTATTATTAAAAGTATTTTATTAATAATAGTTAATATAATTATTATTAAGAAGTATTAATATTATTATTATCCTATTAATATTTGATGTTAAGTGTAATATTAATACAAGTATATAAAAATGATTAATTATAATTACTGATATACGATTATACCTATATATATATATATATATATATATATATATATATATATATATATATATATATATAGATTAAGATATATAAAGAAATAGATTGTTGCATTATATATATAAAAGAACAGATAGATATATATTTCGTTAATTATACAGATACATTATAGGATTCAGTTTCACATATCCGTCAATTACTATATCTGATTTTGTTTGAACCTCTTTAGTTGTTATATATCCAAATCGATCGTACAAATCATTCTTTAAAAACAAAAATTGTTAGCAGTCTGTATCAAGCTTTATATCTTTTTATATTCTTATTTATTTTGTCTGATTGAGAAGATTATTAACCACGAGCTTACATATAAACGATCAATTCTGTTAGAACTGAACCACTTCAATTCCTTTTCACTATCATTATCGATTACCAAAAATAATAAACTCAAATTGTTGAATTAAAATAAAAACAGAACCAGTATACAGCTCGGTTCCCTGTTATTGTACAAAATTTTCAAAAACTTCGAAAACCAATTAATTTTCAAAATGTATAAATGCATTTGTGTTGGAAACCTTCTACTCAAACTATCTGGAAATATTCAACTCTCAATTATTCATATCGTGTTCGAATTTGAGAGTCAAAGTTCTATTTTTTTTAAAAGTCAACAATTTTGTTCATCGCAAAATTTGATTTCAGTTTGAAGTTCCAGGTTCAATTGAGGTTACAGAGAGATTTTAGGAGAGATTTGAAACAACTTTCATGTTATGATCGTGGTCTATAACAGCCTTTAAATTCGGATTTGATTTTAACCTCAAACGTGTTCTTCAGCGAAGTTCAATTTTATTTTATTTCTTTGTTTTAATTAATACAAAAACTCTGTGATCGTTCTGTATAAGTTTTAAATATTAAGATTTATTAGTAAACCCAATTTTACTTGAGTTAGATGTAACAACCCAACATTGATTTACCAAAAACACGACACCAAAAAAAATTTCTGTGACTACCCATCTGGACGGCGTCCAGAAATCGGGACGGCGTCCAGCCTTTACAACTGGGACGGCGTCCCAATGAACTAAAAAGTACTGATCAATTTTTGTTTACACGCGAGCGAAAAACTCGCTCCCCGACACTTTTCAACGAAACCATTTTCACAATATGACATATTAAGTAAAACTAAGATATTGCCACCATAAAAACAAGTTTTACAACCCCGGGCTCACAATGACCCGTTTTACAAATAAAGTAGCAGTTTCGACCCATTTATCTCTTTAGACGGATTAGAACTCTACAACCCAACCCGATACCAAGAGCATAATCCCGGGGACTACCAAAACCCCATCCGCGTCCAATTATCCGAAAGCTACCCCATCAAGCCCAACCGCTCCTTCACGTCTAGTCTAACAACTAGCTAGCATCAATAACACAATACCTGTAAAAAGGTAAACAACGAGAGGGGTAAGCCGAGGCTTAGTGAATGCAATAATTATACACATACATATATAATATACCTACTTGCAAACACTTACTCACATACCGCATACATGCTAGCAACACAATTAGCTTATCATCACAATTACAAGCTATAACCTCCAATAATCAAGCTAGCATAAGAAAAGCATATATAATATGAACAAATATAATATGCTTACGCTACAACACAAATAACCATGGTTAACCAATAGTACAAGGGAACGGCGCTCGTGAAAACGCCATCGGTGTTCATAACATCCGTTAGGGCACTTAACACCTCGCACCACTAACCCCTAGGGTGGCACCTTAACACCTCGGCACATCACCCCGAGTGGCATCTTAACACCTCGATGCAACACTCATTATTTTACGGAGTGGTGTCTTAACACCTCGACACTACACTCCTAGGTGGCATCTTAACACCTCGATGCTACACCCGAGTGGCATCTTAACACCTCGATGCTACACTCTTCACGTGAAACATGGTGTCTTAACACCTCGACACTACACATTTCACGCTACAACAAATAGATACATTATATACCTACGCATATAATTATTCCACTCACCTTATCACGTCGGTGGTGATTTAGCACTTCCGTATGCTTCGAGCAAGGTACCTAATACATAATACACATTCAATACACAACTTGTGGAATTAACCACAATACTCACTCACACCTAAAACCGCCCATAAAATGGCCAAGACTCATCTTTAATTACTAAAACTAGTGATGTAAGTCTACTAACACCAATTAGCATAAACTTAGGGTGTTTCATACCCATTTCACCCAATTAGGTCAACCTTAACTCATTTGACCCATTTCAACACTTATACATACCATTTTAGCCAAACATGACCCATTTACAATTCTTCCATCATTTACAAGTGTATTAATGACTAATCAACACAATTTAACACTTACAACTTCAATTCACATGGCCAAACCCTAGATCATAGCTATTAGGGTTTTCCTTATCTCAACATAACCCAAATTCACCCATTTTACCCCCAAATGGGTCTTACAAGTTCCAACACTCCTAAAATCACTAATACTAGTGATTATACCCCACTTACAAACCTTAAACATACTTAAATCATTAACCAACCCAAAACCCGCAAAATATCAAAATAGTGGGTTTCCATAAACCCTCTTCATCATCTAAAAGGGTTTTACAAATAACAAGCTCAAACCCTAAATGTACACAAGAATCTTAACAATGAAATTCAGAGTTGAGACTTACCAATACTACC
This sequence comes from Rutidosis leptorrhynchoides, assembly GCF_046630445.1. Classification (NCBI taxonomy): domain Eukaryota; kingdom Viridiplantae; phylum Streptophyta; class Magnoliopsida; order Asterales; family Asteraceae; genus Rutidosis; species Rutidosis leptorrhynchoides. The sequence goes on from NC_092333.1 coordinate 543,601,612, forward strand.
AAAATGTAGCCGTGAATGAAAGGAACAACTTTAACTCTCGAGCTTTGACCCAAAACGCTCATCTTCTTCACCAAACCAAGCTTTCTCACTCTAAATTAACCCTCTCTCTCTAAAATAAGATGAGAGTGTTTTGTGTGGGTGAGAATGAGCTCCAAATGGAGTTCTAGATCATTTTTGATGATCCCAAACCGACCCCAAGTGAAAAGACTCAAATACCCCTTTTAATTTGAGTAAAATTGAGCTGCTGGCCCGTCAGGCCTTCTGGACGGCGTCCAAAAAGCTTGGACGGTGTCCTAACCTTCATTGTTGGACGGCGTCCCAAAATCTGGACGGAGTCCCAATGAACTGAGTCTGAAACTGAACTTGTTTTGGTCGTAACTTTCAAACCGTAACTCCGTTTTCGACGAATCAAATATCGTTGGAAACGTAATGAGATTTACTATCCAATGGTAAGGTTTTAGAACATCAACTCCAATTTATTTGAGATCCAAATATACACTTACATGCCTAGTATTTCGAATGTCGTTCGAAATAACTCGTAACTAAAAACCGGGTGTTACAACTCTCCCCCACTTAAATTGGATCACGTCCTCGTGATCCGCACAAACACTAGAAGTTAAGAACTTCTCCCACGAACATTTCCGCTTCCAACGCGGAGTCACACAAGTAGTAAACTCATCCGAATCCTCGCTTCGTGCACTAACGCATCATAATACAACAACCGTACTTCACAATCGTCCTAAAAGAAGGACAATTCACCGACAACCATCGTCGTCACACCTCACGATTCCTACAAAACACAACAAAGCCCGTCATCCATAACATCATCCGTGAATTTTAAGATCCCACCACACGCTAATGATCACTAGCGTGCACTACCGCAATAAACGATATCTCATACACTCAACGTCCAGAATTTCCATTTAGGAAATACGAAAAATACCACATTTTCCTTCAAGTTCTCACGGCTGCAACACGCAACAAGCGTCATCCATAACTATATCGCCCTATGCGATCTTCTAAATTCACTACGCCGCGAACCAAGTCTTACATTAATCCAAATCGAGAAGGATTCATGCTTCCTTAAAATTTCGTACTCATTCGGTTCATAACCGTACTACTCGACCGATCATTCCTGAATATTCTTTAGGGCAAGAACCAAACTCCCTCCGGCTCTACACCGGATCATTCCTTCAACGAAAAAAATTTAATAACCCCGCAATAACACTTAAGAAGCACCACTTTCCCGCCGATCGATCCACACACGATTATACGTCACTGGATTAATCCAGGACGACAATAATACACCACGAATTAGACGAAACATCAACACATCGTCATAGGGTTTCTCCTCTGAACCATACAATACAGCTTCCTAGTACTAGTATTGAAGCTATTCGTATACCAAAATCCCGTCAACGGCGAATCATCATCACAAAATTTCCGCAATTCGCCACACGACTCAAAAAAATATTCACCATGCCGGGTGAACTTTCCTACCTAGACCGTCCGTTAAGGATGGTCTCAATATTTCAATGCAACTAACAGTCGCATCACTAGGGAGCACACTCTCGCAAACAAACAACATTTGCGTGTCTCGATGTGAGGCAGTCAAAATCGACACTCTCCTCCTCACATTCGTACATAAAGTGGAATAATCCACTGACAATCTCCACGATTGCGTTTCCCGATAGGGAAAATACGATATTCGTCACGATATCGAACTGTTCTCATTCAATTATACTGTCCGGGTTTCACGACAACCTAGATTTTTCACTACGGGAGAACCCGCAACGACAACTTCATTCTCTCTCTCCGGGATCTCAAACTTCACATTTGTCTCATACCGCACATTGGTACTACACGACCACCTTACATAGGAAGTCTTACACTTCCTTCGATCCCATCATCACAATCTTCACCATAACATTCTCGAGTTGTAACTCACAATCGTAAAGCACGATCTCGAGTCGACATTAGCAACTCGTCACTCTTCCTCGTTAGGAGCTCCGAATACCCATTGAGGCTTAGCATGGTACGCTCCAACATTTCACTATACATAACACCACTGGAGTTTTCCTCGGGCGGCAGTAAAAACTCCCCCACTTAGGATTTATCTCCCTATTCTCACCGCCAAGATGATAACATCCCGCGGAATTGTAATTCCACGTCACACCTGACCATTCTCACCGTTGGTCATAAACATCAATTCACCGCAAATTCGCTTTAGGCTCTCAGAGCCGACATGCATAATCACTTGAGACGTAGTACACGCGATGAAATCGCACCTTCATACCACACTTCACAACTAACTACCTTAATCGTTCGAAAAGCAAACTCCACCAAAGTCTTACATATGCCTCTAAGCCTAGGCATATGTCACGCCGCTTACTTAGTCGTGATTCTCAGTCGAGATCACCCGACCTTCCACTTGACGAATCGTTATCAACAATTGCTCACTCTCATAGAGAAGAGTGACCAATTCTGACACCATAATTGCGTCCACCACAATATCAACACTTCATCAAAACCCTTCGGACTAACCGACCATTAAGTCCGTCACCGGCTCACCGGTCATCTTTACCCGTCTATCACTTAAGAGCAACAAGATTCGCTCACCCGTCACTTCATAAGAAGTATTCGTCACAATGCTCTTAAACTTCGACTTTCGCAACCGTCGAATTACCATCACCCGTCGATCACTATTATAATCTCCGATGCTTCCAAGGGTATCTCACGGGCACCCTAAGCACAAAGTGATCACACCACTACCGGAGTTGAACATTACACTAGCAGGTATAAAAAGGCACCTGATGCAGTGTCATGCAGACTCCCACCACAATCAAATGAATTTTAGAAAATTGATCTTTAGGTTCCATACACCCGATGTCACCCATCTCTCTATAATAATGACCCGAAGTCATACCTACCCGACAACCTTACGGTTTATTATCTTATCGAAAGTTCCTAGCGATCACACGCTACCCGCAGTTTCCACAAGGCCAAACGATATAGCCTAATGAGGCCCTTCATCTAACACAAGGAGATGCTCGGGGATACCAAGTCTTACACCCTTCTACATCTCGATAAAACCACTACTACAAGGGATATTCCATTAGGAATTTTGCCCTATAATCTACACCACACTAACGTAATCAACATTACACGGGTCCCACTCCCATGAGTTTAACGACCCGAAGACTCCTCGATTCGCCAATTCCAAGGCGACTCACAACAAGAATCCTAACACGATTCTCTAATCACACACTCTACCGAGTGTAACTCAAAACTACAATCATTAGACTTGTCGCATTCCATTACGGAATTCAAGTCCTCGTCGCACACACGCAAGCGTAAATCGGTCATCCTAGTTACGATGGGTAACTAAAACCAATTACAATCTCAATAATGCACCCACTACTTAGGGTGGCTAAGCACGCACCAAACTCGTGAGTTGGCTCGCTCACTTAACTAACCGATTCCATCGTACACTTCCCGACTCACAAAGAACCTGATGTGATAACAAGCACATCACTCGAGACTACTATATCCTAGGAACCAATAAAAGATTCATAATTCATCCCGTTCTACCCCAACCATGCCACGTCTCCTCCGTTCGGTACTTGTCATGTCATGTTTAGTGTCAAGATACACTTTCGTAATAATGGTGATCGGTCACTATTACAAATGCGTACCTTACCATTTTCACATGGTCACGCAAAGTACTTTATCTGGACTGACGCAACATTCACACAAAATAACACGCGACATTTCCTAGTACCCGAATGACCAAAGTCCTTACCGCGAACTTGATCACTCAAACCACCAAGTATTCGAGTCTCTCCAATAGATTCGTCCCTAGGTCACCGCACGAAATAGATACCTGTATATATATATACACCTATATACAATATAATAATAAATGTACACAAGTACACCGCAACAACAAGTCAACCTACAACCTAGGTGACTATCACTAAAACAACGTCCAAGTTCGACTACTTACATTAGACACTAGCAATCTAAGGCACTAATTTACTCACGAAATAAGGCCCCACATCATCACACTTTGGACAAAAACAAGTCCTAGTTAGTCACCTACTCTAAGGCACTAACAAATCTCAATCCGACCCGTAATCCTACAAGTCCCGCAAATAACGCACAACCATCAATAAGTCTAAGACTAGGCACCTATTCCAAGGTCAGCTAATTCCCTTAGACTATGCTCTGATACCACTTGTAACAACCCAACATTGATTTACCAAAAACACGACACCAAAAAAAATTTCTGTGACTGCCCATCTGGACGGCGTCCAGAAATCGGGACGACGTCCAGCCTTTACAACTGGGACGACGTCCAAGGATTTGGGACGGCGTCCCAATGAACTAAAAAGTACTGATCAGTTTTTGTTTACACGCGAGTGAAAAACTCGCTCCCCGACGCTTTTCAACGAAACCATTTTCACAATATGACATAATAAGTAAAACTAAGATATTGCCACCATAAAAACAAGTTTTACAACCCCGGGCTCACAATGACCCGTTTTACAAATAAAGTAGCAGTTTCGACCCATTTATCTCTTTAGACGGATTAGAACTCTACAACCCAACCCGATACCAAGAGCATAATCCCGGGGACTACCAAAACCCCATCCGCTTCCAATTATCCGAAAGCTACCCCATCAAGCCCAACCGCTCCTGCACGTCTAGTCTAACAACTAGCTAGCATCAATAACACAATACCTGTAAAAAGGTAAACAACGAGAGGGGTAAGCCGAGGCTTAGTGAATGCAATAATTATACACATACATATATAATATACCTACTTGCAAACACTTACTCACATACCGCATACATGCTAGCAACACAATTAGCTTATCATCACAATTACAAGCTATAACCTCCAATAATCAAGCTAGCATAACAAAAGCATATATAATATGAACAAATATAATATGCTTACGCTACAACACAAATAACCATGGTTAACCAATAGTACAAGGGAACGGCGATCGCGAAAACGCCATCGGTGTTCATAACATCCGTTAGGGCACTTAACACCTCGCACCACTAACCCCTAGGGTGGCACCTTAACACCTCGGCACATTACCCCGAGTGGCATCTTAACACCTCGATGCAACACTCATTATTTTACGGAGTGGTGTCTTAACACCTCGACACTACACTCCTAGGTGGCATCTTAACACCTCGATGCTACACCCGAGTGGCATCTTAACACCTCGATGCTACACTCTTCACGTGAAACATGGTGTCTTAACACCTCGACACTACACATTTCACACTACAACAAATAGATACATTATATACCTACGCATATAATTATTCCAATCACCTTATCACGTCGGTGGTGATTTAGCACTTCCGTATGCTTCGAGCAAGGTACCTAATACATAAGTACACATTCAATACACAACTTGTGGAATTAACCACAATACTCACTCACACCTAAAACCGCCCATAAAATGGCCAAGACTCATCTTTAATTACTAAAACTAGTGATGTAAGTCTACTAACACCAATTAGCATAAACTTAGGGTGTTTCATACCCATTTCACCCAATTAGGTCAACCTTAACTCATTTGACCCATTTCAACACTTATACATACCATTTTAGCCAAACATAACCCATTTACAATTCTTCCATCATTTACAAGTGTATTAATGACTAATCAACACAATTTAACACTTACAACTTCAATTCACATGGCCAAACCCTAGATCATAGCTATTAGGGTTTTCCTTATCTCAACATAACCCAAATTCACCCATTTTACCCCCAAATGGGTCTTACAAGTTCCAACACTCCTAAAATCACTAATACTAGTGATTATACCCCACTTACAAACCTTAAACATGCTTAAATCATTAACCAACTCAAAACCCGCAAAATATCAAAATAGTGGGTTTCCATAAACCCTCTTCATCATCTAAAAGGGTTTTACAAATAACAAGCTCAAACCCTAAATGTACACAAGAATCTTAACAATGAAATTCAGAGTTGAGACTTACCAATACTACCAAAATGTAGCCGTGAATGAAAGGAACAACTTTAACTCTCGAGCTTTGACCCGAAATGCTCATCTTCTTCACCAAACCAAGCTTTCTCACTCTAAATTAACCCTCTCTCTCTAAAATAAGATGAGAGTGTTTTGTGTGGGTGAGAATGAGCTCCAAATGGAGTTCTAGATCATTTTTGATGATCCCAAACCGACCCCAAGTGAAAAGACTCAAATACCCCTTTTAATTTGAGTCAAATAGAGCTGCTGGCCCGTCAGGCCTTCTGGACGGTGTCCAAAAAGCTTGGACGGCGTCCTAACCTTCATTGTTGGACGGTGTCCCAAAATCTAGACGGAGTCCCAATGAACTGAGTCTGAAACTGAACTTGTTTTGGTCGTAACTTTCAAACCGTAACTCCGTTTTCGACGAATCAAATATCGTTGGAAACGTAATGAGATTTACTATCCAATGGTAAGGTTTTAGAACATCAACTCCAACTTTATTTGCGATCCAAATATACACTTACATGCCTAGTAATGTCGTTCGAAATAACTCGTAACTAAAAACCGGGTGTTACATTAGATTACTGGCTTTGATCTCTGGTCATTCGAATTGAATTAAAGAAGAAATAAGAGGATAACTTAATAGGGGTTAAATATAAAAGGTTTCTGTAATATTTCGGAAAAAGGGAAATAGCCCAGCTAGTTTGGTGTGGTGATGGGTATACGGGAGGTCGTGGGTTCGAGCCCGGCTTTGGGTAGTTTCTTTTTAAATGGCTTTTCAAAGGTAGTTGCTATTTTTAAAATTTATATTATCATTATTATTATTATTATTAATTATTATTATTATTATTATTATTATTATTATTGCTATTGTGATTAATAATATAATTATTACTATTGTTATTATTACTAATACAAATTTATGATCATTTATTATTATTGTTATTATCATCAAAGTTATAATTAGAATCATTATTATTATATCTAAAAGTATTATAATTATCATTAGTATTATTATGAGAATTATTAGTATTATTATTATTGTTAATATAAATATTTGTATTATTATTATTATTATTATTATTATGATTATTATAACTCTGAACATAATAAAATTCATTGTTATTTCATTAATACTAGTATTAGAATCATTTTATATTATTAGAATTAGTATTTATTATTAACTTAAGTATTATTAAAATTATCATTTGTAATAAAATTGTTATAATTATTATTAATATTAAATATTAGGTATTATCATCAAAAATTATTATTCTCATTACAATTATTATTAAGTTTATCATTTTTATTAAAAACTACGGTTTATTATTAAAACTATTATTTATATTAATAGAAGTATTAATATTACTATCATTAATATTAGTACTATCACTATTAGAACTACTTCTGCTAAAATTATACTAGTATTATTATAACTACTGTCATGATAAATAAAAGATATATATATATATATATATATATATATATATATATATATATATATATATATATATACATATCAATATATTTTATACATATAACCTAACAAAAATTAATATTCCTAAGTATTTAAAATATATAAAATGAATATATGAGAACATATATATTATTAATATAAAAATAACATAATTAATAAAGTTATATCAATATAATTTTGATCAATTACAATTATGTGTATTAATAAATATCCAAATGATATAGGTTCGTGAATCTGAGGCCAACCCTACACTTGTTCAATGTCGTCATATGTATTTTTACTACAAAATACAGTACCGTGAGTTTCATTTGCTCCCTTTTTAAATGATTTTGCAATATATATTTTTGGGACTGAGAATACATGCGCTGCTTTTATAACTGTTTTACAAAATAGATACAAGTATGCGAAACTACATTCTATGGTTGGATTATTAAACCGAATATTACCCCTTCAAGTCTGGTAGCCTAAGAATTAGGGAAATGACCCCTAATTGACGCGAATCCTAAAGATAGATCTATGGGCCTAACAAACCCCATTCTGGAATTTGGAATTCTTTAGTACTTCGATTTAAATGGTAATTGCGATTGCCAATATTTATGGCATATTTACGAGTATGCGAGGGATATTCTATATGCATTATGTTAATGTCGGTTACCAGGTGTTCATCATACGAATGATTTTTATACACTTGCGAGTGTAAGGTTATTTGTGAAAAATGAAAATCTTGTGGTCTATTAAAATGATTGAAATGAATGTTTAAGATAAACTAATGAACTCACCAACCTTTTGGTTAACACTTGAAAGCATGTTTATTCTCAGGTATGAAAGAAATCTTTGCATTTGCTCATTTTAGAGATATTACTTGGAGTCATTCATGACATATTTCAAAAGACGTTGTATTCGAGTCGTTGAGTTCATCAAGATTATTATTAAGTCAATTATAGTTGGATATATTATGAAATGTTATGCATGCCGTCAACTTTCGATGTAATGAAAGTGTCTTTCAAAAACGAATGCAATGTTTGTAAAATGTATCATATAGAGGTCAAGTACCTCGCGATGTAACCAAATATAATATGTTCATCCAGATAGATTAGGATGGGGCATTAGAGTTGGTATCAGAGCGGTGGTCTTAGCGAACCAGGTATTGCATTAGTGTATCTAACTGATAGTTGTTTAGATGCATTAGTGGGTCTGGACTTCGACCGTGTCTGCATGTCAAAAGTTTTGCTTATCATTTCGTGTCGAAAATTACCTGCTTATCATTCTTAATGATTCACTTGCTTATCATTCTTAGTCTAGACACATCTTACTGCATTGATTGCATGAATAGTGTATAGACAAATTCACATCTTAGCATATCTGCTAATCCATATCTTAGCGTATCTGTTACTGTAGACTTTATCTGACACGTCTCCCTAATTCCCTCCATAAGTTACGGGATTTTCTGTACTATGTATATGTATTCTATGTAATTAGAATATCATCCGATATCCGAAAATCATTTCATATCAAAAACCCTTTATCTAACCGTACAAGATGGAACTCGCAACTAGTTCAAGATTCTCGGCTTCCGACAGCTATTCCGATATGGATTCCCACTCGAGCTCCGAAAGCAGTGTGACCGGAATGGATCAACCAATTAGCCATCATCTATTCTGGATGAATTGGAGATGGGTTTGTAGTATACTTAGTCATTGGAGACAAGAAGAAGGTGATCCCTTCCATCCACCACATTGCCCTCTTGGTGAAGAACCTGAAGCACTTACCGGCGAACCTATCTGAAACACCATTTTCTCTCTCATTTACAGGGTATCTCCACACGATTATATTATATCCACAATTCTAAACCTTATTCATCCACTCGTTCCGACCGACAATCATCCCGGAATAATAGAAGAAGTCAACGAGCTTCACGTTCGAGTAATCAATTTGGAAAATGTGGTGCAAAACCTACCAGCTTCAACAACAGCACCGGCAACACCAGTACCACCAACAACCCAAGTTTCCACATCACATGCCTCAACATCTCATTTTTTACCTCGAGCATAATCATCGTTCTACGAATCGTTCTACATCGTTTATCTTCATTCTACATGATGATTATATAATTTCTAATGTTTTAGAGATTATGTACTCTAGTTGTAACCGTAAATCAAATGAGTTTAATATCATATTACCTCATTAAATCCATGATTACATCTAAAGATAATATATATGTATATATATTTTCATAACGATTGTAATTAAAAAAAAATTGTACAAACTGTTAATGGTGAAAATATTTTAACGGGTAGGTAATACCCGAGAAATATTTAGATTTCACATTAATAAGTTACACTATACAACCTTCGAATCTGATTCAACCGTCATTTACTATTCTACCTATATCCACAGATATACGAATTCGTTCATCGCAGAATAACCATTTTCATTCAATTTCATATATCGGATTTTTACCTATCAGAATGCAACAAGTGGCATAATGAAGAAAACATTGGACAAAATAAAATTTTTAGAAACAAGCAAATTAACTATGAGAAAAATTTTGTTAAGAATTCACGCTAACTGTTCCTAGCTAACTGTTCCTAGCTAACTGATTACATTTTATTTATCGTAATTTATTTATCGTAATTTATATTCTCGCAATTTTATTTATCGTCATTTAATTTCTGTTATTTAATTTACTCACTTTAAATATCGGGACACGTATACAAGGTTTTGACATATCATATCGACGCATCTATATATATTATTTGGAATAACCATAGACACTCTATATGCAGTAATGATAGAGTTAGCTATACAGGGTTGAGGTTGATTCTTAAATAATATATATAATTTGAGTTGTGATCGAGTCTGAGACATGTACACGGGTCACGATACATATTAATTAATTCGAATATTATATATTAAACTATATATGAATTATTGGACTGTTAACTGTGGACTATCGACTGTGGACTAATAACATTGGACAATTAAAATGAGTTAAAATATTAATTATAACATATGAAACTAAACATTTCTTCAAGTTTTCCACTTGATTTCATCTTAAACCTCATTTGTATCATGATGATTACAATCTGTGTTCAAACCTTTCATGATTCTTGAAAACACCTCAATCGAGAGGATGAAACAACCACAACTTCATCTACGGAAGGAAAGATTTATGCATATAGTTATGCACTTGAAAACACTCAGAACCTGAGTAAATGTTTAACATGTATCTGTGCTAGCTCCTTTGGCATTGTTATTACCGAAAATAACTTTGCAATTCCTTTTCAAATTAGCCAATTTTGTCACAGCTCCAGCAAATCAACATCGATCTTTCATTCAAATAAGTCTTATTATAACATTGATATATACGTTTGCCCCTTCATCATCGTTACCGGAGAACCGTTTATATCCCATCACATTAGCAGTAAACTTACCAGCAACTTCATTACTCATTGGCTTAAGTCTCTCCGAAGAACCCTTATATTGTTCATTAATGCCTTATCTTATACTCATCCACATCTTATAACGAGAATTACTATACCAATTACCGGGAATTATCAATCAGTATTTTGAATCTCGCAATGTTCCTACATCAACAGTTATATGTATACATATAACATTTATCTCATAGAATTATGATCTTCCATTCTGAAATTTTTAAGAGCATTCAGTCTACAAATCAATACTCTGAATATTGAAAAGTTGAATGAAGTAGCAGAAACTGTAGACAACTGTAAACGATCGTAACAGTCAGAAGTTTGATGGTAAAGAAGGATACGTTGGAAAAGCTCAGAAAAGTTGGAACTGGAAAATAGATTGAGCTAACCACGAAGGAGACCAAGGACAAATACAAGAACCATACCCTATATTCAAAGAATCTAGATAATTCTGGATCCGATGAAATCTTTAGAGAATATCTTGCTCCGAAGTCATGTTAAAATCGTGCGGAAAAATTTTTCTTCATCAACCTTCGAACTTAAAAATTCCAAAATATCATCATAAATATCTTCGATATTTATGAAGATATTTTCATAAATATTCTCGTCCGAAATTATTTATCTCTTCGTGCTATCTATATTACATCATAAAGGAAACTACTTTAGTTTCTAAATTTCTTTAAAAATTCTAGTTTGAAATATGAATGATTTTGAAGTAGTGTTGGAAACTGATGCATGAGTTAGTATAATATAATGACACTTGATCAACGTGATTATATTACAGTAAGTCATGCTGAGTTTCTAATGGGACGTGATGATTCACAGATCATAACGTCATCATGTGCCATGTTACATAAATCTTTCGTTCTACTTAAGTTCTGAACATATCAAGAAAGAATATCCTTGATAGTTCTATTCTCAGAACTTCAGGTAATTTGACAAATTAAATCATGCGATTACGTTCTTTCTTGTTTAGAACATTAAGTTCATTAGAAATTCCATACTTACGAATTCTGGACCATTACTCGCTGTACTAGAGGTCGAGAAGAGAATAAAAATGCAAAGAGCTCCAAAATATAAGAGAAAATATAAAGCCCAATAACAACGCGGAGGTTACAAACCGTGGATATTAATACGAATAGCAATATAAAGACACGGTAGAATTAAGAATAGTATCACCCCAAGATAATAGTAGAAGTAACCTGATTATTCTGGTAAAAGATTAAAAAGAAGGATGCCAGAAATGATAATTAGGAAAATATCAAGGATTAGAACTGGATTAAGCATTTCACAATCTTTTGGATGTATGAATTAAGAAAGAAAGTATTGAAATGATGAAAGTAATGGAACGGAGGAAGTTGATTTATAGTAAAAATGTCCGACAGAGCAATTAGGACTGATAACCGCATTTAATTATAGAGATCCTAATTTTCTTAATTACCGAAGAATCAAATCTTTTAGATTTCAAAGATTTTCTCTAAATTCCTTGAATATCATAAATCCACCGTGACTACATCAAAAGTTAAATCTTTATCTCAATCTTTTGTGACAACTTCACTCGAACGCTCCGCATAATCGAATTATTTTATCTATATTTATCAATAATGATAAAACTCTAATTATTAACTTATATTCGTCATGAAAACATTTTTATTGTTAGCCATGACCACCTCACTCAAATTTCGGGATGAAATTTCTTTAACTGGTAGGTACTGTGACGACCCGGAAATTTCCGACCAAATTTAAACTTAATCTTTATATAAGTTCGACACGATAAGTAAATTCTGTAATGTTGAGTCTCGAAACCTTTGGAACAGTTACATGAATGCATTTGACCATTTTGACCATTCCCGACGATTCACGAACAATTGTTTGTAAATAAATATGTATATATATATATAAATGTAATTATGTGTATATTAATTTGAAATTATAAAATATAATTTAAGCATTTGAATTAAATATGTAAAATAAGATACTAAATAATTAAGTGTAATTTAAAATGAATCTATGTATAAATGATTTCTATGATCATATGTATATTGGAATGTATTTATAAAAGTTATGGATATTATATGTCGAATTGTTTTAGAAAATAATATATCAAGTAAATATATATATTAAAAATATATAAGCCAATTATATTTAATATAATAATAAACATATGATATCATATAATATATATGGTATAATTATAATATATTAATATGATTACTTTAATTACAGATATGATTGTTATACTAATATCAATATCAATATTAATACTAATATTAAAAATTTAGTGATAGCATTATTATTATTTTAAAAAGATAATATATGAAGATGAAAATTTATACATATAAATTGTTATGATATTATTGTTATCATTGTTAATATCATTGTCATGTTATAATGAGTATTAAACTTTTGATTGAGATTATTATTATTGTTGATGCATTTTATGCAAGTCCCTAGACATTTACCCACGTTCATTGCAGGTACAACAGTTTACAGGCTACCATGATCGCTCATTATTATCCTATCCATGTTTGTATGTAGTTACAGGAACTGCAGGAATGAGATTTAGATGTTTGACTATGTTAGACTTAGTCAGACGTACGAGTGAAGCCTCACTCGTACGGTTGACAGGCTCATACGCACGGTTGATGCTGAGCTAAGTCACAATTACAACCTAAATGAGAAGACACGAGTGAGTGATCACCCGTACGGCTGATGAAGCCAACTCGTACGGGTGAGTCAACAGCAGGGGTATATAAAGTCTTATGTTCTTCATTTTAGGTTAAGCCTCTCATTTGTTACACACACTCAGATCTGATGAGCTCCTCCGATTCTCTCTCAGCCCAAATCACCCAGGTGATGAACAATAGCTATAGGTGTTGATCTAATCACACTTGTTTTAGTTATGGTTTGACTAAATTAATCCCAAAAAGCTTAACCTATTCACTAGAGGGTTTGATTCACTTATTCCGCCATTGTGTGAGTTAAATCTATTGATTTCTAAGTTCCTAGTCATGTTTCATCATTGGTATCAGAGCGTTGGTTATGATTTCAACATCATCCTAGTGATTTTTGGTGATTAAAGAGTTTATTTGTTTGGGTTTTTGAGTTTAGAGTAATTTTTAGCAAAAAGGAATCATTTTTACGTGTGTAATTGTGATTTGAGAGTGTGTTTATGTTAGTTTAGTGCTAATCCAGCTTGTGAACGAAGAAATTGAGGTTTAGCTTTAATATCTAGGGGTTTTTGAGTGATTTGTGTATGAACAGCAGCTCACACGAGTGGGTCAAGATTTTTTATCACACGCACTGTTGACCAGACGGTTGATGTCACTCGTGAACTCACACGCACGGGTAAGCATAACCTTTTAGGTTAAGAACCTATAAGTCTGATCACACGAGTGATCAAACGGTTGACTGTGACACGTACGAGTAATCACACGAGTGATCCTGACTCGCACGTTTGATACTTAGTGTTTGGTACTTTGGTTTGAGTAGTGACACGTACGTTTGAGTTGTGACACGTACGAGTGAGTCTATCACACATACGCTGGACATCCTGAACCGCACGGTTGATAACTTGAACTGTACGGTTTACCAGTTTTGGTAATTTCTCAAGATGTTTAATTCAAATGATTATGTGTTAGTGATGTTATGCGAGGTGTATATGAAATAGCTTTATTTTTACACCGAAAAACTATTAAATACAATACAATTTTACATAAGATATTTATTTATTTATAGAATGGATATACTTAAACCTTGCTACAACACTTATAGACAGTGTACCTAATCGTACAGTAGTGTAGTTTTTAGTAAGTCCGGTTCGTTCCACAGGGATATCTTTAAACAAAGCTTAACGCTATATTAGTTTTATTTTATAAATATACAAATATATATATAAGTAATATTATTATTAAAAAGGGGGTTTTTTTTACCGTTTAATGACCGGTTTGTCGATTTTAAAACTTTAGTCGCAGTTAAAACCTAATGTAAAATATGAAATAAATAAAAGACTTAATTTAAAGCGTAAAATAAATAACGATAATGAAATTACGATAAATAAAAGTGCGATAAAATAAACTTGCGATAATTAAAGAGTACGATAATTAAAAGTGCAATTAAATACACTGACAATAAATAAAAGTACGATAATTAAAAGTGCAATTAAATATGAAAATAAAGGAATTATGCTTATTTAAACTTCCGTAATCATGATGTTTGACGTGTTGATTTTAGTTTATTCCCATGAGTTAATTGTTCTTTGTCCTGGATTATTTAATATGTCCGTCTGGTTTTTGTCCATAACAGTCCATCAGTCATAAATATAAAGTGCGAGTGTCCTCGTCAAATTATCCTTATATCCGAAGTCAGATATTCCAACTAATTGGGGACTTAAATTGTAACAAGGTTTTAATACTTTGTTATCAATTATGCCAAGTGTCCTTGTACATAATTTCACCCTTGTTTTAATAAGTCTATTAACTATTAATCCATTCCCATGACCGGTTAAATGAACGATTATTCGTACATATAAATATCCCTCCCATCGTGTCCGATTGAGTGTATATGGTTATTTATAGGTATGTCCAATTGTAATCTTTATATTAAAATTAACAAACTATCATTTAGTTAAACAAATATAAAGCCCATTAATAGCCCATAGTCTAATTTCCACAAGTGTCATTCTTTTGTCCAAACCCCAATTATGGTACAAAGCCCAATTACCCAATTTTAGTAATTAGCCCAACATCATGATTACTTCGTTTTAAATAAGCATAATAATAACTTAGCTACGAGACATTAAATTAAAAAGGTTGAACATAACTTACAATGATTAAAAATAGCATAGTGTTACTCGGACAAAATTTCGACTTACACCCTTACAACATTCGCTAACATACCCTTATTATTAGAATTAAAATTAAAATTAAAATTAAAATTATAAATATATATATATATATATATATATGTAAGAGATAGATTGGAAAAAGATGTAAAAAAATCGGCCGAATGCTCGGCCTTTTATAGGCCCACGTAATACTATTTGACCTCCGCGAGTGCGGAGGTTTTTGTCTTCAAAGCTCCGCGAGTGCGGAGCTGTGGAATCCAGCTCACACAAGTTTGGATCTTAGTCTGCCGACGGATTTAATTATATAAATATAATATAAATATATAATTTATATAATTAATTATATATTATATTATATTTATATACATAATTAATTTGTAACTTTCGGTCCGTTGCGTCGTACGTTGAAAGCTGGTTCATGTCTCGGTTCCGGATTTTTGAACGTCCTTTCGTATAATTTAATATCTTGTACTTTGCGATTTGCAACCTGTACTCTTGTCATTTTTAGACTTTTCTCATCAATAATTTGAACCTCTTTGCTTGTACTTTTTAGCTTTTTGGTCGTTTGTGTCTTCAATTCGTCAAATCTATCTTTTGTCTTCACCTTTTATTATTTAAACGAATATTACTTGTAAATAGGACAACTGCAACTAAAAGCTTGTCTTTCTTGAGGGATAATGCTATGAAATATATGTTCGTTTTTAGCATTATTTTAACAACCCGAACTAATCCATCCGGACAAAGTCCATATTGATTACAAACGAATTACAATAGTTGATAACATCGCTAGGTACTTGACCTCTATATAATACATTTTACAGACGTTGCATTTATTCTTAAAAGGCAATCTATCATTACATCAAAAGTTGACATGTTCGCCTAACATTTCATAATATCCAAATGACCTAATCTGCCGTTTACTTAGTAATAATCTCTATAAACTTCAATGACTCGAATGCAACGTCTTTTGATATATGTCCTTAATGGCCTCAAGTAGTGTCCTTAGTATGAGCTAATGCACAGCGGAAGGTTTCTTTAATTCCTGAGAATAACATGCTTTAAAACATCAACATAAAGTTGGTGAGATATATAGGTTTGATGCTAGCAGCGTTATAACTATGAACCACAAGATTTCATGTTTATACATAATACACTCCTCGTGTATGGAAAAGCAGTTGAGCACTTGGTAACCATACTTAACTAAAAGCAATCGCAGCATATTCTTAAATAACTGCTACACCGTACCAAGTGTAGTATACGAGAACGAAGTACTGTGCAACCGTTGAATACTGGTCATCCAGCACGGTTAGGGTTGTCAGGCCCAATAGATCTATCAACAGGATTCGCGTTTACGCTCCTCACGTAAATAGTAGTTACCAAGTATAAAGAGATATGCCATGGTACAACTCAACAAAGTTTATTTTTGATCACTTGTGTCCATAACGTAATTCATAAAATGCATGTATTCTCATCCCAAAATATTTAGAGTTTAAAAGGGACTATATACTCACCTAATGTATTTTGTAGTAAAAATACATATAACACCATTAATCACGTATAAGGTTGGCCTCGGATTCACGAACGTATATCAGGTATATATATTAACACATATAATTGGAGTCGAATAATTTATGTATTATTATTAATATAATTGTTATTTTAGTAATTCATGTGTAAATATATTTATTATATATTTTAAATAATTAATCAAAAATAAAATTTTGTTAAATATACTTTATGTAACTAATTTTTATGGTAATAAAAATATTAATATTAACATTGATAATATTAATAATATAGCCATATTGGTGAAAATAATAATAACGATTGTAATAATATTAGTAATGATAATAATAATAAGAAAAATAATACTTTTAATATTAATGATAAAAAATGATAATTTTTTTTAATAAAATGATTCTTTTGATAAAATGTTAATTTTAATGTTAATGAATACTTTTAATAATAATAATAATAATAATAATAATAATAATAATAATAATAATAATAATAATAATAATAATAATAATAATAATAATAATAATAATAATAATAATAATAATAATAATAATAATAATAATGATAATAATAATAATAATAATAATAATAATAATAATAATAATAATAATAATAATAGTAATAATAATAATAAATATTAAGTGAACTACCTTATAAAATCTGTCCAAAAATATAGTGACCATGCCAAGACTCGAATTCAGGACCACTCGCTCGCACACAAGACCCTTAACCACTCCTCTGTTCCTCGTTTTTCTGATTTAACACCAAACCATTTTTACTTAAACTGTTTATGCTGCTCCACTTTACCCTCTCCCTCTTCAAAACCGTAATCGACCAGGGAAATCCAAAACCATCTTATCAGCTAATTATTGCTTTTAATTTAGGATGTTTCGATACATAAATGGTTTATGTTTGTAACAATAAGTTATAAACGCAAAATAAAAATAAAATTTTTTTTATAACAGCAGCTACAGAAAAACCCGAAAGAAATATGAACTCAAAATCGAATTTTGAATTTAAGGCTGTTTTAGACCCAGTTTTCTACATGAACTATATTGAAAATCCTTCCTAGAAACTTTCTGTAACAACAATTGAGCCTAAAACATCCAATTTAAATTCTAATTTCGCCATGAACACTATGTTTGACTTTTGACTATTAAATTTGACTCTTAAAATTCTCGATCAACATAATGAATTGAATCCTAATAATTTACAGATAGTTTTAATACATGGTTTCAAACAACACTGCATTTATAGTTTTTGAATTAAAACTCAAATATGATGAATTGGCAAAAAATATAACGAACAGAGGTATTGCTCCCGTTTTTATGAACTTTATCATAATTTTTCTGATTTATTTCGATTTAAGATTGAAAAGTGTTATATAGAGGATATTAGATATAAATACAGTGTGAGTGAATCAATTTGTGTTTGTTTTGTAGCTTAATAGTCTCGACAGGAAAATCAATTAGAAATAGGAACGTAAATAAAAATACAATATAGATATAAATGGATAACGAATTCTATGGCTAAAACAAAAATCAAAAACAGTTAGATTGTGATGTAGATTTGATTAGAATCCTATGAGTATAATGTACGTATTTTTCTCTTAATTATATACTTATATATCAGTATTTACATATATTATGTATATATAGTTATATATATTTATTTATATAGTTGACTATATAAAATTCATAAACTTTAATATTTATAATGTTATTAATGATAAATACTAATACTAATAAAATTTATTAATAAATATTTCGAATTACTAATAATATACAAAAAAAAATACTAATGATAATAATAATAATAATAATAATGATGATGATAATAATAATAATAATAATAATAATAATAATAATAATAATAATAATGATAATAATAATAATAATAATAATAATAATAATAATAAGAGTAATAATAATGACAAGTCATAATAATAATAATTTTTAGGGAAATTGATAATTATATAACATTTATGTTTTAACGTATAATATATTAACTGTAACTATATTATATAATGATACCTATTGAATATTTAATATCACTATGTTAATAACTATAAATAGAAGTTATATATATATATGGTTTCATAATAATATATATGTAGTTATATATATATATATATATATATATATATATATATATATATATATATGTATGTATGTATGTATGTATGTATGTATAAATTTTTAATATTAACTTATTTATTCTAATTATTATTTTTCATTAAGAATCCTCTTAACTATATTATATTTTTATATATACACATAAATGTTCGTGAATCGTCAGGCTTGGTCAAAGGGTAACTGATTATCCGAATATAGATTTCAAACTTTCTAGACTCAACTTTACAGATTTTGCTTATCGTGTCGTAAACATATAAAGATTAAGGTTTAAATTTGGTCAGAAATTTTCGGGTCATTACAGTACCTACCCGTTAAAGAAATTTCGTCCCCGAAATTTGATAGAGGTCGTCAAGGATAACAATAAGGATGTTTTCATGACGAATATGGAGTTTTATCATTATTGAGAGATATAGATAAAACAATTTGATCATGTGAAGCGTACGTGGGAAGCTATCACAAAAGAGTAAATATAGAATCGTTTTAACCGATGACGTGATTAGGATTGATTTTCGGAATTCGCGGATTTTAATGAATATCTTACCTAATAAGATTTGATTCTCCGGCGATCAAGATCTTCTTTGATTTGATGCGGCAATCTGTTTCGATTTCTTTGTCGGATATGTCACTATAAATTCACCCCTTCATTTCCTTATTTTCCACAACTTACATATTCTAATTTTTCTCTTTAATTCCTACTTTAAAACATTCATCAATATGCTCCATCCCATTCTGATTCTTGATATACTCTTAATTTTGACATCTGTCATTCTTCTTTTTCATTTACCACCAGAAGAATCTATTTACTTCTATTATACTCTTGTTTTGATAGTGTTTCTAGTTCTCCCGTGTCTCTATATTGCTATCTGCATCGATATACACGGTTTGTAAATTCTGGGTGGTTGTTGGGTTTTATATTTTCCCTTATACTTTGATGTCCTTGCTTTTGTTTTCTATAATCATTGTCATCCACAGTTAATGCTCTTTCCTATTTGCTGTGATTGTTACTACAATTTTTATTTCGGAGCTTCATTCTTTTTCTTTTCCTCCTTTTCAACTAAGTATCTCTTGTAATGGTTCGGAATTCACACATATGGATTTTGGGATGAACATTGTTAATGTTCTAAGAAAGAATTGGTAATGGCACGATTTTGATTTGTCAAATTACCAGAATATCCAGAAAGATAGAAATATCAAGATGATATATTCTTGATATGTTTGGAGATTGGATAGAATGTAAGAGCCGTGTAACATGGCACATGATGATGGTACTGTGAATCATCACATTCCATTAGAAACTCAACATGACTTACTGTAATATAATGACGTTGATCAAGTGTCATTATATTATACTAATTCATGCATTAGTTCCCAACACTACTCCACAATCCATTCATAATTCATACTTAAAACTTTACAGAAGTTTTCAATATAATGGGATACTGAAAACACGAAGAGGTAGATAATTTTGGACAGGAATATTTATGAAAATATCCTCAAAATATCGAAGATATTTATGATGATATTTTGGAATTTCTAAGTTCGAAGGTTGATGAAGAAAAATTTTCCGCAAGATTTTAACACGACTTCGGAGCAAAATATTCTCTACAGATTTCATCGGATCCAGAATTATCTGGATTCTTTGAATATAGGGTTTGGTCCTTGTATTTGTCCTTGGTCTCCTTCATGATGTGCTCAATCCGATTTTCAGTACCAAATTTTCTATCGAGCGTTCCTAACACTTCCTTCTTTATCATCAACTTTTGGCCATTAAGACCATCTACAACATGCTGCTTCGTCAGCATTTTCAAAGTTAACGGATCTGGGTCACCGGTTATCAAACCGAGGTGGTTTTAGAAGAATTGTGTTTTTAGATGATTAAACGCTGATGGTTATATGGTGGACTATAAAAGGTTCTCCGGTAACGACGGCGAAAGATCAACGTATATATCGAGGTTATGATAAGTCTAGTCTTACTGAGAAGTCGAAGTTAACTTGCTGAAGCTGTGACAAAATTGGCTACTTCGAAAAGGAATCGTAAGGTTGTTTTTGCTAATAAATGCTTGTTTTTGCTAATAAATGCTAAAGAATTCGACGCAGTTACGGATTAAACTATGACTTTGGGTTCGAGAGTTCTTCAGGTGCATAAATCTTTACTTCTGTAGATGAAGTGTGACTGGTTCATCTTCTCGATCGAGGTGTTTTTAAGAATCATGAAAAGATTTGAACGCGGGATGGTAATTGTCGAGGTACAAATGAGGTTTAAGATGAAATCAAGTGGCAAACTTGAAGAATTATTTAGTTTCATATGTTATAATCAACATTTTAATTCATTTTAATTGTCCAAAGTTAGCAGTCCAATAGTACGATTGTACAATGGTCCAATATATTCATATATAAATTAAATATATAATATTCGAATTAATTAATACGTATCGTTACCCGTGTACCGGTCTCAGTGTCGATCACAACTCAAAGTATATATATATTTTGGAATCAACTTCGACCCTGTATAGCCAACTCCCACATTCACATATAGAGTGTCTACAGTTGTTCCGAAATATATATATATATAGATGGGTCAATATGATAGGTCGAAACCTTGTATACGTGTCCCGTTATTTAAAGTGCGTAAAATAAATAAATATATATCATGACCCATTATACAACGTATTGTCTCAGAATTAATCCGACGTATTGTTGTACATTTGTCCGGACGGCATGTAAAGTGTAGAAATTAAATGACAATAAATAAAATTGCGAGAATGTAAATTGCGATAAATTAAATGTTAATCAGTTAGCTGGGAGCAGTTAGCTAGGAACAGTTAGCGTGGATTCCTAATAGAATTTCAATTAGTTAATTCGTCTGTTTTTAACAAATTTTCAATTTGTCCAATGTTTTCTTCATTATGCCACTTGTTGGATTCGGATAGGTAAAAATCCAAATATGAAATTTGAATGGAAATGGTTATTCTGTGGTGAACAGATACGAATATCGGTGGTTGTAAGTAGGATAGCAAATGACCGTTGAATCAGATTCGGAGAATGTGCAGTGTAACTTATTAATGTGAAATCATAAATATTCCACGGGTACTACCTACCCGTTAAAATATTTTCATCATTAACAGTTTGTACGAAAGAATTTTTAATTACAATCTTTATGAAAATATATTTGCATATATATTTTCTTCAGATGTAATCATAGATTTAATGAGTCTATAAGATATTAAACCCATTTGATTTATCGTTAATACTAGATTACATAATCTCTAAAACTTTAGAAATTACATAATCATCATATCGAACAAAGATAAATGAGGTAGGATGATACGTAAAGTGAAGATAGTCGATGTAGAACAATATGTAGATCGAAAATGAAGTAGATAGAACGATACGTAGAACGGTGATTATGCTGCTGGTGCTGCCGCTGGTGTTTGTAACCTCCGCACTATGTTCCCCAAAGCTGTTACACGAGTGCGAAGTTCGTTAACTTCTGCTAGTACACCGGGATGATTGGCAGTTGGAACGAGTAAATGAACAAGATTTGTAAGATGGGATATTATATAATCGTGACGAGATACTCTAGAGATGAGAGAGAAAATGGTTTCTCGAACAGGTTCGCCGGTAAGTGCTCCAGGTTCATCACTAAGAGGACAATTTGGTGGATGGAAGGGATATTCGATGTGGAATGATTTTCGAATATAGGATAATATTCTAACTTCATAGAATATCTACATATATAGTACTAAAGATCATGTAGACCACGGAGGAATTTACGGCATGTGTCAGGCAATTCTACAGTAACAGATACGCTAAGATATGAATTTTGTCTATACACTATCAATGCAGTAAATGCCGTAAGACATGTCTAGACTTATGAATGATAAGCAGGCAATTCCCTAAGGATGATAAGCAGATGGGTTCCGATTAGATATGATAAGCAAAACTTTTTGACATGTAGACACGGTCAAAGTCCAGACTCACTAATGTATCCTAAAAACTACCAGTTAGACACACTAATGGAAGACCTGGTTCGCTAAGACCACCGCTCTGATACCAACTTTAACAACCCGAACTAATCCAACCGGACAAAGTCCATATTGATTACAAACGAATTACAATAGTTGATAACATCGCGAGGTACTTGACCTCTATATAATACATTTTACAGACGTTGCATTTATTCTTAAAAGGCAATCTATCATTACATCAAAAGTTGACATGTTCGCCTAACATTTCATAATATCCAAATGACCTAATGTGCCGTTTACTTAGTAATAATCTCTATAAACTTCAATGACTCGAATGCAACGTCTTTTGATATATGTCCTTAATTGCCTCAAGTAGTGTCCTTAGTATGAGCAAATGCACAGCGGAAGGTTTCTTTAATTCCTGAGAATAACATGCTTTAAAACGTCAACATAAAGTTGGTGAGATATATAGGTTTGATGCTAGCAGTGTTATAACTATGAACCACAAGATTTCATGTTTATACATAATACACTCCTCGTGTATGGAAAAGCAGTTGAGCACTTGGTAACCATACTTAACTAAAAGCAATCGCAGAATATTCTTAAATAACCACTACACCGTACCAAGTGTAGTATACGAGAACGAAGTACTGTGCAACCGTTGAATGCTGGTCGTCCAGCCCGATTGGGGTTGTCAGGTCCGATAGATCTATCAACAGGATTCGCGTTTACGCTCCTCACGTAAATAGTAGTTACCAAGTATAAAGAGATATGCCATGGTACAACTCAACAAAGTTTATTTTTGATCACTTGTGTCCATAACGTAATTCATAAAATGCATGTATTCTCATCCCAAAATATTTAGAGTTTAAAAGGGACTATATACTCACCTAATGTATTTTGTAGTAAACACCATTAATCACGTATAAGGTTGGCCTCGGATTCACGAACCTATATCAGGTATATATATTAACACATATAATTGGAGTCGAATAATTTATGTATTATTATTAATATAATTGTTATTTTAGTAATTCATGTGTAAATATATTTATTATATATTTTAAATAATTAATCAAAAATAAAATTTTGTTAAATATACTTTATGTAACTAATTTTTATGGTAATAAAAATATTAATATTAACATTGATAATATTAATAATATAGCCATATTGGTGAAAATAATAATAACGATAGTAATAATATTAGTAATGATAATAATAATAAGAAAAATAATACTTTTAATATTAATGATAAAAAATGATAATTTTTTTTAATAAAATGATTCTTTTGATAAAATGTTAATTTTAATGTTAATGAATACTTTTAATAATAATACTAATAATAATAATAATAATAATAATAATAATAATAATAATAATAATAATAATAATAATAATAATAATAATAATAATAATAATAATAATAATAATAATAATAATAATAATAATAATAATAATAATAATAGTAATAATAATAATAAATATTAAGTGAACTACCTTATAAAATCTGTCCAAAAATATAGTGACCATGCCAAGACTCGAACTCAGGACCACCTCGCACACAAGACCCTTAACCACTCCTCTGTTCCTCGTTTTTCTGATTTAATACCAAACCATTTTTACTTAAACTGTTTATGCTGCTCCATTTTACCCTCTCCCTCTTCAAAACCGTAATCGACCAGGGAAATCCAAAACCATCTTATCAGCTAATTATTGCTTTTAATTTAGGATGTTTTGATACATAAATGGTTTATGTTTGTAACAATAAGTTATAAACGCGAAATAAAAATAAAAAAAAATTTATAACAGCAGCTACAGAAAAACCCGAAAGAAATATGAACTCAAAATCGAATTTTGAATTTAAGGCTGTTTTAGACCCAGTTTTCTACATGAACTATATTGAAAATCCTTCCTAGAAACTTTCTGTAACAACAATTGAGCCTAAAACATCCAATTTAAATTCTAATTTTGCCATGAACACTATGTTTGACTTTTGACTATTAAATTTGACTCTTAAAATTCTCGATCAACATAATGAATTGAATCCTAATAATTTACAGATAGTTTTAACACATGGTTTCAAACAACACTGCATTTATAGTTTTTGAATTAAAACTCAAATCTGATGAATTGGCAAAAAAATATAACGAACAGAGGTATTGCTCCCGTTTTTATGAACTTTATCATAATTTTTCTGATTTATTTCGATTTGAGATTGAAAAGTGTTATATAGAGGATATTAGATATAAATACAGTGTGAGTGAATCAATTTGTGTTTATTTTGTAGCTTAATAGTCTCGACAGGAAAATCAATTAGAAATAGGAACGTAAATAAAAATACAATATAGATATAAATGGATAACGAATTCTATGGCTAAAACAAAAATCAAAAACAGTTAGATTGTGATGTAGATTTGATTAGAATCCTATGAGTATAATGTACGTATTTTTCTCTTAATTATATACTTATATATCAGTATTTACATATATTATGTATATATAGTTATATATATTTATTTATATAGTTGACTATATAAAATTCATAAACTTTAATATTTATAATGTTATTAATGATAAATACTAATGCTAATAAAATTTATTAATAAATATTTCGAATTACTAATAATATACAAAAAAAATACTAATGATAATAATAATAATAATAATAATGATAATAATAATAATAATAATAATAATAATAATAATAATAATAATAATAATAATAATAATAATAATAATAATAATAATAATAAGAGTAATAATAATGACAAGTCATAATAATAATAATTTTTAGGGAAATTGATAATTATATAACATTTATGTTTTAACGTATAATATATTAACTGTAACTATATTATATAATGATACCTATTGAATATTTAATATCACTATGTTAATAACTATAAATAGAAGTTATATATATATATATATATATATATATATATGGTTTCATAATAATATATGTGTAGTTATATATATATATATATATATATATATATATATATATATATATATATATATATATAAATTTTTAATATTAACTTATTTATTCTAATTATTATTTTTCATTAAGAATCCTCTTAACTATATTATATTTTTATATATACACATAAATGTTCGTGAATCGTCAGGCTTGGTCAAAGGGTAACTGATTATCCGAATATAGATTTCAAACTTTCTAGACTCAACATTACAGATTTTGCTTATCGTGTCGTAAACATATAAAGATTAAGGTTTAAATTTGGTCGGAAATTTCCGGGTCATTACAATTATCAAATATTTCCACACTTGAGAGTTGCTTGTCCTCAAGCAATATAGTCTTGAAATATACTAGAATCACTTCTTTATTCTTCACACTTTGTACATCAGTGATTTCTATACGGCGGTATGAACAATGGTAGTAACGTTATGGTTTACAGTCCCACATGACTATAAAAATTTAGATCCATTAAGGAAATTGGATCTTTATGAAAACATTTGATCTTTTGAAAATTAAATCTAGCTTTTACCCTAGATAAGTTTTCCGGAATAACCCTTCACCGGTGTTTGCAAATTCTTTTTGTGGGTTTGTTGGGTTTCATATTTGAAATTTTTAGCTCAAAACTTGCGGTTTTGTGTCACCCACTTGCTAACCTTGTATTGGGAAAGCAACACGTCCAGTATACTTGTTCCGTATATTACCTTTCGATAAACTACCGTCCGGTTGTAAAGAAAAGCGTTGAACAAGCAACTGTTAAGGCAATGTCCCCTGACATGCTTTTAATTATGGTCTATAACGTATCGGATGCAATTACTATCCTTTGTAGGAGCAATAGTAAAGATCACCCTTATAATTTTTCGGTCTGGCACAAGGTCCTGTCTTTGACCATGCTATGCAACCACCGTTCTTATGGTTGACACAAGATTTGGTTCAGGTGACCTAATGAATTCCAGGTGAATTCTCAGGATTTTACGTTCAATGGTAATGAACGCATTGAAAATGGGTTTTCAGAAAACAAATCGGTTTGTAATTTTGATCAAAATATTTTCTCATTCAGCTCGAGTTTAGATATCATTGAATTTCATGAGTTTGAATTCTCAATCTTTAAGGTCAATCTCTAGGATTGAGTAATATCAGTCTTAAAAGCTGATTTTTGATCTTTAAAGGAGATTATCCTTTCTGGGGATCTGATTCATTAGTCTTATCCAGCTAATTTGCACGGCGTTCTCCCCATTTTACAAGACAGATCCTCTCATGGTTAGGATAAGTCTGACCACTTGGCGACCCTGTTTGATGCTGAGGTCCGTGGATTTCCTGCTGATTTTAGAGATGACTTTTCTAGATTTTTCGTCAACCTACAGCTGGTCTGGACGACAACTTCATGACCTAAATCAAGAAGCGCGTTTCTTTTTCGGAAGACTTTACTTCCTTTTAATGATGAAATTGATTCATCGTGTAGATCCATCTTTCTTTCAAATATATTACAGTAAATCGGGTAAAAAATCGTCCAAAACAAAAGTATCTTCAGTTATTTGTTACAAAAATATGTGTGATATATATTTTAAATAACTTGGTAAATTTTCCCATACTTGGCTTTTATTTTCCTTTTTATTGTCCTCTATTCCATTTTAAATGAATTCTAACATTTTGGGTTGTTTCTCAATTTATGTCCTTTCCGAGGTAACAATAATTTCGGTGTTAACACCTAGTTTTATCGTTCATAAATATGTATAAACATGATTTTGAATTCATTTAATTGAAAATTTTGAAAATTTTTACTAGAAGTGGGTAGTCAGTATATAAGACTAGGGCTGTTCTTTGTTATCAGAGAGCACTAGATTCTAATACAACTACTACGTTACTAGTATTTTTAATGGTAACCAAGTGTTTAAGTTAAAAATTTTAAAAATCCGAAAGAATTTAACCCCTTCCCACACTTAAGATCTTGCAATGCACTCATTTGCAAGAAATCAGTAATAATTTTAATTATTGAGGGTGATTAGCGTAGAAAAATAATTAAATTTTACCAAAATTTCCAAACATATTGGCGTTTGTTTGCTGAATGATAAATGGTGCACATCATTTGTTCATTCTGTCTTGTTGTTACATCACATTTGTTTTTTATTTTTGTCGTCAAAAGTACTAGCTTTTGCTGAACTTAATGCCAGTCTTTGAAAATGCGCTGTTTTAAAAGCAAAGATTTTTGGGTTTTTTTAATGTTTTTGGCATACTTTAATTCAATAAGATTAAAAATAATGATAATAAAAGTTCTCGTCCCTCCCTCGGGTAAAGCAATTTCGGTTCAACGACCTAGTCTTCAACTTACGACGAATTTTAAAAATCATATTTTTAACTTAGCGAAATAAAGTAAATTTTTGTTTTTAAATTCACACCAAACTTAAATTTAAAATGCATAAAATTAAAAATTCACACCAAACTTAAATTATATTTTTGTTTTAAAAATATTAATTTTTCAAATATTTACAATTTTAAATATATATTAATTTTAACAAGTTTACAATATTATTTTAATATTAATTTTAAAAACAAAGTAAAAATAAAATTAAAAATCTTTTTGGTCTTTTATCCCACTTTAATCAATCAAATATTATCAAAAATATACGCCCATCTTTTCGGTAAAGTAATTTCGGTTCCATGACCTAATTTAACTCATGACGAATTTTTGAAATATTTTTGGTTGATTGATTAAAGATATTTATACCTTAAGAATAAACGTTAAATTTCGCAGTGATGTAATAAATTTTTGTATGATTTCAATAATTTCGGTCGCAAGACCTAATTTTATCGAATACCAATTTAATACTTTATAGCGAACAAATTAGCGTTTATTATCAAAAGGTTAAAAATAAAAATAAAAATAAAAACTGTACAAACTTACCTGTGAAAGAGATTTCTTAGTGATATGTTCTAGCCCACTCATAAGATAGTCAGACTAATTGGTTTTCCATAGCTACATAGGCGTAACCTCGAGCATTTATCGATTTTTCTTCTAAACATATGAACGGTCCGTCTCTGCATAAAGTAACAAATTCGGTATTTGAATAGGTTTGATTATTTGAACATTTACCTTCGTGTGACCATTTTCTGCATTTGTGACATCTTTCAAGGTGTCGTGCTCTTCTTTTCGCTGCGGATTTTGATTTTCCTTTACCAAATTGTAACTTATTATTTTCGCATCTGGATTCTTTTCTTACTTCATCCAATTTGCCTCTGATTAATGATACTATTTCACTTGGAAGGGTGTCATTATTACGTTTAGTAATCAAAGCGTGTAGCATTAGACCATGGTTTAATTCACAGGAAGTCTTCATTTCGTAAAACCTAAAAAAAATAAAAATTTAGAATGGGGGGAGAAGACTAGTTCTTTAGGGTCTGCTAGGGAAAGACCATTCGGGTTCCATTTTCGAGAACTACACGAAAACAGAAAATCTAACTCTAACAGAAATACATATTATCCTTAAAAGAATTGATTCTCCCCACACTTAGTTAGCTGTGGTATTGAAATTGTGATTAACTTCGTTGTCAACTTCCATCGGACTATCTATGTAATGTTTAACTCTGTGACCATTAACTTTAAATTCAATCCCATTTGAATTTATTAATTCTACTGTTCCGTATGGGAAAACTCTTTTGACTATGAATGGTCCAGACCATCTTGATTTCAATTTTCCAGGAAATAGCTTGAATCGTGAATTGAAAAGAAGAACTCTGTCTCATTCTTTAAATTCTTTGGAACTTCTGATTCTTTTATCATGCCATTTCTTCGTTCTTTCCTTATAGATTAGCGAATTTTCATATGCTTCTTGTCTTAATTCTTCTAATTCATTTAGTTGACTTAATCATAGACGTCCAGCTTCATGTAAATCAAGATTACATGTCTTCAAAGCCCAAAATGCTTTGTGTTCAATTTCTACTGGAAGATGACATGCTTTTTCGTAAACGAGTTTAAAAGGTGTGGTTCCAATTGGAGTTTTGTAGGCTGTTTTAAAAGCCCAGAGTGCATCCTCCAATTTAATGGACCATTCCTTCGGATTTGATCCTACGGTTTTCTCTAGAATACGTTTTAAAGCTCGGTTGGTATTTTCAACTTGTCCACTTGTCTGTGGATGATAAGCAGTGGAGATTTTATGAGTTACTCCATATCTTTTGAGAACTTTCTCAAGTTGATTATTACAGAAATGAGTACCCCGATCACTTATTAAAGCTTTCGGTGTTTCAAACCTTGCAAAAAGACGTTTTAAAAAGTTGACTACAACTCGTGCATCGTTAGTTGGGAGAGCTTGTGCTTCCGCCCATTTAGATACATAATCAATGGCTACGAGAATATAGAGATTATTATGAGATTTTGGAAATGGACCCATAAAGCCAATACCCCAAATGTCAAATACTTCACATACTTGAATGACATTTTGTGGCATTTCATCACGTTGACTTATTTTTCCGGCCCTTTGACATGCATCACAGGATTTGCAAAGAAGGTGTGTGTCTTTGTAAATTGTAGGCCAATAGAATCCAGCATCGTAAACTTTTCTTGCTGTTAGTTGAGGCCTATAATGCCCTCCTGTTGGTCCTG
Organism: Rutidosis leptorrhynchoides; assembly: GCF_046630445.1. Classification (NCBI taxonomy): domain Eukaryota; kingdom Viridiplantae; phylum Streptophyta; class Magnoliopsida; order Asterales; family Asteraceae; genus Rutidosis; species Rutidosis leptorrhynchoides. The sequence goes on from NC_092333.1 coordinate 543,632,590, forward strand.
TGTGACAATGGTCTAAAATTTTACTAGCTTCATCTTCGAATACACATCGGCGTACTATTCCATCGGGACAACTTTTAAACAAATGTGGATCTTCCCAGAAATAGTGTTTTGTATTACTAAAGAATTTCTTTCATTTTTGGTACGACAATCCTTTTTCAAGGAATCCACATACTAAATAGTTTGCATAGTCTGCAAACCATGGAATTTCATTATAATCTATCTTCAATAGATATTCATCAGGAAAGTTGTCTTGTATGGCCGATTCATTTAGAACTTCTAATTCGGGATTTTCAAGACGAGAAAGATGATCAGCGGCGAGATTTTCTGCTCCCTTTTTATCTCGGATTTCAATATCAAACTTTTGTAAGAGTAAGATCCAACGGATTAATCGTGGTTTAGCATCTTGTTTCGAAAATAGGTATCTAAGAGCAGAATGGTCGGTATAGACCACCGTTTTAGCTAGAACGAGATGTGAACGAAATTTGTCAAAAGCAAAGACAATAGCAAGGAGTTCTTTTTCAGTAGTTGTGTAATTTGTTTGTGCTCCTTGTAACGTCTTACTAGAATAATATATAGGTTGAAATCATTTTTCAATCCTTTGTCCTAAAACGGCTCCCATTGCAAAATCACTTGCATCGCACATAAGTTCAAATGGTAGATTCCAATTTGGAGTTATCATAATCGGCGCATTAGTGAGTTTTTCTTTAAGAATATTAAAAGATTTGATACATTCATCTGAAAAGATGAATGGAGCATCCTTTTCTAGGAGTTTATTCATAGGAGTGGCAATTTTAGAAAAATCTTTTATGAAACGTCGGTAAAAACCGGCATGCCCTAGAAAACTCCTAACTCCTCTAACATTGGTGGGATGTGGAAGTTTAGCAATTACATCTACTTTAGCTCTATCCACTTCAATTCCTTTCTTTGAAATTTTATGTCCAAGAACGATGCCTTCTTTAACCATGAAATGACATTTTTCCCAATTAAGAACTAGATTTGATTGTTCACATCTAATAAGCATTCGTTCAAGATTAACTAGACATGATTCAAAAGTATCACCGAAGACTGAAAAGTCATCCAAGAAAACTTCCATGCATTCTTCTATCATGTCATGAAAAATCTCCATCATGCACCTTTGAAAGGTTGCAGGGGCGTTGCAAAGTCCAAATAGCATGCGTTTGTAAGCAAAAGTACCATAAGGGCACATGAACGTGGTTTTTTCTTGGTCCTCGGGTGCTATTGGAATTTGAAAATATCCGGAAAAACCATCAAGAAAACAATAGTAACTATTTCCGGCTAATCTTTCCAACATTTGATCAATAAAAGGTAAGGGAAAGTGATCTTTTCTGGTGACGTCATTTAATTTTCTATAATTAATACATACACGCCATCCTGTTACAGTCCTAGTAGGAATAAGCTCATTTTTCTCATTTGTGATGACAGTCATGCCACCCTTCTTAGGTATGCATTGAACTGGGCTTACCCGTGGACTATCAGAAATTGGATAAATTAAACCTGCATCTAGCAGTTTAATAATTTCTTTCTTAACATCTTGCATATTAGGATTTAGTCTTCGCTGGCGTTGCACATACGTTTTATGACCTTCTTCCATAAGGATTTTATGTGTGCAATACGAAGGACTTATTCCTTTAATATCATGAATCTTCCATGCAATAGCTGGTTTATGAGCTTTTAACACAGAAATGAGTTGAGATTTTACATTTTCAGTAAGAGAAGACGATATTATTACAGGTAATTCAGATTCACCATGTAAATAAGCGTATTCCAAATGGTTTGGAAGTGGCTTTAACTCTAATGTCGGAGGTTCTTCTATCGATGATTTATATCGATATCTGTCTTCTTCTTTTAGCATTTGAATTTCTTCTGTTGTTGGTTCATATCCATTAGCCATAAGTGTAGCTAACATTTCAGTTTCATCAATTGGTTCAGTTCCTTCTCCTAAAGAACATTCTCCTGTTCCTTGTAATTCAGGAAATTCTTCTAACAATTCTGCATGTGATTCTATAGTTTGAATATAATAACATGTATCATCTACAGATTGCGGTTGTTGCATTGCTCTATCAACTGAAAAGGTAACACTCTCGTCCTCTATACTTAGGGTTAGTTTCTTACCAAACACGTCTATCATTGTTTTAACCGTGTTTAAAAATGGTCTTCCTAATATGAGAGGAACTTGAGAATCTTCTTCCATGTCCAGAACAACAAAATCTACTGGAAATACTAAAGTACCAACTTTAACTAGCATGTTCTCCATTATCCCTCTAGGATATTTTACTGATCTATCAGCTAGTTGTATGCTTATTCTTGTTGGTTTCAATTCTCCAAAGTCTAGTTTAGTGTATAGTGAATACGGCATTAAATTTATACTAGCACCTAAGTCTGCCAATGCTTCTATTGAACTAAGACTACCCAGAAAATATGGAATTGTGAAACTTCCTGGATCAGATAGTTTTTCTGGTATCTTATTCAACAGCACTGCTGAACAATTAGCATTCATAGTAACAGCCGAGAGTTCTTCCATTTTCTTTCTATTCGTGATTAGATCTTTCAGAAATTTAGCATATCTAGGAATTCCTGAAATCACATCAATAAAAGGAAGATTTACATTTATCTGTTTAAACATATCCAAGAATTTGGATTGCTCGGCTTCAAGTCTCTCTTTTCTCATTTTACTCGGGTAAGGAAGTGGTGGTTGGTATGGTTTAACATAAGGTTTTGCCTTAACTGTGTTATCTTCATTAACCTTTTCAACTACCGGTTCTTTTTCCTTATCTTGTTCAGGTTGTGGTTCTTGTGGAGTAGGAATAGCTTCCTCAGAAATTACAGGTATTTCAGGTGGTTTAAGTGTAATACCACTTCTTGTGGTAATGGCTTTAGCTGTTTTATTCCGGGGGTTAGCATTTGTATCACTTGGTAAACTTCCCGGTTTTCTTTCACCTATTAACCTTGCTAGGTTACTTACTTCTTGTTCCAGATTTTGAATAGAAGCCTGTTGATTTCTAAATGCTTGAGCATTTTGTTCATTGGTTTGTTTCTGAGATGTGAAAAACTGTGTTTGAGATTCAACTAGCTTTGTCATCATATCTTCTAAATTTGGCTTTTTATCATCGGTTTGTGGTGGTTTGTTTTGAAAATTAGGTCTTTGCTGATTGTAAGTATTATTAGATACTTGTTGATTACTAGGACCTTGTTGGTTGTTGTATGGAATATTTCGATTATAATTCTGGTTTTAATTGTAAATCGGTCTTGGCGGTTGATAATTATTCTGATAATTATTTCCAGGCCTTTGGTTTATGTATGAAACATTCTCTCTTTGTTCCATTGTTAGTTCAATACTGAGACAATCTTTTGTCAAATGTGGTCCTCCACACTGCTCACAACTAATTCGTATTGAGTGTATATCCTTAGTCATCTTTTCTATTCGTCTCTCGACAACATCTATCTTTGCGGAAATGGAATCTAAGTCATGGCTAGAATCGGCTCTAGCTGCTTTAGATGATCTAACGATATCTTTTTCTTGGTGCCACTCATGTGAGTGGGAAGCAGTGTTATCAATAATTTTGTAAGCATCAGTTTCTGTTTTCTTCATAATGGAACTACCAGTTGCTATATCGATGTCTTTCCTTGTAGTGATGTCGCATCCTTGGTAGAATATTTGTACTATTTGACAGGTGTCTAAACCATGTTGCGGACATCCTCTCAATAACTTACCAAATCTTGTCCATGCCTCATATAGAGTTTCATTTGGCTTTTGTGTGAACGTAACAATTTCTCCTTGAAGTCTCACGGCTTTAGATGCCGGAAAGAATTGTTTAAGAATTTTTCAACTAAAATGTCCCATGTATCAATCGCCCCTTCAGGTAACGATTCTAACCAATCTTTGGCTTCTCCCTTTAAAGTCCAGGGAAATAACATGAGATATATCTGTTCATCTTCAACTTCTCTTATTTTAAATAGAGTGCAGATCCTATTAAAGGTACGAAGATGTTCATTTGGATCTTCCTTCGGCGCACCACTAAATTGGCATTGATTAGTCACCATGTGTAGAATTTGTCCTTTGATTTCATAATCTGGCGCATTAATGTCTGGATGAGTAATTGCGTGACCTTGGCCAGTGCGTTTAGCTCTCATTCGGTCTTTCATACTTAGAGGTTCCAGATTTTCCATGATTGAATTTGTTGAATCTGAATCACTAGAGGATTCTGATTTAATGGTTCGTTCCTCAACAATCTCTGTTTGAATGATTGGTGGTTCCGGACGAAAGATTAATGGTTCAGGATCTATGAATTGTCCCTGAATATTCTCCGGATTCTCAATTGTGAGGTCTGGTTCAAAAAATGGATTATCGGAAATTTGAATTGGAGTACTTGGTCGACTGGATGACGATTCTAAAGAAAAATCAACGGCGACAATATTTGCTAGATGTCTTGATCGAGTTACAGGTGGTGAACGCACAAAAGGTGGTGAACGTTTTGCTCGGTGCATTCACTGAATATCCTATTAGTTTTTAAAAAGGAAGAAAAATTATATAAGTTATCAAATTAATAGACTTTTCTGATTTTGCCCACGTTTCGAATAGCCAAAAGATGCAGCAGAGGGTCAGGATTCGTTTGGTCTCAATATAATTGAGTACTGTTTGGCTCCAATAACCCGGTCCACGTATAAATCCAACTATTACTACGAACCAGAAAATTTTGATGTCTATCAATTTAACCGCTTAAAATAATTTTTCGTTGAAATTTAAGAAATTTAGATAAGAAATAGAGAAAATTCTAAGTCCTAAAAACTACAATGTCGAGAAATAAGAAAGAAAAAGAGCGCATCGAAAAACGTCAAAAAATAAAAGATTGAAAAATAATAGGCGTCGAAAAATAAAAATAAGAAAGTAGCGCGTCGAAACTTAAAAAGGAACTAAAAACTAAGAATTAAAAGTTGTGTCTAAAAATATTAAAGCTTACAAGGAATTCTATATTCCAAATGGCAATATCTTAAAAAGGTACTAAAAACTTAGAACAGCGTCGCAAAATTCTAGAGCACCTAAATCTTAGTTTAAAGAAAAAGCACTTAAGAGATTTTATGGCAAAGCCTAAAAATCTAGAAATAAAAATAACTATAGCAAATACTATGATTTAAAACTAAATACGAGCGAAAAATACAAATATTACGCTAAAACGAATAAAAAAAAGTACAAAATATAAAAATATACTTAAAGTTGCAAAAAGTACAATTTTTATAAAAATATTATTTTTATATTATTTATTTAATAAAACTATTAATTTTATAAATTAATTAAACTAATTATAACTTAATAATACAAATTAAATAAATAACTAAACTAATTAATTAAATAAAACCCTAAAAACTAAATAATTAAATTAATTAAACCCTAATTTCGTATTAATTGCAGTCCTAGGTTGACCTGTCAGATTGACCTTCGCGAGTGCGGTTCGGTCCAGTTCAAAAGCTCCGCGAGTCGCGGAGGGTCAAATTTAGGCTGAAAAGGGGTTCGTTTTTGCACAGGTTCAGTTTTTTTTATTTTTATTTTTTTTATGTTTTTCTATTTTATCAAATATATATAAAATATAAATATAACTAAATATTTTTATAAAACAATAAAATACTTATTTTCAAACTCAAAAGTAAAAATACTTTTTTTTAACTTTATATATTTTTTAACAAACTCTTTTTGTATTTTTATCTTTTTATATTTTAAAAAAAATTATATTTTTATACGAAGGACTTAATAAAAACTTTTACAAAATTATATTATTATTATTATTATTATTATTTATATTATTAGCGTTGCGCTTTCGGCGTTTAAGATCCCCGGCAGCGGCGCCAAAAATACTTGATGTTATGCGAGGTGTATATGAAATAGCTTTATTTTTACAACGAAAAACTATTAAATACGATACAATTTTACACAAGATATTTATTTATTTATAGAATGGATATACTTAAACCTTGCTACAACACTTATAGGCAGTGTACCTAATCGTACAGTAGTGTAGTTTTTAGTAAGTCCGATTCGTTCCACAGGGATATCTTTAAACAAAGCTTAACGCTATATTAGTTTTACTTTATAAAAATACAAATATATATATATATAAGTAATATTATTATTATAAAGGGGGGTTTTTTACCGTTTAATGACCAGTTATCGATTTTAAAACTTTTGTCGCAGTTAAAACCTAATATAAAATATGAAATAAATAAATAAAAGACTTAATTTAAAGCGTAAAATAAATAACGATAATGAAATTGCGATAAATAAAAGTGCGATAAAATAAAATTGCGATAATTAATGAGTATGATAATTAAAAGTGCAATTAAATATACTGACAATAAATAAAAGTGCGATAATTAAAAGTGCAATTAAATATGAAAATAAAGGAATTATGCTTATTTAAACTTCCGTAATCATGATGTTTGACGTGTTGATTTTAGTTTATTCCCATGGGTTAATTGTTCTTTGTCCTGGATTATTTAATATGTCCTTCTGGTTTTTGTCCATAACAGTCCATCAGTCATAAATATAAAGTGCGAGTGTCCTCGTCAAATTATCCTTATATCCGATGTCATAACCCGTCCTTAACCATAAGAACGCGTTAGATAACGTATGATTTCATTGCGAGGTATTGACCTCTATATGAGACATTTTTAAAAGAAAAACTGCATATATTATACATTACAAACCACAACCATTATTTTTGTTACAAGCTTAAGACAATAAAAAGAAGATTAACGTTTAGCGATAATCTTCGACTTACAAACTTTACAAATGATGACAACAACACGGTTTCTAGCATATTTTACAATACAACATCTCGGATATGCAGTTTTATTTTTGACACAAACATGCGTACGCAAGATCCTGGTTAGATCCAACATGATGCAGCGGAAGCTTTAGAAATCACCTGAGAATAGACATGTTTTAAAAGGTCAACATAAAGTTGGTGAGATATAGGTTTAATGCCGGCAGCAATATATATATAGACCACAAGATTTCGTATATAAACAGTTTAATAAAAGTATTCTAAGTGGTTGAGCACTTGGTAACCATACTTAACATTTTCACGTCGCATATTCCCTTTAATATGAAATCTTACTACACCGTACCAAGTGTAGTCACAAAACGAAGTACTGTGCAACCGTTGAATACTGGTCGTCCAGTCCGGTTGGGGTTGTCAGGCCCGATAGATCTATCAACAGGATTCGCGTTTACAATACCGCTGTAAATATTAGTTACCAAGCTACAGGGAAGTATGCCAGTGGTACAACTCAACGTAGAACATATTTTTCAGTTACTTGTGTCCATATCGTAAAACATAAAATACATGTATTCTCATCCCGAAATATTTAGAGTTTAAAAGTGGGACTATATACTCACTCTTGTCTTGATGATATATATATTTTGACTCGGTCTTCCGGTTGATATCACGAACCTATCCATATATAATATATCAATATGTTTTCATTTTAAAACAAACGTTATATATATATACTTGTTATACTTTTAATATTTTGAATAATTCCTTAGTCCGTAGTTAGCAGTCCGATGTTAGTAATTCAATTTTAATGGTTCATTTTTAGATGTTTAATATACCCGCAATAAATAAAACCCCCAACGAAATCAATAAAACCCCAACGTATATGAATTGGTCGAGATTAATCTTGACCCATGGTACCGGTGTTGTCAAATGACGTGTTGCGTACAATCATGGGATCTTATGATTAATCTTCTCGTGTTGTTTACGGGTGATCCTGAACCATATAAAATTGAATTATAAGTACATATATATAAAATATCATGTTATCTTAGAAATATGTGATTTATATCATTTTTTTCCAATTGATCCCGTAGTTGAAAATGTCTAGGATAGCCAATTTTGTTTCGGTCATAGTTTCTTCGTTACAAGTCCGTTTTCGTTGATTCAAATTGCCATCTTCTTGGATCGAGTTCTTCTTTAAGACTATGAACTGTAAATACCTTGGTTTGTATTCAAAATCATACGGCATAAGTGAAACATTAGTGAAACATATGAAGTTAAACATTTTTGTTACAACAAAATCATTTAATGACCATTTTTCTAAAAATACTTATACTTTGAAAAACCAAGTTTTACCTTGTTAAATTAGCATATACATAAGTTATGTTACATGTCTTGAAGTATTTTAAAAGTTAAGTTAGAAGGATCTATTTAGTTTGCAAACAAGTTTGAAAACATTCAAACTATGTTCTTGTTGTTAAACTTTTGTACCACAAAATAAGATAGCTATATATATATGAATTGAATAAGGTTATGAACATAAATTCTACCTCAAGTTCCTTGGATAAGTTTGCTGTAAAAGAGGAGTAAGAAGCTAGAATCAAAAGGGTGATAGAAGTGGATGAAAGATTGGAAGTAAGTTGGTGTTCTTGGAAGGTTTTCTTGAAGTGTTGTTGTATGGTTTTCTTATGGTGTTTTAGTATGGTTTTTGAAGCTAGATCTTCAAGGTAAGTTGCTGAATGTTTATGGAGTTTAAAGAGTAAGAAAGAGTGTGTGTTTTTAGTTAAGAGATTGAAGTAAAAATGAATCAAAAATGATGATACATATATACTCCTAAAAATGTGATCTTTAAGGATAACATGACAAAATTTTAGTTTGTATTTTTGTAATTAGTCTTGCAATGATTCAAAAGTAATTACCTTATACATAAGGCATGAATAAGGGCTGGTTAGGTGGTGATTTGATGTGTATATACCAATAGTAAATACGTATAGAAGCTTGGTATGATACGAGTACAAATACTCTAGGTATACGTATAGAAATTTTGTGAAAAATGGAATGAGGATTCAAATATAGCTATCTTTTGTGAATACACTTATATGGTTTTATGTATTTAAGTCTTTAAAAGTGATTAAATACATTACTTATACAATATATGTATAAACATTATATGTCTTAAGTATTTATGTCAAATAACGTTACGTATAGTTATCGTTTTGAAAACTTAAGTTAGTAGTTTCAAAATACACATATAACTTGTTGTTATTAATATAAAATGAGGTATTAAAACATTCCTTAATCATGTTAAATATGTATATATACATATATATACACAAACGTATAATTATCATATATTGTATGGTTCGTGATATCATCGGTCAAACTAGACGGTCAAACGTTGTGTAAAACTCTTTTCGGAAATATCAGTCTCGACAATTTGGATTGCTTATCATGTTGGCAAGGTTTAATTTATGTAAATATTAATCTTATAAGTATAGAATGATCGAAAAAGTGCGGGTCGTTACATTACCTCCCCGTTAAATAAATTTCGTCCCGAAATTTTAAAATTGTACCTATTTTGCGTCATCGAGAAACAAGTGTGGATACTTTCGTTTCATCTGATCCTCTCGTTCCCAAGTAAACTCGGGACCTCTTCTAGTATTCCAACGAACCTTAACAATCGGTATATTACTCTGTTTGAGCTGTTTAACTTCACGATCCATGATTTCAATTGGTTCTTCGACGAATTGTAGTTTCTCGTCGACATGGATTTCTTCAAGAGGAATGGTAAGGTCTTCCTTTGCAAGACACTTCTTAAGGTTCGAGATGTGAAAGGTATTATGTACTCCGGCGAGTTGTTGCGGTAACTCGAGTCGATAAGCTACCGGTCCAATGCGTTCGATGATCTTGAACGGGCCTACGTACCTTGGGTTCAGTTTACCCCTTTTTCCAAAACGTATCACACCTTTCCAAGGTGACACCTTTAGCATAACCATGTCCCCGACCTGAAACTCTAATGATTTCCTTCGAACATCGGCGTAGCTCTTTTGGCGACTGCGGGCTGTTTTCAATCTCTCCTTGATTTGCACTATCTTCTCAGTCGTTTCATGTATGATCTCGGGACCAGTTAATTGTCGATCTCCTACTTCATTCCAACAGATAGGAGATCTACACTTCCTTCCATACAATGCTTCGAATGGCGCAGCTCCAATGCTCGCATGATAACTATTATTATACGAGAATTCTGCTAACGGTAGATATTTATCCCATCCGTTTCCAAAATCGATCACACATGCCCTGAGCATGTCTTCAAGAGTCTGAATTGTTCTTTCACTCTGCCCGTCGGTCTGCGGATGATATGCGGTACTCATATCCAAACGAGTTCCTAGTGCCTCCTGTAGTGATTGCCAAAACTTTGAGGTAAATCTACTATCACGATCGGATATAATGGAAATAGGTATTCCATGCCTTGAAACAACTTCCTTTATATACAATCGTAATAGTTTCTCCATTCTATCTGTTTCCTTTATAGGCAAGAAATGTGCAGACTTGGTGAGACGATCAACAATCACCCAAATGGTGTCGTATCCCCAGGCAGTCTTTGGTAACTTCGTGATGAAATCCATGGTAATACCATCCCATTTCCATTCTGGAATTTCTGGTTGTTGAAGTAACCCTGACGGCTTTTGATGTTCTGCTTTGACTTTGGAACAAGTCAAACACTCCCCAACATATGTTGCAACGTCTGTTTTTAAATTAGGCCACCAATAATGCGTCTTAAGATCTTGGTACATCTTTCCAACTCCAGGATGTATCGAATATCTTGTCTTATGTGCCTCGTTCAATATCAACTTCCTTAATCCACCCAACTTCGGTACCCAAATACGATTTGCAAAATATCTAATTCCGTCTTTCCGTATAACGAGTTGCTTCTCATACTTCTTCATTATTTCATTCTTTATGTTTTCTTTATTGAGTGCTTCTTGTTGAACTTCTTTGATTTGTGAGTTGAGATTCATGCGAATTTTTATATTCATTGCTCGAACTCGAATTGGTTCTCGTTCCTTTCTGCTTAAAGCATCGGCCACTACGTTCGCCTTCCCGGGATGATAACGAATTTCACAATCATAGTCGTTTATTAACTCGACCCACCTACGTTGCCTCATGTTCAATTGTTTCTGATCAAAAATATGTTGAAGGCTTTTATGATCAGTAAACACAATGAATTTAACCCCATACAAGTAGTGTCTCCACATCTTCAATGCAAACACGACTGCTCCCAATTCTAGATCATGCGTCGTATAATTCCGCTCGTGAATCTTCAATTGTCGGGATGCAAATGCAATCACTTTCTTCCGTTGCATAAGAACACAACCAAAACCTTGTCGCGAAGCGTCACAATATATTTCAAAATCATCGTTCCCTTCTGGTAACGATAATATAGGCGCCGTAGTTAACTTCTTCTTCAGTATTTGAAATGCGTTCTCCTGCTCCGAAGTCCATTCGTATTTCTTCCCTTTTTGCGTTAACGCTGTCAACGGCTTAGCTATTCGGGAAAAATCTTGAATAAACCTTCTATAATAACCGGCTAAACCCAAAAATTGGCGTATCTGTGTTGGTGTCTTAGGAGTCTCCCATTTTTCAATAGCTTCAGTTTTTGCTGGATCAACCTGAATTCCTTCGCTATTAACAACGTGACCAAGAAATTGCACTTCTTTCAACCAGAAAGCACACTTAGAAAATTTAGCATAAAGTTGTTCTTTTCTCAACAACTCCAGTATCAACCTTAAATGCTCTTCATGCTCTTGCTCACTCTTGGAATAGATAAGAATATCATCAATGAAAACGATAACAAACTTATCTAAATACGGACTACAAACTCGATTCATGAGGTCCATGAATACAGCTGGCGCATTCGTCAATCCAAACGGCATAACCAAAAATTCGTAATGACCATAACGTGTCCGAAAAGCAGTTTTCGGAATGTCCTCTTCTTTGACGCGTAGTTGATGATAGCCCGATCTTAACTCGATTTTCGAATAAACACATGATCCTTGCAATTGATCAAATAAGTCATCAATTCTCGGTAGTGGATACCGATTCTTGATAGTTAACTTATTTAATTCACGATAGTCTATACACATCCTAAAAGATCCATCTTTCTTCTTAACAAACAAAATTGGAGCTCCCCACGGTGAAGTACTCGGTCGTATGAATCCACAGTCCAGTAATTCTTTTAACTGACTTTGAAGTTCTTTTAACTCGGACGGTGCAAGTCTATATGGAGCACGAGCCACTGGTGCAGCTCCTGGCACTAAATCTATTTGAAATTCCACCGATCTAAATGGAGGTAATCCCGGCAATTCTTCCGGAAAAACTTCAGGAAAATCTCTTGCCACAGGCACGTCGTTGATACACTTTTCTTTCTTTTCGACCTTATTAACATGTGCTAAAATAGCGTAACATCCCTTTTCTAAACACTTCTTGGCTTTCAAACAGCTAATGAGTTTTAGCTTTGAATTACCCTTCTCTCCATAAATCATCACCGGTATTTTATCCTTACCAGGAATACGAATTGCCTTCTTGGCACAAACAACTTCCGCTCCTACTTTGGACATCCAGTCCATGCCGACTATTACATCAAAACCTCCTAATTCTACGGGTATTAAGTCGATTTTAAACGTTTCTCCGGCTAGATTTATTTCACAATCACGACAAATTTTATCGGCTTTAATTAGTTTACCATTAGCTAACTCAATCAAGTACTTAGCATCTAGAGGTAATGATGAACAATTCAATTTAGTGTAAAAATTTATACACACGTAACTTCTATCGGCGCCAGTATCAAATAAAATAGATGCCGATAAGTTATTAATGGTAAACGTACCCGTAACAAGCTCCGGGTCTTCTCGTGCCTCTCTAGCATTAATAACAAACGCTCTTCCACGTGCAGGTCCGCCATTCTGATTCGGGCACTGGCTCTTATAATGACCTTGTTTTCCACACCCAAAACAAGTAATGTTAGCCAAAGCAGTTCTATTTGCGTTGGTGGCAGGAGTCTTGTTACCATTTGCATTTGTAACGAGAGCCTTACAATCTTCAGCAAGATGTCCCTGTCGATTGCATTTGGTGCACAACACACTACAGTAACCAAAGTGATGTTTGTGACAGCGGTTGCATAAAGGACTTTGTCCTTTGTAACCAAAGCCTGAACCGCTACCCGCACCTTTCGGGGTTTCTGGTTTCTTAAAAGATTGCTGTTGGTAACCTCGATCATAATTTCCGTTCCACTTCCTTTTGTTACTCGATACCTTCACCTCAGTAGTGAATGCTTTCTTATCCAGAATGACCTGATCCATTAGCTCGTTTGCCATGGTTATAGCTTCATGAATTGTCTTAGGTTTCGACGCCGTAACGTTTGCCTTGACCTTTTTGGGCAAACCACCTTTGTACATTTCAATCTTCCGTGCTTCGGTTGGAACCAATTCAGGACATAGTAAAACCAATTCCATGAATCGCTGATTGTAGTTGGTGATTTCAGTACCAACCACCTTCAAACTTCGTAACTCATCTTCTAACTTAATAACCTCATTCCTTGGACAATACTCGGTGATTATCATCGCTTTGAATTCTTCCCATGGAGTATCATAAGCTACATCTCCTCCTACCGCCTTCACATAATTCTTCCACCATGTGAGTGCACTATCTTGTAAAGTGCACGATGCAAACTTGGTCATGTCTTTTTCATCACAACCACTGATTTTGAACACCGTCTCCATCTTTTCTATCCATCGGGTTAAACCGATCGGTCCTTCCGTTCCACTGAATGATGAGGGCTTGCAAGCTTGGAAAGTCTTGTAAGTACATCCTACACGAGGAGTTGGGTTAACTGCAGCAGCTCTTGCAGCTTCGACCCATAGCATTCTATCGTTCACTCGCTGGTTGATGAAGTCCTCGACTTCTTGTTCCGTCATTCGATTCAATCGCGCCATTTCCTAATGAAAGAAAATAATTATTCACATGGATTATTATAGATGTAGTGTGTATTTATAGTACATTATAGCTTGTTAATAATATGAACCAGGTATTATTATAAAAGCCTTTTCTTCTTATTAGCGTTTTATAATTATATCTAGGGTAGTACCTACCCGTTAATGTTCATACTTAATAGCTTAGTACAGAACCAATTACTACAATCTAAATAATACTTAACCATGGAAAATTATTGCATTTCATACTTCGCTATTTTACATATGCTTATCTTACATCAAACTTTAAGCAAACCACACTAATAATATTATACAAAACATTATATGATTCCATGGCTTAATACGGCAGTGCATCGTTCGGTCTATTTTCTAGGGCGTTTAGTTCCAATGAATGGCCTAACGCTTATCCTAGCTGTCTGCCTACGTTTTGGCTGAGGAGCCGAAGAACTAGATGCGGGGATAGCACTAATAGGAATAGCGGGGATAGGGGTGGTAGTGTTGAGTGGAATTGGTGCCACATCATTCTCACTAAGTTCGGGATTTGAATTTTCTAATTCATTCGCTTTTCGTTTCTTTCCTTGATCGAATTTTTCTTTCGTAATTTCTAGTATTTCTTCCTCGGGTTCACTTTCCTCCTCGGGTTCACTTTCCGATATTTCTATAGTTGGTTCATCCGGAAATTGTGAGTCTTCCCCAAGGATATCATTTTCGTCATCGGACAGGTTAATGACTGGAACGCCATCTGAAGATTCTGATTCGGAGTCGTTGATTGTGATAATAAGTTTCGAGCCCGACATCTATCACATAACAACTAACCCATTAGTACTTACATAATATTTACATATAAATTTTTAACCAACAGTGATAAGCAATGGTTTTTTTTTTTAAATCAGACCCGGTCAAAGTCCAGACTTTACTAATGTATCCTAACGACTTCTCGGTTAGACACACTAATGCAAACCTGGTTCGCTAAGACCAACGCTCTGATACCACATGTCATAACCCGTCCTTAACCATAAGAACGCGTTAGATAACGTATGATTTCATTGCGAGGTATTGACCTCTATATGAGACATTTTTAAAAGAAAAACTGCATATATTATACATTACAAACCACAACCATTATTTTTGTTACAAGCTTAAGACAATAAAAAGAAGATTAACGTTTAGCGATAATCTTCGACTTACAAACTTTACAAATGATGACAACAACACGGTTTCTAGCATATTTTACAATACAACATCTCGGATATGCAGTTTTATTTTTGACACAAACATGCGTACGCAAGATCCTGGTTAGATCCAACATGATGCAGCGGAAGCTTTAGAAATCACCTGAGAATAGACATGTTTTAAAAGGTCAACATAAAGTTGGTGAGATATAGGTTTAATGCCGGCAGCAATATATATATAGACCACAAGATTTCGTATATAAACAGTTTAATAAAAGTATTCTAAGTGGTTGAGCACTTGGTAACCATACTTAACATTTTCACGTCGCATATTCCCTTTAATATGAAATCTTACTACACCGTACCAAGTGTAGTCACAAAACGAAGTACTGTGCAACCGTTGAATACTGGTCGTCCAGTCCGGTTGGGGTTGTCAGGCCCGATAGATCTATCAACAGGATTCGCGTTTACAATACCGCTGTAAATATTAGTTACCAAGCTACAGGGAAGTATGCCAGTGGTACAACTCAACGTAGAACATATTTTTCAGTTACTTGTGTCCATATCGTAAAACATAAAATACATGTATTCTCATCCCGAAATATTTAGAGTTTAAAAGTGGGACTATATACTCACTCTTGTCTTGATGATATATATATTTTGACTCGGTCTTCCGGTTGATATCACGAACCTATCCATATATAATATATCAATATGTTTTCATTTTAAAACAAACGTTATATATATATATACTTGTTATACTTTTAATATTTTGAATAATTCCTTAGTCCGTAGTTAGCAGTCCGATGTTAGTAATTCAATTTTAATGGTTCATTTTTAGATGTTTAATATACCCGCAATAAATAAAACCCCCAACGAAATCAATAAAACCCCAACGTATATGAATTGGTCGAGATTAATCTTGACCCATGGTACCGGTGTTGTCAAATGACGTGTTGCGTACAATCATGGGATCTTATGATTAATCTTCTCGTGTTGTTTACGGGTGATCCTGAACCATATAAAATTGAATTATAAGTACATATATATAAAATATCATGTTATCTTAGAAATATGTGATTTATATCATTTTTTTCCAATTGATCCCGTAGTTGAAAATGTCTAGGATAGCCAATTTTGTTTCGGTCATAGTTTCTTCGTTACAAGTCCGTTTTCGTTGATTCAAATTGCCATCTTCTTGGATCGAGTTCTTCTTTAAGACTATGAACTGTAAATACCTTGGTTTGTATTCAAAATCATACGGCATAAGTGAAACATTAGTGAAACATATGAAGTTAAACATTTTTGTTACAACAAAATCATTTAATGACCATTTTTCTAAAAATACTTATACTTTGAAAAACCAAGTTTTACCTTGTTAAATTAGCATATACATAAGTTATGTTACATGTCTTGAAGTATTTTAAAAGTTAAGTTAGAAGGATCTATTTAGTTTGCAAACAAGTTTGAAAACATTCAAACTATGTTCTTGTTGTTAAACTTTTGTACCACAAAATAAGATAGCTATATATATATGAATTGAATAAGGTTATGAACATAAATTCTACCTCAAGTTCCTTGGATAAGTTTGCTGTAAAAGAGGAGTAAGAAGCTAGAATCAAAAGGGTGATAGAAGTGGATGAAAGATTGGAAGTAAGTTGGTGTTCTTGGAAGGTTTTCTTGAAGTGTTGTTGTATGGTTTTCTTATGGTGTTTTAGTATGGTTTTTGAAGCTAGATCTTCAAGGTAAGTTGCTGAATGTTTATGGAGTTTAAAGAGTAAGAAAGAGTGTGTGTTTTTAGTTAAGAGATTGAAGTAAAAATGAATCAAAAATGATGATACATATATACTCCTAAAAATGTGATCTTTAAGGATAACATGACAAAATTTTAGTTTGTATTTTTGTAATTAGTCTTGCAATGATTCAAAAGTAATTACCTTATACATAAGGCATGAATAAGGGCTGGTTAGGTGGTGATTTGATGTGTATATACCAATAGTAAATACGTATAGAAGCTTGGTATGATACGAGTACAAATACTCTAGGTATACGTATAGAAATTTTGTGAAAAATGGAATGAGGATTCAAATATAGCTATCTTTTGTGAATACACTTATATGGTTTTATGTATTTAAGTCTTTAAAAGTGATTAAATACATTACTTATACAATATATGTATAAACATTATATGTCTTAAGTATTTATGTCAAATAACGTTACGTATAGTTATCGTTTTGAAAACTTAAGTTAGTAGTTTCAAAATACACATATAACTTGTTGTTATTAATATAAAATGAGGTATTAAAACATTCCTTAATCATGTTAAATATGTATATATACATATATATACACAAACGTATAATTATCATATATTGTATGGTTCGTGATATCATCGGTCAAACTAGACGGTCAAACGTTGTGTAAAACTCTTTTCGGAAATATCAGTCTTGACAATTTGGATTGCTTATCATGTTGGCAAGGTTTAATTTATGTAAATATTAATCTTATAAGTATAGAATGATCGAAAAAGTGCGGGTCGTTACATCCGAAGTCAAATATTCCAACTAATTGGGGACTTAAACTGTAACAAGGTTTTAATACTTTGTTATCAATTATGCCAAGTGTCCTTGTACATAATTTCACCCTTGTTTTAATAAGTCTATTAACTATTAATCCATTCCCGTGTCCGGTTAAATGAACGATTATTCGTACATATAAATATCCCTCTCATCGTGTCCGATTGAGTGTATATGGTTATTTATAGGTATGTCCAATTGTAATCTTTATATTAAAATTAACAAACTATCATTTAGTTAAACAAATATAAAGCCCATTAATAGCCCAAAGTCTAATTTCCACAAGTGTCGTTCTTTTGTCCAAACCCCAATTATGGTACAAAGCCCAATTACCCAATTTTAGTAATTAGCCCAACATCATGATTACTTCGTTTTAAATAAGCATAATAATAACTTAGCTACGAGACATTAAATTAAAAAGGTTTAACATAACTTACAATGATTAAAAATAGTGTAGCGTTACACGGACAGAATTTCGACTTACACTCTTACAACATTCGCTAACATACCCTTATTATTAGAATTAAAATTAAAATTAAAATTAAAATTAAAATTAAAATTATAAATATATATATATATATATATATATATATATATATATATATATATATATATATACGTAAGAGATAGATTGGAAAAAGATGTAAAAAAATTGGCCGAATGCTCGGCCTTTTATAGGCCCACGTAATACTGTTTGACCTCCACGAGTGCGGAGGTTTTTGTCTTCAAAGCTCCGTGAGTGCGGAGCTGTGGAATCCAGCTCACACAAGTTTGGATCTTAGTCTGCCGACGGATTTAATTATATAAATATAATATAAATATATAATTTATATAATTAATTATATATTATATTATATTTATATACATAATTAATTTGTAACTTTCGGTCCGTTGCGTCGTACGTTGAAAGCTGGTTCATGTCTCGGTTCCGGATTTTTGAACGTCCTTTCGTATAATTTAATATCTTGTACTTTGCGTTTTGCAACCTGTACTCTTGTCATTTTTAGACGTTTCTCATCAATAATTTGAACCTCTTTGCTTGTACTTTGTACTTTTTAGCTTTTTGGTCGTTTGCATCTTCAATTCGTCGAATCTGTCTTTTGTCTTCACCTTTTATTATTTAAACGAATATTACTTGTAAATAGGACAACTGCAACTAAAAGCTTGTCTTTCTTGAGGGATAATGCTATGAAATATATGTTCGTTTTTAGCATTATCAGTTAGCTGCACTGTTAGTTCAAAGCATTATGAGTGTGACTAAACGATTACTTCTTGCTGAAAGCTAATCCGGAAGTGGTACGAAATGTCCGAGATTAATGAATATGGATAATTATTCCACTTGGAAGTCGAGGTTTAAGATTTGGTCTGATGGTCAAGACACGAAACTTTGGAAGTATATTGAAACCGAATTTCAATGGCCACGTTCACCTGTGATAAATGAACTGTATACGTTACATAATATGCCTTCGGAAGAACGTGATGAGTATTACTTGGAAAAGAAGATGTATTGTAACTTGACAAGTGCTCTTGATGGTCCGATTTTCCATCAATTTCTGTGTCATGATAACTCATTCAAGATATGGGAAGTACTTCGTACCTTCAATGAAGGGAATTCATCTTACAGAACAAGAAAAGGGTTAGAACTGAAAGCTCAGTTTGATCATTTTCACTGGCAAGTTGGAGAGTCTATTACAGAATTGGTTGAAAGATATCGTCATTTGCTATCTGAAATACACAAGCATGATGTAACCATTGAAGAGAAAGACAAAGTAACATGTCTAGCTGGAGCATTACCATTAGAATGGAATGGTTTCGTATTAACTATGAAGACCAGTGGAGAATTAGCTACTGTTACAGTGAACTCGTTTATTGCAAGACTTCAAGAAGAAGAACTAGAGTTGTTAAACAAAGTCAAGAGGTCTAAACAAGTTCAAGACACAAAAATGTATTATCCAAATGGTTATACACCGCCTAAGTCGGCTCATGCACCATTTCAAACAGCTTTCACTACGAATAATCAGAACATGTATGGTTTGAATGTCAGTAGTACACCTATCCAACAGTCTTCGTATCCACCACAAATTTCACCATGTTCTCTCAATACTCAATCACAGCCTACTACCAATACTACAGAGTCATCTACACCGACTGCATCAGATGTTTTTTCTGCTCTTAAGATAGAGAACTTGAGGAAAGTTGGAAAAGAAAATATTAGTGAAGATATAGCTTTGTTGTCAAGCCTTGTTAATTCTTATGACAGTTATCTTGATGGTCGTGTGGGTAACATTCATCCAACAACGGAAGATTATCATCAGCTTGATAAAGATGAAGCAGAAAAGATGGATATTATGTGGGGTATGGCAAATCTTGTGAGACGAGCTAGAGATTACGAAGAGCGAACTGGAAAACCAATCAGTTTGACCAAAGATACAAAACTGGGTTTTGATATAAATTCTGTTACTTGTTACAACTGTGGAGAATTAGGTCATTTTTCAAGACAGTGCACAAAACAGAAGAAGCAGGGTAATCGTAATCCGTTCAGGAATCAGAACTACAGTTCTCAGAGTCAATCTACAAAGCATGAGATTTACATTACTGATAAAGTAAATGAAGCTGATACAGCTGAAAGTCCGAACAAAGCTTTAGTTGTCATTCATGGAGACGATGATGATTGGTCTATCAAATTGAATGTTGATGATCAACAACTTAAAGCTAACATGGCGAAGATTTCTGAAGAAAAAGAAAATTGTGTTATCGGTCAAAGTATAATTGAGAAGCTGACTGCTCGTGCTGAAAGAGCTGAAAAGTTATCATGAATCATTCGGAAAGAGAAGATTCAAAAGATGGTTAAAGATAAATTCAAGAGGGTACGTGATTCAGTTCCTCGTACACCTGAATCTGGAAGTATTTCACCAACATCTTCAGAGGACTACTACTTCAACAGTTGGAAGGATAACTATGGTGATACCTATGTGTTTGAAGAAAGTCTAGAGGCTAATCAGAGTGAAGAGACATTGTTTGATTCTGATACGGAACTAGACAAATGGGGTAAAATGTTTGCTGCTGAATTGGAAATGTTAGTTCTTATGGGTGAAGGTTCAGATCTTGAGAGTGTAAGTTCAGATGTTGATGATTCGAACAAGACGTCAGAATTAGAGGTTGAAGATAAAGCTGATCATACTGGAACAGATCAATCTGAGTTTGAAGCATTGAACAAGTAAGTAGTTGATTTACTGAAGATGTGCTTATCAGAGAGTGATCTTGAAAAGGTTTCAGGTTTGACAAGAGCTAAGGATATATGGGACAGACTTGAGCAGATTCATTTGGGTAAAGATGCTGATACATCAGAGTTTCTTACAGACTCTTCAGAATCAGAAAATGAGCTCGATGATGGGAAGAAGACAGATTTCTTTACATTTATGGCTGAGACTTCCTCATCAAATAACGCTCAACAGGTATCTTTTGATCCATCTACTATTATTGAATGTGTTAAATGTGCTGAATCTAAGGTAACAATGGATAATTTAACAAAGGCATATGCGGAGATGAAAGAAAAATGGCATGCTGACCATGTGACCACTAAGGTTGAAAATGAGTTGAAAGAGCAAATCAAAGTTTATAAAAAACAACTTCACGATCTTAAATGTTATAACTTTGATATAAATCAAGCTTTAATTAAACGTGTTGACACAATTAATGAACTAAAGAAAGAAAATGAATGCGTTAAAGCTGATTTAGAGGCAATTTCAATCAAAATGAAATGTTGGGCAAGTGCGTCACAATGGAATGCGTTAATGGTTGAACTTAATGACACCAAGGGAAAGGGTATTGGATATAGTTCTGCATCCCCACCTTTTCAGAACACATTTGTTAATGCTAACGTAGTTGACGGTCGACCAAAAGATTGTATCCTTCCTAGTTATGAAGATTATGTTGAAAAGAATAAAAAATGTAGTTCAACTAAGAATACAACTTCTGATGATACCACTGAAGGTGCTCTAGATCATGAGGAAGATAGGAAAACTGGGTTAGGAGATAACTTTAAGACAAGTAGAGTTAGAACACCAAAAGGTCCTGTTAAGATTTTAAAAAATCCTAGATTTGCTAACAGACCTGTTCCTCCTGTTACCCCTAAGCCTGTTCAGAAAGAGAGATCAAATGATTCTCCTGTGTTCTTAAGAACAAAAGATCCGTCATCTTCAAACTCTAATAATGTGTATTAATTCAGAGGACATAGGGAGTTTAGACAATGTTTTAATTGTGTTGTTTTTGGATACATTGCTGCTTATTGTCCTAGAAGATTTCGATCCCCAAGACATAAAGTTGACTTATCACATGATGATTCTAGAGCATCTCATGTTCGTCGAATAGGTTTCCCTGTAAATGATAGATTTGTGATAAAAGATCTAAGACAAATGTTGTCTTTGGAGAATCCAAAAGGAAGTATTTCAATAGATCTGTTTCTCCTGTGAAGGGAAAAATTCCTAAAAGAAATTTTGAGGCAAATGTTGCCAATGCTAGTGAGCAAGGTAGACCTTTTGAACCAAAGTTGAGGTCTCCATCTCAAAGAGCTAGTCGCATAAAGTATTTTTCAAGAACTAGACTACGGATGAATCATTCTGATTCAGAGAGGAATGTCAAACGCCAAGAGCGTGACACCTCTCCTTCCAAATTTTCTAAGTTTAAGGTTTCTAATGATGAGATTCCTCCGGACTCAAACGGGAAATGGATGGAAGTTCAAGCTATGGTGTTAATGGACAACCTACTGACGTCCGGGTGTGGGTTCCCATTATCAATTAATTTTCTTAATGTGATATGCAGGGAACCAGGCTACCTACAAACAACACTTGGATTGTGGATAGCAGCTCTTCGAGACATATGACTGGGCATCTATCTCTTCTTTCGGATGTACACCCAATTAAGGAAGGTTATGTTGCATTTGCTGGAGATAAGGGTGGTCATATTTCAGCTCAGGGTTTATTGAAAAATGATAAAGTCAGTTTTGATAAAGTGAACTATTGTCAAGAGCTTGCAAATAATTTGTTATCTGTTTCACAAATCTATGAAAAATCCTTCAAAGTAGCATTTGATGATGAATTCAGCTACATCATGAAACCAGAGTTTGTGATTTCTCCTGAAATGATTTTGATGAAGGCTCCTCGACAAGATGATTTATACATGCTAGATATGAATGTTGCTACTTCAACTGTTGAACCTCATCAATCTTTTGTTTCTAAAGCGACTGAACAAGATTTTATTACATGGCACAAACGCATGGGTCATTTAAGTTTTCGGAAGATGAACCATCTGGTTCACAACGATCTCGTAGAAGGTGTTGATCTTCATTTATTTCAAATTCCAGGCACATATGTTCCTTGTAAGAAGGGTAAGCAGAGCAAGAAAGCACACAAGTTGGTGAAGTGTAATCCAATCTCTGCTCCACTTGAGTTGTTGCACATGGATCTCTTTGGTCCAATTCGGTTTGAAAGTATTGATGGTAGTAAGTATTGTCTGGTGGTAACTGATGATTATTCAAGATTCTCATGGGTTATGTTTTTGAAAGAAAAGTCTGATACGTTTGAGAATTTGAAAGTGCTAATCAATCGATTAGAGACTGGTTTTAATTTGAAAGTTAGAAAGATTCGATGCGATAATGGTGCAGAATTTAAGAATCAGTATCTCGCAGGTTTCTGTATTGAAAAAGGTATCAATATGCAGTTCAGTTCTGCATACGCTCCACAGATGAATGGTGTTGCTGAAAGAAAGAATAGGGTTTTGATTGAGACTGCTAGAACTATGCTAGCTGATTCCTCTCTACCTGTTCATTTTTGGGGTGAAGCTGTTGCAAATGCTTGCTACACTATGAATCGAGTTTTAACCGTTAAACGACTAGGTAAAACGTGCTATGAGTTATTGCATGGGATAAAACCTTCTTTGAAGCATCTAGAACCATTTGGTGCCCTGTGTACCATTTTGAAGAGAAAACCAGGAAGTAAGTTTGATTCGAAAGTGGTTACTGGAGTGTTTCTAGGGTATAGTTCTCCTAACAAGCGAGTTTTCAACAATGAGACGAGATGTGTTGAAGAATGGTCTGAAGTTGTGTAAGACCTGGATTCTGATTCTGCCCAGTTGCGCGCCGCGCGGGGTCTTGGCGCGTGTCATAACCCGTCCTTAACCATAAGAACGTGTTAGATAACGTATGATTTCATTGCGAGGTATTGACCTCTATATGCGACATTTTTAAAAGAGAAACTGCATATATTATACATTACAAACCATAACCATTATTTTTGTTACAAGCTTTAGACAATAAAAAGATGATTATCGTTTAGCGATAATCTTCGACTTACAAACTTTACATATAATGTTAACAACACGATTTCGAGCATATTTTACAACACAAATCCTTGGGTATGCAGTTTTATTTTTGACATAAATATGCGTACGCAAGATCCTGCTCAAATTCAACATAATGCAGCGGAAGCTTTAGTAATCACCTGAGAATAGACATGTTTTAAAAGGTCAACATAAAGTTGGTGAGATATAGGTTTAATGCCGGCAGCAATATATATATAGACCACAAGATTTCATATATAAACAGTTTAATAAAAATATTCTAAGTGGTTGAGCACTTGGTAACCATACTTAACATTTAATCACGTCGCATATTCCCTTTATTATGAAATCTTACTACACCGTACCAAGTGTAGTCACGAAACGAAGTACTGTGCAACCGTTGAATACTGGTCGTCCAGTCTGGTTGGGGTTGTCAGGCCCGATAGATCTATCAACAGGATTCGCGTTTACAATACCTCTGTAAATATTAGTTACCAAGCTACAGGGAAGTATGCCAGTGGTACAACTCAACGTAGAATATATTTTTCAGTTACTTGTGTCCATAACGTAAAACATAAAATACATGTATTCTCATCCCGAAATATTTAGAGTTTAAAAGTGGGACTATATACTCACTTTCGTCTTGAAGATATATATATAATTTGACTTGGTCTCCGGTTGATATCACGAACCTATCCATATATAATATATCAATACCTTTTCTTTTTAAACAAACGTCACATATATATACTTGTTATACTTTTAATACTTTGAATAATTCCTTAGTCCGTAGTTAGCAGTTCGTTGTTAGTAATTCAATTTTAATGGTTCATTTTTAGATGTTTAATATACCCGCAATGAAATAAATAAAACCCCCAACGAAATAAATAAAACCCCATCGTATATGTATTGGTCGAGATTAATCTTGACCCATGGTACCGGTGTTGTCAAATGACGTGTTGCGTACATAAAGTACCGGTGTTGTCAAATGACGTGTTGCGTACAATCATGGGATCTTATGATTAATCTTCTCGTGTTGTTTACGGGTGATCCTGAACCATATAAAATTGAATTATAAGTACATATATATAAAATATCATGTTAACTTAAAAAGATGTGATTTATTTAATTTTTTCCCAATTATTTTCGTGGCTAAACTAGTCTTGGATATCCGATTTTGTTTCGGTCATAATTTCTTCGTTACAACTCCGTTTTCGTTGATTCAACTTGCCATCTCCTTGGATCGAGTCCCTCTTTAAGACTATGAACTGTAAATACCTTAGTTTGTATTCAAAATCACACGGCATAGGTCAAACTTTAGTGAAACTTATGAAGTTAATCATTTTCCATCATGTAAACAACCTCAAATGATTATTTTTCTAAAAATACTTATACTTTGAGTTAAATCATGAAATTTTTATGTGTTATCATATTCATAGTAAAAATCATTTTTCCAGAAAATAAACCTCCAATTCAAAGTTTAAGATGGTTTTTAATTATCCAACCCAAAACAGCCCCCGGTTGCACTCCGACGTCGTAAATTCAGTTTTTAAGGTGTTCTTTGAAAAACCAAGTTATACCTTGTTAAGTTAGCATATAATTAAGATATGTTACAGGTCTTGAAGTATTTTAAAAGTTAAGTTAGAAGGATCTATTTAGTTTGCGAACAAGTTTGAAATCATTCAAACTATGTTCTAGTTTATAAACTCTTATATATATAGCTTTAAATATATGAATTGAAAAAGAGTTGAAGTAGAGTTTTTTACCTCAAGTTTAAAATGTAAAGTTGCTGGAAAGAAGTAATAAAATAAAAGTTGAGAGAGTTCTTGCAAGTGTGTGTGAAAATTGGAAGTAAAATTTGGAAAATGAATGTGTAAAAATGAGTTAGAAATGGTGCTTATTTATAGGCTTGAAAATTTGGTTTTTAGTGAAAATATCTAAGATAAGTTAAAATTTATTATGTCATGAATGACATATTATTCCAATAATTGAAGATTTCTATTGGTATATACCAATAGTAAATACTTCTAGTAGCTGTGTATAGTACCCTAGATATACGTATAGGATTATTGAGGAAACGGAACGAGAATTCAAATATAACTATCTTTTGTAAATATACTTATATTGTTTTATGTATAAAAGCCCTTTAAAAATGATTAAATACATTACTTATACTATATATGTATAAACATTATAAATCATCAGTATTTATGTCAAATAACGTTACGTAGGTTATTGTTTTGAAAACTTAAGTTAGTAGTTTCAAAATATACTTATGACTTTTTGTTATTAATACAAAATGAGATATTAAAACATCCTTAGATCATGTTAAATATGTATGTATAATTATCATATATTGTATAGTTCGTGATATCATCGGTCAAACTAGACGGTCAAACGTTGTGTAAAACTCTTTTCAAAAACATAAGTCTCAACAATTTGGATTGCTTATCATGTTGGTAAGGTTTAATTTATATAAATATTAATCTTATAAGTATAGAACGATCGAAAAAGTGCGGGTCATTACAGTACCTACCCGTTAAATAAATTTCGTCCCGAAATTTTAAAATTGTACCTATTTTGCGTCATCGGAAAACAAGTGTGGATATTTTTGTTTCATTTGATCCTCTCGTTCCCAAGTAAACTCGGGACCCCTTCGAGCATTCCAACGAACCTTAATGATCGGTATGTTGCTCTGCTTGAGCCGTTTAACTTCACGATCCATGATTTCGATTGGTTCTTCGATGAATTGTAGTTTCTCGTCGACATGGATTTCTTCAAGAGGAATGGTGAGGTCTTCCTTTGCAAGACACTTCTTAAGGTTTGAGACGTGAAAGGTATTATGTACTCCGGCGAGTTGTTGCGGTAACTCGAGTCGATAAGCTACCGGTCCAATGCGTTCGATGATCTTGAACGGGCCTACATATCTTGGGTTCAGTTTACCTCTTTTACCGAAACGTATTACACCTTTCCAAGGTGACACCTTTAGCATAACCATGTCCCCAATCTGAAACTCTAATGGTTTCCTTCGGACATCGGCGTAGCTCTTTTGGCGACTTCGGGCTGTTTTCAATCTCTCCTTGATTTGTACTATCTTCTCAGTCGTTTCGTGTATGATCTCGGGACCAGTTAATTGTCGATCTCCTACTTCATTCCAACAAATAGGAGATCTACACTTCCTTCCGTACAATGCTTCGAATGGCGCAGCTTTAATGCTCGCATGATAACTATTATTATACGAGAATTCTGCTAATGGTAGATATTTATCCCATCCGTTTCCAAAATCGATCACACATGCCCTGAGCATGTCTTCAAGAGTCTGAATCGTTCTTTCACTCTGCCCGTCGGTTTGCGGATGATACGCGGTACTCATATCCAAACGAGTTCCTAGGGCCTCCTGTAGTGATTGCCAGAACTTTGATGTAAATCTACTATCACGATCGGATATAATGGAAATAGGTATTCCATGCCTTGAAACAACTACCTTTATATACAATCGTAATAGTTTCTCCATTCTATCCGTTTCCTTTATAGGCAAGAAGTGTGCAGACTTGGTGAGACGATCAACAATCACCCAAATGGTGTCGTATCCCCAGGCAGTCTTTGGTAACTTCGTGATGAAATCCATGGTAATACCATCCCATTTCCATTCTGGGATTTCTGGTTGTTGAAGTAACCCTGACGGCTTCTGGTGTTCAGCTTTAACTTTGGAACAAGTTAAACATTCCCCAACATATGTTGCAACGTCTGTCTTTAAATTAGGCCACCAATAATGTGTCTTAAGATCTTGGTACATCTTTCCAACTCCAGGATGTATCGAGTATCTTGTCTTATGTGCCTCATTTAATATCAACTTCCTTAATCCACCCAACTTCGGTACCCAAATACGATTTGCAAAATATCGAAATCCATCTTCCCGCATAACGAGTTGCTTCTCATACTTCTTCATTATTTCATTTCCTATATTTTCTTTAGTAAGTGCTTCTCGTTGAACTTCTTTGATTTGTGAGTTGAGATTCATGCGAATTTTTATGTTCATCGCTCGTACTCGAATTGGTTCTCGTTCCTTTCTGCTTAAAGCATCGGCCACCACGTTCGCCTTCCCGGGATGATAACGAATTTCACAATCATAGTCGTTTATTAACTCGACCCACCTACGTTGTCTCATGTTCAGCTGTTTCTGATCAAAAATATGTTGAAGGCTTTTATGATCAGTAAACACAGTGCATTTAACCCCATACAAGTAGTGTCTCCATATCTTCAATGCAAACACGACTGCTCCCAGTTCTAGATCATGCGTCGTATAATTCCGCTCGTGAATCTTCAATTGTCGGGATGCGTATGCAATAACTTTCTTTCGTTGCATAAGAACGCAACCAAAACCTTGTCGCGAAGCGTCACAATATATTTCAAAATCATCGTTCCCTTCTGGTAACGAT
The DNA here is from genome assembly GCF_046630445.1 of Rutidosis leptorrhynchoides. NCBI lineage: Eukaryota > Viridiplantae > Streptophyta > Magnoliopsida > Asterales > Asteraceae > Rutidosis > Rutidosis leptorrhynchoides. The sequence goes on from NC_092333.1 coordinate 543,660,893, forward strand.
AAAATAGGCGCCGTAGTTAACTTCTTCTTTAGTAATTGAAATGCACTCTCCTGCTCAGAAGTCCATTCATATTTCTTCCCTTTTTGCGTTAACGCTGTCAACGGCTTAGCTATTCGGGAAAAATCTTGAATAAACCTTCTATAATAACCGGCTAAACCCAAAAATTGACGTATCTGCGTTGGTGTCTTAGGAGTCTCCCATTTTTCAATGGCTTCAATTTTTGCTGGATCAACCTGAATTCCTTTGCTACTAACAACGTGGCCAAGAAATTGCACTTCTTTCAACCAGAAAGCACATTTAGAAAATTTAGCATATAGCTGTTCTTTTCTCAACAACTCTAATATCAACCTTAAATGCTGCTCATGCTCTTGCTCACTCTTGGAATAGATAAGAATATCATCAATGAAAACGATAACAAACTTATCTAAATATGGACTACAAACTCGATTCATGAGGTCCATGAATACAGCTGGCGCATTCGTCAATCCAAACGGCATGACCAAAAATTCGTAATGACCATAACGTGTCCGAAAAGCAGTTTTCGGAATGTCCTCTTCTTTGACACGTAGTTGATGATAGCCCGATCTTAGGTCGATTTTCAAATAAACACATGATCCTTGGAGTTGATCAAATAAGTCGTCAATTCTCGGTAGTGGATACCGATTTTTGATAGTTAACTTATTTAATTCACGATAATCTATACACATCCTAAAAGATCCATCTTTCTTTTTAACAAATAGAATCGGAGCTCCCCACGGTGAAGTACTTGGTCGTATGAATCCATGATCCAGTAATTCTTTTAACTGACTCTGAAGTTCTTTTAACTCGGACGGTGCAAGTCTATATGGAGCACGAGCCACTGGTGCAGCTCCTGGTACTAAATCTATTTGAAATTCTACAGATCTAAATGGAGGTAATCCCGGCAACTCTTCCGGAAAGACTTCAGGAAAATCTCTTGCCACAGGCACGTCATTGATGCTCTTCACTTTTTCCTTTGTTTCGACTTTATTAACATGTGCTAAGATAGCATAGCACCCTTTCTTCAAGCACTTTTGAGCTTTCAAATAACTAATGAGTTTTAGCTTTGAGTTACCCTTCTCTCCATAAATCATTACTGGCGTTTTATCCTTACGAGGAATGCGAATTGCCTTCTTGGCGCACACAACTTCAGCTCCTATTTTGGACATCCAGTCCATGCCGACTATTACATCAAAACTTCCTAATTCTACGGGTATCAAGTCAATTTTAAACGTTTCTCCGGCTAAATTTATTTTACAATCACGGCAAATTTTATCGGCTTTAATTAGTTTACCATTAGCTAACTCAATCATGTACTTAGCATCTAGAGGTAATGATGAACAATTCAATTTAGCGTAAAAGCCTCTACTCACGTAACTTCTATCGGCACCAGTATCAAATATAATAGATGCGGATAAGTTATTAATGGTAAACGTACCCGTAACAAGCTCCGGGTCTTCACACGCCTCTCTAGCATTAATAACAAATGCTCTTCCACGTGCAGATCCATTATTCTTCTCTGGATTCGGACACTCGCTCTTATAGTGACCTTGTTTTCCACACCCAAAACAAGTAATGGTAGCCAAAGCAGTTCTATTTGCATTGGTGGCAGGAGTCTTGGTACCATTTGTATTTGTAACGAGAGCCCTACAATCTTCAGCAAGATGACCCTTTCGATTACATTTGTTGCATACCACATTACAGTAGCCAGAGTGATGTTTGTGGCATCGGTTGCATAAAGGATTTTGTCCTTTGTAACCAAAGATTGAACCACCACCTGCACCTTGTATGGTTTCTTGTTTCTTAAAAGATTGTTGTTGGTTACCTCGATCATAATTTCCATTCCACTTTCATTTGTTACCTGATACCTTCACATCAGTATTGGATGCTTTCTTATCCATGATGACCTGATCCATTAGCTCGTTTGCCATGGTTATTGCTTCATGAATTGTCTTAGGTTTCGATGCTGTAACGTTTGCCTTGACCTTTTTGGGCAAACCATCTTTGTACATTTCAATCTTCCGTTCTTCGGTTGCAACCAATTCAGGACATAGCAAAACTAATTCCATGAATCGCTGATTGTAGTTGGTGATTTCAGTACCAATAACCTTCAGACTTCGTAACTCATCTTCCAACTTCCTAACCTCGTTCCTTGGACAATATTCGTTGATTAACATTGTTTTGAATTCTTCCCACGGAGTATCATAAGCTACATCTCCTCCTACAGCCTTCACATAATTTTTCCACCACGTGAGTGCACTATCTTGTAAAGTGCACGATGCATACTTGGTCATGTCTTTTTCAACACAACCACTAATTTTAAACACAGTCTCCATCTTTTCTATCCACCGGGTTAAACCGATTGGTCCTTCTGTTCCACTGAATGATGAGGGCTTGCAAGCTTGAAAAGTTTTGTAAGTGCACCCCACACGAGGATTTGGGTTAACTGCAGCACCTCTTGCAGCCTCGACCCATAACATTCTGTCGTTCACTCGTTGATTGATGAGTTCCTGGATTTCTTGTTCCGTCATTCGGTTCAATCGCGCCATATTCTTCTATAAGAATGAAAAGAAAATAATTATTCACATGGAATATTATAGATGTAGTGTATATTTACAGTACATTATAGCTTATTAATAATATGAACCAGGTATTATTATAAAAGCCTTTTCTTCTTATTAGCGTTTTATAATTATATCTTGGGTAGTACCTACCCGTTAATGTTCATACTTAATAGCTTAGTACCGAACCAATTACTACAATCTAAATAATACTTAACCATGGAAAATTATTGCATTTCACACTTCACTATTTTACATATGCTTATCTTACATCGAACATTAAGCAAACCACACTAATAATATTATACAAAACATTATATGATCCCATGGTTTAATACGGCAGTGCATCGTTTGGTCTATTTTCTATGACGTTTAGTTCCAATGAATGGCCTAACGCTTATCCTAGCTGTCTGCCTATATTTTGGCGGTGGGGCTGAAGAACTGGATGCCGGGACAGCACGAATAGGAATAGCGGGAATAGGGGTGGTAGTGTCTAGTGGAGTTGGTGCCACATCATCCTTACTAAACTCGGGATTTGAATTTTCTAATTCATTAGCCTTTCGTTTCTTTCCTAGTTCGAACTCGTCTTTTGTAATTTCCTGTATTTCTTCCTCGGGTTCACTTTCCTCCTCGGGTTCACTTTCCTCCTCGGGTTCACTTTCCTCCTCGGGTTCACTTTCCGGGTTCTCTATAGTCGGTTCATCCGGAATTTGTGAGTCTTCCCCAAAGATATTATTTTCATCATCGGATAGGTTAATGACTGGAACACCATCTGAAGATTCTGGTTCGGAGTCGCTGAATGTGATAACAAGTTTTGAGCCCGACATCTATCACACCACAACTAACTCATTAGTACTACATAATATTTACATATAAATTTTAACCAACAGTGATAAGCAATGGTTTTTGAAATCAGACCCGGTCAAAGTCCAGACTTACTAATGTATCCTAACGACTTATCAGTTAGACACACTAATGCAAACCTGGTTCGCTAAGACCACCGCTCTGATACCACATGTCATAACCCGTCCTTAACCATAAGAACGTGTTAGATAACGTATGATTTCATTGCGAGGTATTGACCTCTATATGCGACATTTTTAAAAGAGAAACTGCATATATTATACATTACAAACCATAACCATTATTTTTGTTACAAGCTTTAGACAATAAAAAGATGATTATCGTTTAGCGATAATCTTCGACTTACAAACTTTACATATAATGTTAACAACACGATTTCGAGCATATTTTACAACACAAATCCTTGGGTATGCAGTTTTATTTTTGACACAAATATGCGTACGCAAGATCCTGCTCAAATTCAACATAATGCAGCGGAAGCTTTAGTAATCACCTGAGAATAGACATGTTTTAAAAGGTCAACATAAAGTTGGTGAGATATAGGTTTAATGCCGGCAGCAATATATATATAGACCACAAGATTTCATATATAAACAGTTTAATAAAAATATTCTAAGTGGTTGAGCACTTGGTAACCATACTTAACATTTAATCACGTCGCATATTCCCTTTATTATGAAATCTTACTACACCGTACCAAGTGTAGTCACGAAACGAAGTACTGTGCAACCGTTGAATACTGGTCGTCCAGTCTGGTTGGGGTTGTCAGGCCCGATAGATCTATCAACAGGATTCGCGTTTACAATACCTCTGTAAATATTAGTTACCAAGCTACAGGGAAGTATGCCAGTGGTACAACTCAACGTAGAATATATTTTTCAGTTACTTGTGTCCATAACGTAAAACATAAAATACATGTATTCTCATCCCGAAATATTTAGAGTTTAAAAGTGGGACTATATACTCACTTTCGTCTTGAAGATATATATATAATTTGACTTGGTCTCCGGTTGATATCACGAACCTATCCATATATAATATATCAATACCTTTTCTTTTTAAACAAACGTCACATATATATACTTGTTATACTTTTAATACTTTGAATAATTCCTTAGTCCGTAGTTAGCAGTTCGTTGTTAGTAATTCAATTTTAATGGTTCATTTTTAGATGTTTAATATACCCGCAATGAAATAAATAAAACCCCCAACGAAATAAATAAAACCCCATCGTATATGTATTGGTCGAGATTAATCTTGACCCATGGTACCGGTGTTGTCAAATGACGTGTTGCGTACATAAAGTACCGGTGTTGTCAAATGACGTGTTGCGTACAATCATGGGATCTTATGATTAATCTTCTCGTGTTGTTTACGGGTGATCCTGAACCATATAAAATTGAATTATAAGTACATATATATAAAATATCATGTTAACTTAAAAAGATGTGATTTATTTAATTTTTTCCCAATTATTTTCGTGGCTAAACTAGTCTTGGATATCCGATTTTGTTTCGGTCATAATTTCTTCGTTACAACTCCGTTTTCGTTGATTCAACTTGCCATCTCCTTGGATCGAGTCCCTCTTTAAGACTATGAACTGTAAATACCTTAGTTTGTATTCAAAATCACACGGCATAGGTCAAACTTTAGTGAAACTTATGAAGTTAATCATTTTCCATCATGTAAACAACCTCAAATGATTATTTTTCTAAAAATACTTATACTTTGAGTTAAATCATGAAATTTTTATGTGTTATCATATTCATAGTAAAAATCATTTTTCCAGAAAATAAACCTCCAATTCAAAGTTTAAGATGGTTTTTAATTATCCAACCCAAAACAGCCCCCGGTTGCACTCCGACGTCGTAAATTCAGTTTTTAAGGTGTTCTTTGAAAAACCAAGTTATACCTTGTTAAGTTAGCATATAATTAAGATATGTTACAGGTCTTGAAGTATTTTAAAAGTTAAGTTAGAAGGATCTATTTAGTTTGCGAACAAGTTTGAAATCATTCAAACTATGTTCTAGTTTATAAACTCTTATATATATAGCTTTAAATATATGAATTGAAAAAGAGTTGAAGTAGAGTTTTTTACCTCAAGTTTAAAATGTAAAGTTGCTGGAAAGAAGTAGTAAAATAAAAGTTGAGAGAGTTCTTGCAAGTGTGTGTGAAAATTGGAAGTAAAATTTGGAAAATGAATGTGTAAAAATGAGTTAGAAATGGTGCTTATTTATAGGCTTGAAAATTTGGTTTTTAGTGAAAATATCTAAGATAAGTTAAAATTTATTATGTCATGAATGACATATTATTCCAATAATTGAAGATTTCTATTGGTATATACCAATAGTAAATACTTCTAGTAGATGTGTATAGTACCCTAGATATACGTATAGGATTATTGAGGAAACGGAACGAGAATTCAAATATAACTATCTTTTGTAAATATACTTATATTGTTTTATGTATAAAAGCCCTTTAAAAATGATTAAATACATTACTTATACTATATATGTATAAACATTATAAATCATCAGTATTTATGTCAAATAACGTTACGTAGGTTATTGTTTTGAAAACTTAAGTTAGTAGTTTCAAAATATACTTATGACTTTTTGTTATTAATACAAAATGAGATATTAAAACATCCTTAGATCATGTTAAATATGTATGTATAATTATCATATATTGTATAGTTCGTGATATCATCGGTCAAACTAGACGGTCAAACGTTGTGTAAAACTCTTTTCAAAAACATAAGTCTCAACAATTTGGATTGCTTATCATGTTGGTAAGGTTTAATTTATATAAATATTAATCTTATAAGTATAGAACGATCGAAAAAGTGCGGGTCATTACAGCGCGCCGCGCCATATGTCGCTGGCAGACCCCTTTTGTTATTTTAGAGTTTTTAAAAGGGCATTTCGGTCTTTTCACGTTTGAGCCAGATTTGAGGGCTTAACCTCCTCCACCCATTTCATTTATTCATTTCTTTTTCCTTTTTTTTCATTTTCTCTCTAAAACTCAAACACCCCATTTGATTCTAAGGGATTTTTGGAAAGGAAGAAGCGGGTTTTGATCTTTGGCGTAGTAGACACGTTTGTTCTCCTCGTTCTTAGCTACACGGTGATACTAGTGGTAAGCTCTAACTCCGAATTTCGCTTTCGTGTTCATCATTCAATTTTGGGGCTTTTGATTGTATGATTCATAGATGGAACCCATTTAGTTGTTAATTGGAAATTAACACCAAGATTCGGGCTTGTAAGTGTTAAAGGCGGGTTTTGGATTGGTTAATGATTTAACCATGTATAAGACTTGAGAATGGTGTATAATCACTAGTATTAGTGATTATTGATGTTTTGGAGACTTTTAGGGTTTTTGTGGTTGACTAATTTGGACTAGAGTCGAAATTAGGGTTTGTTGATGATTATAATCCGAATGTCGATTCGATGAGGTTTATAAACTTAAAATGGATTAAGTTGAAGTATGAAACCGAGTGAAATACGTTTTGGTGTCAAAACTTGTAAATGGTGAGATTTTGACTTTATGGGTCAAAATTAGGGTTTATGGGTGATTTTGAGAACGATAAGTGTTTAACACTTGTGATTGGGTTTAATTGGCATATTAGGACCATTCTCACTTGTGTTAGTGATCATTGGTTAGTTTGGGCACGGTTTGTGCTTGGAATTGCAATTGGATCGAAATTGCACTAAGTGTCGAATTGGGTTGGTTTGTAAATCCATCCTAATTGTGTTGTGGTATTTATGATAATGGAATAGGTACATTCCTTCGGCAAGTTGCGGATTATTTCGGAAGAGTTCATCAAGGCGACGAGGTGAGTGTTAATATCCTATGTGCATATGTATGTGTAGGATGGGTGCGGGTCGGGTGAAGTGGTTCTCGGTTATAGAGCTCACTTCACATATAAGTGGATTTGATGGACTTGTGTATAGGTCCAATTGGCACAGTTGTGCTTTTTGGTTGACCTCCTTTTGGCGAGGTGTACACTTGTGTGTACGTTATCACATATATTGTGATGTGGTTTTGGATAACCCCGATGTGGTGGATTTTATAATCCCGTGACCGTGGGTTTTGGAATTGGAGAAGTGAATCGCGTGTAGTTCGGATTCATGATGATGCGTGTAGTTCGGTCATCTTATTGAGGTAGTAATCTCGTGTGGTTTCGAATTACTAAGGCTCGTGTAGTTCGGCCAACCTCGATGTCGTGAAGATAGTAATCTCGTGTGCTTTCGGATTACTAAGGCTCGTGTAGTTTGGCCAATCTTCATTGTGGTACTTGGTTCTCGATATTGGGTTAAAGGGTTAACCTTGGTCGTATATATATTGATATATATATTAATGTATTGTTGTGTTGTAGCTAACCCTCCGGGTGTAGCTTATTGGCGTTGTTCACATCGTCGTTGGTGAACTTACTTTTTGATATCTTTAGCTTGTTGCTTAGAGATCGTACGGTATGCTTAGTATAGTTGCCTTATACATGGATGCTCCGGTATGCGGTATTTGATTATTTGTGTGGCGTGTCCATTTTATACATATATATGTATGTAGTATATTTTCACTCATTAAGCGTTAGCTTACCCTCTCGTTGTTTACATTTTTATAGATTGCTTGGAGATGGTGGCTCGGGTAAGCGGGGACTAGTGGACTTGCGTAGTTACTTTAGAAGGCTCGCTTTTGGATTGATTAGGATTGGGTAGCGTATCCCCAATCGCCATGCTCGGCTTTGTTTTGTATTAAAAGTCTTGTGGTCGAAAACTTGTATTTGTACTTAAAGGGGTAATTTGGGCATATGTGGGCCCGGTGTCGTAAAACCCTTTTTATAAATGGAACGTGTTAGTTTTACATATTTGAATATGTGGATAAAATCGTTTTGTTTAATTAGGTCGGGAAGTGGCCAATCTTTTTCGCATTTCAAACTTTTTCGGACAGACTAGTTTGGCGTGCCGCGCGACCTTATGGCGCGCCGCGCCAGTTGCTCAACGAACATATTTTTTTTTTTTTTTTGGTATTTTAAGTGGATTGTTTGTGGTTTGGTTTGGGTTGTTACAAGTGGTATCAGAGCATGGTCTAAGGGATTTAGGTGACTTGAGATAGGTGCCTAAACTTAGACTTGTGTGTGTGCTTAATTTGTTGCGGGACTTGTAGGATTACGGGTCGGAATGGGTTTAGTTAGTGCCTTGTATATAGGTCGACTAACGTTTATATTAGTAATGCGGATATTATTAATATATGATTGTGTTGTGATTATAATTCTCGCGTGTGTTTATATCGCGTAGGATTTTGTTTGTGTTTGTTTATATCATCGAGCGAGGCGGTCGTTGTACTAACGAGTTGATACGGCGTGTATGCGTAATAAGGACTTGCAAACCTTATTACGAGTGCAAATCGGGTCTAGCAAGTGATGTACGACGAGTGTTTAGCAAGATGGGGGCGGTATTGTGTGTGTGCTTTATACGTTCGTGATCTAATCGCTTTGCATTCCTTAGAATGGCAAAGGGAAATGGGATCGAGACGAACGACGTGGAATTTAACGCTAGAGTTGCGGCCGCCGTTGCGGAGCAAATGAGTGCATTTTGAGAAGAAATGGATAGGAAGTATTCCGAACTTCAAGGTAGTGGTGAGATGGAGCGTTGTCTTAAAAGCTTCATGAGGACTAAACCCCCGATGTACGACGGAGAACTGGATCCTTTGATAAGCACAACTTGGATCTCGGATGTCGAAGGGTGTTTTCGAACAATTGAATGTCCTCCCGAGAAGAGGACGAGGCTCGCTATGAGCTTGTTGCGGGGTAGAGCAAAGGATTGGTTGGACGGTAAGATTGATCTTGTCGGTGGTGAACCGTTTATGGCGTTATCATGGGACGAGTTTAAGAAGGAATTCTTCGAGGAGTTCTGAACTTCAGCCGATTTGTCAAAAATGCGTAATGAGTTGCGAAATTTGCAACAGGGTTCTATGGATTTGAATACTCTCAAGACGACCTTTATGGCGAAGGCTCGTTTTTGCCCGGAGTATTTGGGGAATGATCATTTGTTGATGCAAGATTTCTATCGGACCCTGAATGATGACTTGAAGAGTAAAATTAGCAGGGGTCAAGCGAAATTGTTTGCGGAATTATTTGACTTGGCTAGAGATTTCGAGTCGTATTCACGATCGAAGAGGTGTAAACCTTCAAGTGAGAGAAAAGTGATTTCGTATGGTGCTCCAAGTAAGAGGACTAAGGGTCCGAGCATGAGCACGGGTGGTACACGGACGAGTATATTAGATTCTAGTGCGCCTAGATGTTACAATTGTGGCGTGAGGGGTCACAAGTCTTGGGAATGTTCGGTACCAAAGAGTGATGGCATGGTGTGCTTCAATTGCCAAGAAGAAGGACATCGTAAGTCGGAATGTCCCAAGTTAGCGGGGACGGGTGCGGCAAGGAGACGTTAAGGTAAGTTTCGTTTTAATAAATATGTCCTTTGATTATTTATTAAGTGCCGTTGAATTTGAGTTTGTAAAATGCCTTGTGTTGTGCATATTATTGTTATGGGTGACGTTCCTAATGGAAGTACCCTATGGTGATGTTTTGATTAATGGGCGAAGGGCGTAAGACTTGGTGCAACCAAGCATTCCTTAGTATTTGGAAATGTTTCTACCAAGCCATGGAAATGGGTTTTGGTGTTCGATTGTTAAGCGCGTGTTCGCTATAATGTGGAAGTTGATGAACCATGAGGTTCGTCGGGTGGATTGGAACCCGAAAAAGATCGAGTGTTTGATCTCGATGTATGTTGGTAAAGGAGTCTACGTGACGCGACATTAGGAGCCTCTTTTATACCTACTAGCGTGGTGTTCAACTCCGATTGTGTTGCGGTTACATTGTACTTAGGGTACCGAAGTGAAACCCTTAGGTACATGAGTGATCGGGTGAAATTTGACAAACTAAAGCAATTGGATGATTGCGAGAGCAGAGTGGTGTAATTTGCGGTACACTTTTCATTCGAAGTGTTTAAGGATTGGTTGAAATCCTTCGTATGCTCAAGGTTGGAGCAAGAGATGGTGATGGGTCGTGTGAACCCAATTGTTTGTAAAGTCTACCTTTGGTAGCATTGTATGGTTGTACGAGGTGCGGATATGGAACGTAGTTCCAAGTGGGGGAGTTACACTTCCGCCCGAGGAAGTTTTAGTGTGAGATTTCGGATGATGCTTTTGGTAGATCCAAAAAATGTTGTCGAGACCTAGTTTTTGTCGTTTTGGGGTAGAGTACAATTTCGGATAAATTGTACTTATGGTTTGGATTTGAATTATCACCGAGGTGGTAATGCGGTAAATCTCGATTGAGAGATAATGGATGTGTTTGGCGAGCAAGGTGAAATCCTTCGGTTAAGGGAGGTGTGTGTCGGATTCTCTTCTAGAGAATCATTATTTTTGTGCCTATGTTTGATATAGGTGGTTCTTGCTCGATTGTGTGGATGGTTAGTGGTATCTGTTAGGGTTCACTATAGTGTAGCAGAGCGCGATGTTACGCTACTCGTTGTTCTAGGCCAAAAGGGCGTTGATTGGTGAAGCATGACCTTTAGGGTCCGCTGACTTCATCATGGTTATTGATTGGTGAAGCATGACCTTCGGGGTTCGCTGACTTCATCATGGTATTGATTGATTGGTGAAGCATGACTTTTGGAGTCCGCTGACTTCATCATGGTAGTACGTGATTGGTGGAGCATGACTTTCGAGGTCCGCTGACTTCATCATGAGCGTGGTGTTATATCGGTGAAGCATGACTTTCGGAGTCCGCTGACTTCATCCGGTGTTGAGATTGGTGAAGCATGACCTTCGGGGTCCGCTGACTTCATCATGGTAGTGGATCGCGTGTGGTTTCGGATTCACGATGACGCGTGTGGTTTCGTTCATCTTATTGCGAAAGTGAGTCGCGTGTAGTTCGGATTTACAAATGACTCGTGTGGTTTCGGTCATTGTATTGAGGAGTGAGTCTCGTGTAGTTCGGATTCACAAATGACTCGTGTAGTTCGGTCATTCCTCTGGGATAGTGAGTCGCGTGTGGGTTCGGATTCACTAAGGCGCGTGTAGTTCGGCCAATCCCGATTGTTGTTGAGGTGAAGGTAGTGAGTCGCGTGTGGTTTCGGATTCACTAAGGCGCCTGTAGTTTTCGGCTAGCCTTCGTGTTGTGTGATCTGTCGGTTGTTTTATACACCGATGGTGGGGTCGTAAGGACCATGACTTTTGATCTATTGGTTGTTTTATACACCAATGGTGGGGTCGTAAGGACCATGTGTGATCTATTGGTTATTTTATACGCCAATGGTGGGGTCGTGAGGACCATGTTGTATGATTAGTGATGCGATAGCCGTGTTTCGTTCACATGATGTTACGGGTGTGACGATAGTTGATTTTGTACACCTTGGGATTTGCGTTTCCATAGTCGTTTTGGGCGCTATCAGTTCTAGCCGATGGATTATGATGTTACGGTAGTTGCGTATGGGTCGTATTGCGCACTACAAGGGATGTTTAGTGGTAAGTGTTATCCGTAAGGATTTACTTCTTCTCAGTCTTCGTCGGTTTAGATGGTTGACCTTAAGTTGGTATGTGGTTACTTTAGCATTGCACTTGGTCATGGTGCGCTAAAGGGTTGATATCTCGGTTAGAGATTGGATGAGTTTTCCCGATGCGAGGGAATGAGCATGGTTTTAGTGCTCGGATTGTAGATTTGATAAATCACGGGTGACGATTTAGTTGTTAGAGGTGATTCATTGGGAAGAATTGTCTAGGAAAGTTCGGATTGGTACTTTGATTGAGGATCGTTGAGTGGGTCAGGATTTGGTTAAGTGGTGAAGATCACGAGGCCGTGATCGATTTTAAGTGGGGGAGATTTGTAAGACCTGGATTCTGATTCTGCCCAGTCGCGCGCCGCGCGGGGTCTTGGCATGCCGCGCCATATGTCGCTGGCAAACCCCTTTTGTTATTTTAGAGTTTTTAAAAGGGCATTTCGGTCTTTTCCCGTTTGAGCCAGATTTGAGGACTTAACTTTAACAACCCGTCCTAATCCATCCGGACGAAATCATCAACATTTGGTCCCATTGCGATGATCGACTACAAGTAATGTCCTTAACATGAGGAAATGCACAGCGGAAGACTTAATTCGTACCTGAGAATAACATGCTTTAAAGCGTCAACATAAAGTTGGTGAGATATATAGGTTTTGTTGCTAGCAGCGTTATAACTAAGGACCACAAGATTTCATATATTTAAACATAATACACTCGCAAGTGTATGTAAAAGTAGTTGAGCACTTGGTAACCATACTTAACATTTAAATCATCGCAGCATATTCTTAAATAATCACTACACCGTACCAAGTGTAGTATACAGAAACGAAGTACTGTGCAACCGTTGAAAACTGGTCGTCCAGCCCGGTTGGGGTTGTCAGGCCCGATAGATCTATCAACAGGATTCGCGTTTACATTCCTCATGTAAATATTAGCTACCAAGTATAAAGAAATATGCCATGGTACAACTCAACATAGAATTTATTTTTGATCACTTGTGTCCATAACGTAAATCATAAAATGCATGTATTCTCATCCCAAAATATTTAGAGTTTAAAAGGGACTATATACTCACCATACTGTACTTTGTAGTAAAAATACATATAACATCATTTAACATGTGCAAGGTTGGCCTCCGATTCACGAACCTAATTAATTATATATTTATATATTGATTAATATCTGTCTAACAATTAAATTTAATTTATAGTGTACCATAATCCTAATGCTCGAGACTATTATGAATTTGACTCAATTGATTTCCAAAAATTTATACATAATTAAATATAGTTAAATATCGTCGTTTTATATTTTTAAATATTTTTACAACATTTATTAAAGTAAATAATAATATAATTCATTTATTAATAAATATAATTTTGTATAAAAATATACTAAAATGATAAGTTAATATTTATAATAATATTCTCATTAAAAATAATACTTTTAATAAAAATGATAATTTTAATGTTATTGATGATAAAAATAATAAATTGATAGTTGTAATAATAATAATGATCAAAATAATAATTTGATAGTTTTTGATAAAAATATTAATTGTTTTTAATTTTTAACATTAATAATCATAATACTAATAGAAATAATTATAATAATAATAATAATAATAATAATAATAATAATAATAATAATAATAATAATAATAATAATAATAATAATAATAATGGTAAAAATAATAATCAAAATATTAATTTAATAATAATAATAACAATAATTATGATGATAATAATCAAATGATAATTATAATGACAACGTAGTAATAAAAATAATCATTTTTAATATTTAATACAAAAATTCAATTGATTATAATTTCTAATCCATTCATCAAATCCATTTGATTTCTAAATGAAAAGTTTATAGTTTTTGCCACTTTTTCAAAAACATATATATGATATACCTTATCTTAACCTCAGGAGTAACTAATTCAAATTCTATCCTAAAATATATTTTGACAAAAATAAATATAAAAGCATGCATGATCCTAATTTCTCGAGCACTAGTCAAGGACACACTAATAATAAATAAAAGTTAAGTTTTGAGTGCTCACGTATTAATATTGAGATTCAATATTGCAGGAAAGAACGTAGTCGCAACGGAGGTGATAAACACTAGTTTGACTTACGAGCAAAACCCCCGACATTACCCATAACTTCCATAGCTATAACCCATAATCTCCTTAATTCTATCCCACTCATGAAACCAGTTTTGGAAATACTTGGGCAGAACCCCGACATAGTATTTTACGTATATTTAATATTAATGACACTCCTAATCGTGAGATTAACATTATTAATGTAAATCTTAATCTTATTAATAATAATAATAATAAGATTAATTAATTTTTAATATTAATAATAATAATATTTATTATTATATAAATATCTACGGAGTATATTGTAAAGTAGGGAGATGGATAGGTTTTTGTAAATAAAAAGATCAAAACACGTTGGGCCTTTATAGGCAGATTCCGAAAATTGAAACCCGCAACCTGCGGCATTTGGAGAGCAATAGCTCCGTGACTCGCGTAGAGGCCAAATCCAGCTCACACATTGTTTTGTTCCTTGTGCCGACATTATATAAAATAATAATATATATATAAATTAATTAATAATCTATATAATTATTTATATATTATAAAATATTTACGGTTGTGGTAAAAATATAATTTTTACAAAAATTACTTTTACGTTGTCACTCAACTAATGTCCCGGTTCCGGTTTTTCAAACAAAGTTTCGTACGCTAAGAAAACTAACACTTTACGTTTCATGACACGTAGCTTTATCAAAAATTAGACTTAAATAAATTAACAACCAACCCACTTAAAGTGTAACTTAATCTTTTGAAAATTGTGGTCATTTACCTATATAAATTACACTCTCATTAGTTATCCAAATATATTTAAATCCAAATCATTTTATATTTAGTTAAATACTATATTTAGTCATTTTGTAAAATACATAAATATATATTTTATGAACACGTTTTATTTAAGTATTTATTTTTATAAAAACACAGACCGTTATCAGTTAATAAGTATATATCGTATATGCACATAAATGTTCATGAATCGTTAGGCTTGGTCAAAGGGTAACTGATTATCTGAATATAGATTTCAAACTTTCTAGACTCAATATTACAGGTTTTGCTTATCGTGTCGGAAACATATAGAGATTAAGGTTTAAATTTGGTCGAAAATTTCCGGGTCATTACATTAACCTCCTCCACCCATTTCATTTATTCATTTCTTTTTCCTTTTCTTTTCATTTTCTCTCTAAAACTCAAACACCCCATTTGATTCTAAGGGATTTTTGGTAAGGAAGAAGCGGGTTTTGATCTTTGGCGTATAGACAAGTTTATTCTCCTCGTTCTTAGCTACACGGTGATACTAGTGGTAAGCTCTAACTCTGAATTTCACTTTCGTGTACATCATTCAATTTTGGGGCTTTTGATTGTATGATTCATAGATGGTACCCATTTAGTTGTTAATTGGAAATTAACACCAAGATTCGGGTTTGTAAGTGTTAAAGGCGGGTTTTGGGTTGGTTAATGATTTAACCATGTATAAGACTTGAGAATGGTGTATAATCACTAGTATTAGTGATTATTGATGTTTTGGAGACTTTTAGGGTTCTTGTGGTTGACTAATTTTGACTAGAGTCGAAATTAGGGTTTGTTGATGATTATAACCCGAATGTCGATTCGATGAGGTTTATAAACTTAAAATGGATTAAGTTGAAGTATGAAACCGAGTTAAATACGTTTTGGTGTCAAAACTTGTAAATGGTGAGATTTTGACTTTATGGGTCAAAATTAGGGTTTATGGGCGATTTTGAGAACGATAAGTGTTTAACACTTGTGATTGGGTTTAATTAGCATATTAAGACCATTCTCATTTGTGTTAGTGATCATTGGTTAGTTTGGGCATGGTTTGTGCTTGGAAGTGCAATTGGGTCGAAATTGCACTAAGTGTCGAATTGGGTTGGTTTGTAAATCCATCCTAATTGTGTTGTGGTATTTATGATAATGGAATAGGTACATTCCTTTGGCGAGTTGCGGATTATTTCGGAAGAGTTCATCAAGGCGACGAGGTGAGTGTTAATATCCTATGTGCATATGTATGTGTAGGATGGGTGCGGGTCGGGTGAAGTGGTTCTCGATTATAGAGCTCACTTCACATATAGGTGGATTTGATGGACTTGTGTATAGGTCCAATTGGCACGGTTGTGCGTTTTGGTTGACCTCCTTTTGGCTAGGTGTACACTTGTGTGTACGTTATCACATATATTGTGATGTGGTTTTGGATAACCCCGATGTGGTGGATTTTATAATCCCGTGACCGTGGGTTTTGATGTTGGAGAAGTGAATCGCGTGTAGTTCGGATTCATGATAACGCGTGTAGTTTGGTCATCTTATTGAGGTAGTAATCTCGTGTGGTTTCGGATTACTAAGGCTCGTGTAGTTCGGCCAACCTCGATGTCGTGAAGATAGTAACCTCGTGTGGTTTCGGATTACTAAGGCTCGTGTAGTTCGGCCAATCTTCATTGTGGTACTTGGTTCTCGGTATTGGGTTAAAGGGTTAACCTTGGTCGTATATATATTGTTATATATATTAATGTATTGTTGTGTTGTAGCTAACCCTCCGGGTGTAGCTTATTGGCGTTGTTCACATCGTCGTTGGTGAACTTACTTGTTGATATCTTTATCTTGTTGCTTAGAGATCGTACGGTATGATTAGTATAGTTGCCTTATACATGGATGCTCCGGTATGCGGTATTTGATTATTTGTGTGGCGTGTCCATTTTATACATATATATGTATGTAGTATATTTTCACTCACTAAGCGTTAGCTTACCCTCTCGTTGTTTACATTTTTATAGATTGCTTGGAGACGGTGGCTCGGGTAAGCGGGGACTAGTGGACTTGCGTAGTTACTTTAGAAGGCTCGCTTTTGGATTGATTAGGATTGGGTAGCGTATCCCCAATCGCCATGATCGGCTTTGTTTTGTATTAAAAGTCTTGTGGTCGAAAACTTGTATTTGTACTTAAAGGGGTAATTTGGGCATATGTGGGCTCGGTGTCGTAAAACCATTTTTATAAATGGAACATGTTAGTTTTACACATTTAAACATGTGGATAAAAGCGTTTTGTCTAATTAGGTCGGGAAGTGGCCAATCTTTTTTGCATTTCAAACTTTTTGGGACAGACCAGTTTGGCGCGCCGCGCGGCCTTCTGGCGCGCCGCGCCAGTTGCTGAACGAACATATTTTTTTTTATTTTGGTATTTTAAATGGATTGTTCGTGGTTTGGTTTGGGTTGTTACAAGTTGACGTCCAACGGAATTTCACAAAGACTGCTACCAAAAGTCATCCTTGGATCTACAACTATGATGAGCTGATTGATTCATTTAATCTTGCTCCAGATCAGATGGTGAATGAAGTAGAGTTACAAATACTGTTTGATTTACAGAATGAGCCAGAAGTGTCTGCACCTACTCAAACTCCATTACCTATTGTCGTTGAACCAGCACAAGATTCAGATCAAGATGTTGATCCAGTGTACGATACCTGCGGATCTAATATTTCTAGTGAGAATTCTGATAATCCTGAAGATGGAGATACCACGAATCTACACCACGAGATACCTATTCCCGCATACCCAGTTCCCAGAACTACAGCTGCTCATCCTAGAGAAAATATAATTGGAGATCCAAATGCATGCGTTAGGACAAGAAGACAAGTTCAGTTTGATGGTCAAGTTGATGCTCATATGACAGCTGCTGCTGCATATTACGAGTACTCATGTCATATCTCAAGAATTGAGCCAAAGACTACAAAAGAAGCTTTAAAGCATGTTGATTGGGTCATGGCTATGCAATAAGAAATTCAGCAATTCAATCGTCTAGATATTTGGAAGCTAGTTACTAAGTCGAAAGGTGCGAAAGTAATCGACCTCAAATGGGTTTGGAAGTGCAAATTCGACGAAGATGGTAATGTTACCCGTAACAAAGCAAGATTAGTTGCTAAAGGTTATTAGCAAGATCTTGATTTTGATTACGATGAAGTTTTTGCTCCTGTTGCCAGATTAGAAGCGATTCGCATTTTCTTGACTTTTGCTTCTTTCTTGAAGTTCAAAGTTTATTAAATGGATGGTAAGAGTGCATTTCTTTACGGTAAGCTAAATGAACGAGTATATGTCAGTCAACCTCCGGGTTTTGAAGATCATCTTCATCCTGACAAAGTTTATCGATTACGACGAGCCCTTTATGGTTTACATCAAGCTCCTAGAGCTTGGTACGGACGATTATCGAGTTATCTTATCGAAAAAGGATATAAAATGGGCACGGTAGACTGTACTCTGTTCACAAAAGTTCAAGATGACGACATTATTTTAGTCCAGATTTATGTTGACGATATTATCTTCGGTGCTACTAAGCAGGAACTTGTTGATGAGTTCGAACAGGTGATGAAGGACGAGTTCAAAATGAGTAAATTGGGTCTTCTACACTACTTTCTTGGTTTACAAGTCGAACAGACAGAAAATGGAATTTTTCTTCATCAGGTAAAGTATGTGAATGATATACTTGAACGTTTCGGTATGACTCAAGAAAGTCCTGTGTCAACTCCATTAGCTGTGAATCATGGTATTTCGCTAGAGTACGAAGGACAACCTGTTGATCCTACGTATTATCGAGCAATCATCGGGTAGCTTATGTATCTCACTACATCTAGGCCAGATTTTATGTTTGCAACATGTCTGTGTGCTCGTTATCAAGTTAATCCAAATACAGTTCATCTTACAGCTGCCAAGAGAATCCTACGTTATTTGTTGCATTCGCCAAATCTCGGCATCTGGTACTCGAACGATGAGAAGTTTGATCTTGTAGCTTACAGCGATTTAGATTATGCAGGTTGCAAAATCAACAACAAATCTATATCAGGAGGATGTCAATTTTTAGGTGAAAGGCTGGTGACCTGGCAGTGCAAGAAACAAACTGTAGTTGCTCTTTCCACGTGTGAAGCTGAATATATAGCTGCTGCTAGTTGTTGTTCACAAGTTGTTTGGATCAAACAACAACTTCGCGATTACGGGCTAAGAATCTCTTTCTCTCCTCTTTATATTGATAATACTGCTACTATAGCGATCACTAAGAATCCTGTTCAACATTCTAAAACAAAACACATAGGTGTTAAATATCATTTTCTTAGGGATTGCCATGAGAAAAAGGTTATTGAGGGTAAGATAATAGGTACTAAGGACCAGAGGGCTGACTTATTTACTAAGGCTTTTGATAGACCTAGGTTCTTATTCCTACTAGAGATGAATGACATTGTTGATCGAGACAAAGTGATTTCGGATGTTGTGTGCGAGGTTTAGTCAAGACTTTTAGACTTTGCATGTAGGATGCATGACATATAGATTTTTAGTTACTGATTATCTGTATTGCATATTTTTGCTTTCTGTCTGCATCTCTTTACATGATTTCATTCATGATTGCATGCTAGTTTGTAGATGTTTTCTGTTTGGTTAAAATGCTAAAACACAAAAAGATTTTATATTTTAGTATTTTAGGGGGAGTATATGTTATCAGCAGAAAATACCTAAAAAGTGAAAAATGCCTCACCAGAAAATCATAAAAAGTTGAAAAATCCGAAAATGAGCTTGTTTTGATTAATCTGTTGGAGATGAAGAAATTACTGTACTGAGAATTGATATATTTGATTAGTAATGACTGATTTGAAAGTTTATATCTATCTGTTGTGTGATGTACTGATAGATGTGACTTATGAATTCTTGGCATTAGACAATCATATTAAGAATAACGATCATCTGAGATTCAGAAGTCATGAACGATATGTTGCGTTTGAAGGTAGTCACCTAATTATCTCTGAAATCGTATCTAATGATAATTGTTAAGGAACTCAACAGTCGGTTGAGGGTATCCCCTATCATAATTGATAATCGTTAGAGAAAGTTGGGGGTGAATTTTAAGTTGAGGATTATCTGTTTGGCTGGTGCATACCACGTCGTCACGAGCCTAAGACTTTATAATCGAAACTAAACCCCAAAATATCATAGAAAATTAGTTTATGTCGAAAGTAAGTGTCCCTTCTCACTTAAGGTTGAAAAGTATAATTCCTTATTGCGGACCGTTCAAGCATTTTAGGGAGAACACCTTTGAGTGATCTGAGCACACAACAAAGAAACATGAGTTCATGCATAAAAATGGAAAATCCATTCATGATGGCGTTCAAAATCAATATATCAAAAGACAGTGATATGCTGAATAGGAAATATCAAAAGAAAATCAAAGTCAAAAATAATTGGCGTATCAAGATGGCAAAGATCTAAAAGTATGAATAATGCTGTTTCATGATGTGCTCATAAAGAACTCAGATCATTCTTAGTGTGACGCCCCCGCGTAGCTTGAATTGTTTAATCACGACGTTCACACTGAACTATCAAGATTCTTGTCTTCTGTAATATAGAGTTATACCTATTAAAACTGTAAGTTGGAAAGATACTTATATAGATATACTCTAATTAATATATATATATATATATATATATATATATATATATATATATATATATATATATATATATATATATATGAAAGTTTAACTTTCGATTCCGTTTTCCATGTCAACTTGAACATAATGAAGTTAAGGGCCTTGAGATTTATTTCGTGTGACGACTGGTCATCAGGTAAGTCTGCTTTAACTGTAGACCAATCCCCGCGGTAAATAATGCGCCTATTCGGATAATCCAATATATTCTAAAATCAGCCGTTTCAACTAGATTGAAGATTATCAAAACACTGATAGAAGCCAAAGGCTGACATGGTTATTCAAAATGCCGTGAGAACCTTCCTGTTCAATTTGAATAAAATACATGGAAAGAGATAACGGAAAGTTACTTGTAATGAATTGACAACCCAACAACAACGTACAATCATAAGTGATGAAAGAATCAAGGATTAATGAACTTAGCGTGATCTCAAAAATCACTGCTCTATAATGTTCAAAGTACTTAATGCCAACATGATTGTCGAAGTGTCCGAAATGAATATGTTCATGTTTAATGAGGATTAATATCAGTAATTGCATGATAATAGACATAGACTGGATAATTGAGAATGAACAACAGAAGTTGATTCAATATATCAGTTCTGATCCATTTTTATATTAATTAATCATATTGCTCACAAAAAGAATGGGGATTTGTATATTTCATTTATATGCTTGTTAAATAGCTTGTTCTGATTACTAAAAAACAACAAATAGATTTCGGTTTACATGTTATTGCATTTCATGATAGAATGTCGTTTCTTTGCATATTTTTAGTTGCATGACATTTTACATCAGAAAATCCATAAAGATTTTATCATTTCTTTGTTTTTTGATTATCCTCGGAATGCATAACGACATATGAAAGAACCTTGTTGAGATCAAGATATTTTTGGCCACTAAATCCATAAGATAGAAGTTTGTAGAGCTGGTGATTACTTGAAGGACTTTAATGATTTAAGGTTGTTAGTGAATCTAAGATGATATTACACTGTAGGACCTACTCAGGATAAACAGAATGTTTGGAGTAATAACCTTAATTAGGTTAAGTTGTTTGGATTACCTAAGTGTTAATGGTCAATTCTTGAAGGCTTTAGTGATTTATGACTCAAAATGAAAGTTTTAGTTAGCTCTAAGATTGTTAAACGAGTCGTAATCCTAAGTTTGTGAAAATTGAAAAATTTGAAATTGGCTAAGTGGCTCACACGCACGCTTGATGTGTGAACCGTACGTGTAACCACATGTTTGAGGTTAACCGTACGGATGACCCTGATCAAAATTGGTCTAAGACTATTGGGTCACACGCACGTGTGATAAAGGTGAGACACGCGATTGATTGTGGATCGTGTGATAAACCGTATGGTTGATCACGAGAGTATAAATAGGGGTGATGAGCACAGAAGCTCACACTTGTGCACCCATTCAACTTTTTCTCTCAAAAATCGATCATCACCGATTAAGTTTTCCTCTGCAGCGTTTGTTTAGCAGACCTCAGCGCCACCTAATAGGTATGATGTCATCGAGTTTAAGTTAGTTAATTTTGTGTTTTAATGTGTCGAAACCCTAAGGGTTCCTAACTCGAATTTCATGTAATTGAAGCTCATTTTGATGTATATCTGTGATTGTTTTGAGTTAAATGATACTTACACTTGCTATTGTGATGCAAATCGACACATAAAATGTTTAAACATGTGATCCCGTTAATTTAAAAAGTGCATTTAATATTCGGTTTCATCAGACATGCACGAGTGATGTCACTAGCATGCGTGAGACATGACTCGCACGAGTCAGTGCACGTTGATGATCAACCATGTGGACCTTTGAGCTCACTCATTTGTCTTGACTTTATTGATCACTCGTCTGCAAGAGCTGACACGTGTGATTAACCGCACGAGTTACCACACGGTTGACTCACTCGCTTAGAATTTTGCCTCAATCGTTTACATTGTCTGAAACCATATTACTACTCAAACGTGTCAACAGTGACACGAGTGACTATATCACTCGCACGGTTGATCTCTCAGCCGCACGTGTGACATGATCACTCGTACGTTTCATTATGTTTAACAATTTTATGATACTTTGATGCAAATGCTATGATGTTTTATGGTGATTGATTTATATATCTAACTGTTCTGTAAATGTTTCAGTTTTTGTTTAGATATCATCAAATGGCTGAACAACAAGTCAATATTCTGGTTGATAACGTTGAAGGACAGGGGGAGCAACAAGCTAATCCTCAAGTGAATCCAGTCATCCCACCTGCTCAGCAAGAGATTCCTCTAGAGAAGGGAGAACTGAACAATCAAGTTGCTCTTTATGACACTAATCTTGAGAGAGGTTCACACTTTAAGGAGATTATTAAGTTTATTAAGAGATCAAGGATACACACTGCTATTTCTACTGAATGCACACCATACTACAACAATCAGATAGAGTTCTGGAGAAATGCTGTACTGGATGTAGATGAAGATAAGCTTGTTAGTAAGGTTCAAGGACATGATATTACTGTTTCTAAGGATGTGATTAGAAGGATTTTGGGTTTTAATGATGAGAACTACTCCCACATGACTATCAGTAGAGAACGAATTCATGGTTGCTTTAGAAGATGTGCTTATTCTGGTTACCTTGGTGGCAAATCCGAACTGATGAAGACACTACTGCCTCCACAGTTTAGATATCTTGCTCATGTGATTATGCATTGTTTGAGTGGACGCAAATCTGGTTTTGATAAGTTGAACGAGAAAGTGCAGATTATGTTTGTGGCACTTGTTTTAAAGGAACCATACGATTTCTCGGGATTTGTCTTATACTACTTCAAAGCAAACCACTTCAGTACTACTCAGAGATACCTGATCTATGCCCGTTTTCTTCAATTAATCATTAATGACGCTGCACCTGATCTACCTAAGCTTGAAGAGGACATTATCCACCTTAAGCCGATGAATCCGATTACTTTCCGCAGAATGGAAGAGACAAGGAATGAGGATTTAAAGCCTGACTTTAATAGAAAGCTCATTTGTCATCTAATCAAGGAGAACTATCGATGTCCAGCAGGTAATGCTTGGAGGAATGAGGATTCAGACTCTAACTACGAAGTTACCAATGAGGAAGGTGAAGGTGATAATCAGAAAGCTACTGGTAATGTTCAAGGAGGAGATAAGGTTGATGACGAGGTTATCGAGGGTGATGATGAAGCGACAGAGGAGGATGTCAGCTTAATTCAGAGGAAAAGGAAAGGAAAGGATCCTATGACCTCAGAACAACTCAAGAAGAAGGAGAAAAGAATGAAGTATTCTTATGAGTCACCTCAGAAGTCATCACAGGGTGGTTCAAGGCAACAAGCTCAGAGGAAGCCATCCGGTTTCATGAAGGATGCAAGGGCTGCTGTTACCTCACCAAAACCTGCCACCACAACACCTCAGGTCAAGTCAGATGAATATAAGACTCAGCAAAATCTGATGATGTCTTTGATCACGAAAATAACCAATCTGGAAAATCAAGCTACTGAGGAGAAGAAGATCAGTAATGCTAAGATTGAATCATTGGTGGAAGAGAACAAGAGGTTATCTGATAGGTTGGACCAACATAAGAATAGAACAGATAAGTTGAAGAAGAAGTTTTTGGCGATTAAGAGTGAGTGATGTCGTACGAGGTGTATATAAAATAGTTTATATTTTACTAGGAAATACTATTAAATACGATACAATTTTACACAAGATATTTATTTATTTATAGAATGGATATACTTAAACCTTGCTACAACACTTATAGGCAGTGTACCTAATCGTACAGTAGTGTAGTTTTTAGTAAGTCCGGTTCGTTCCACAGGGAAATCTTTAAACAAAGCTCAACGCTATATTAGTTTACTTTTATAAAAATACAAACATATATATAAGTAATATTATTATTATAAAGGGGGGTTTTTACCGTTTAATGACCGGTTTGTCGATTTTAAGACTTTTAGTCGCAGTTAAAACCTAATGTAAAATATAAAATAAATACAAGACTTAAATTAAAGCGTAAAGTAAATAACGATAATGAAATTGCGAATAATAAAAGTGCGATAAAATAAAATTGCGATAATTAAAAAGTACGATAATTAAAAGTGCGATTAAATAACAGTAAATAAAAGTGCGATAATTAGAAGTGCAATTAAATATAAAATAAAGGAAATTAAATATGAAATAAAAGAATTATGCTTATTTAAACTTCCGTAATCATGATGTTTGACGTGTTGATTTTAGTTTTATTCTCATGGGTTAATTGTCCTTTGTCCTGGATTATTTAATATGTCCGTCTGGTTTTTGTCCATAACAGTCCATCAGTCATAAATATAAATTGCAAGTGTCCTTGTCAAATTATTATTATACCCGAAGTTAAATATTCCAACTAATTGGGGATTCGAATTGTAACAAGGTTTTAATACTTTGTTTAATGAATACACCAGGTTATCGACTGCATGTAAACCAAGGTTTTACTACTTTGTTAACAATTACACCAATTACCCTTGAATGTAATTTCACCCCTGTTTTAATTATTCTAGTGGCTATTAATCCATTCCCGTGTCCGGTTAAATGAACGATTATTCGTACATATAAATACTCCGCCCATCGTGTCCGATCGAGTGTATATGGTAATTTATAGGGACGCCCAATTGTAAATCTTTATATTAACATTAACAAACTTTCATTTAGTTAAACAAATATAAAGCCCATTAATAGCCCATAGTCTAATTTCCACAAGTGTCGTTCTTTTGTCCAAACCCCAATTATGGTACAAAGCCCAATTACCCAATTTTAGTAATTAGCCCAACATCATGATTACTTCGTTTTAAATAAGCATAATAATAACTTAGCTACGAGACATTAATATAAAAAGGTTGAACATAACTTACAATGATTAAAAATAGCGTAGTGTTACACGGACAGAATTTCGACTTACACCCTTACAACATTTGCTAACATACCCTTATTATTAGAATTATAATTAAAATTAAAATTAAAATAAAAATTATATATATATATTACGTATATATTGAGAGAGAGATAGATATTGAATATGAAATTTGATCAGAATTCGGTTGGCTTTATAGCCAGAGTTGATTTTTGGGGCTCGGCGACTCGCGGTAAAATGCTCTTCAAACTCCGCGAGTCGCGGAGGTTAATTTTACAGCTCAGTCCTTGGAGTTTTCTCTGCCGACGGTTTTTAATATATATATATATATAATATATATATAATTAATATAATTAATTATATATTATATTATATTTATATACATGGTTAACTTGTAATTTTTAGTCCGTTGCGTCGAGCGTTAAGAGTTGACTCTGGTCCCGGTTCCGGATTTTCGAACGTCCTCGCGTACAATTTAATATCTTGTACTTTGCGTTTTGAATCTTGTACTCTTGTGATTTCGAGACGTTTCTTATCAATAATTGGAACCTTTTTTATTGTCTTTTGTACTTTTGAGCTTTTTGGTCGTTTGCGTCTTCAATTCGTCGAATCTGTCTTTTGTCTTCACCTTTTATTATTTAAACGAATATCACTTGTAAATAGAACAATTGCAACTAAAAGCTTGTCTTTCTTGAGGAATAATGCTATGAAATATATGTTCGTTTTTAGCATTATCAAATATTCCCACACTTGAGCGTTGCTTGTCCTCAAGCAATATTGTCTTGAAATACTAGAATCACTTCTTTATTCTTCACACTTTGTACATCAGTGATTTCTATACGGCGGTATAAACAATGGTAGTAACGATATGGTTTACAGTCCCACATGACTATAAAAATTTAGATCCATTAAGGAAATTGGATCTTTATGAAAACATTTGATCTTTTGAAAATTAAATCTAGTTTTTACCCTAGATAAGTTTTCCGGGATAACCCTTTACCGGTGTTTGCAAAATATTTTTGTGGGTTTGGTGGGTTTCAGATTTGAAAATTTTAGCTCAAAACTTGCAGTTTTGTGTCACCCACTTGCTAACCTTGTATTTGGAAAGCAACACGTCCAGTTTACTTGTCCCGTATATTACCTTTCGGTAAACTACCGTCCGGTTGTAAAGGAAAGCGTTGAACAAGCAACTGTTAAGGCAATGTCCCCTGACATGCTTTTAATTATGGTCTATAACGTGTCGGACGCAATTACTATCCTTGGTAGGAGCAATAGTAAAGCTCACCCTTATAATTTTTTCGGTCTGGCACAAGGTCATGTCTTTGACCATGCTATGCAACCACCGTTCTTACGGTTGACACCCGATTTAGTTCAGGTGACCTAATGAATTCCAGGTGAATTCCTAGGATTTTACGTTCAATGGTAATGAACGCATTGAAAATAGGGTTTTCAGAAAACAAATCGGTTTGTAATTTTGATCAAAATATTTTCTCGTTTAAGCTCGAGTTTAGATATCATCGAATTCCATGAGTTTGAATTCTCAATCTTTAAGGTCAATCTCAAGGATTGAGTAATATCAGTCTTAAAAGCTGATTTTTAATCTTTAAGGAGATTATCCTTTCTGGGGATCTGATTCATTAGTCTTATCAAGCTAATTTGCACGGTGCCTCCCCATTGTACGAGATAAATCCTTCTCATGGTTAGGATAAATCTGACCACTTGGCGACCCTGTTTAATGCTGAGGTCCGTGGATTTCCTGCTGATTTTAGTGATGACTTTTCTAGATTTTTCGTCAACCTACAGCTGGTCTGAACGACAACTTCATGACCTAAATCAAGAAGCGCGTTTCTTTTTCGGAAGACTTTACTTCCTTTTAATGATGGAATTGATTCATCATGTAGATCCATCTCTTCTTTTCTTTCATCGGGTAAAACAGTTTAGTTTAGTCCAAAGCAAAAGTATTTTCAGTTATTTGTTACATATGTTTAAAATAATTTGGTAAATTTTCCCACACTTGGCTTTTTATTTTTCTTTTTATCGTCCTCTATTCCATTTTAAATGAATTTTGACATTTTAGTTTGTTTCTTAATTTATGTCCTTTCCGAGATAACAATAATTTCGGTGTTTAAAACCTAGTTTTATCGTTCATAAATATGTATAAACATGATTTGAATTCATTTAATTGAAAAATTTTACTAGAATTGGGTAGTCAGTATATAAGACTAGAGCTGTTCTTTTTTATCAGAGAGCACTAGATTCTAATACAACTACTGCTTTACTAGTATTTTTAATGGTAACCAAGTGTATAAAGTAAAAAATTTTTAAAATCCGAAAGAATTTAACCCCTTCCCACACTTAAGATCTTGCAATGCCCTCATTTGCAAGAAATCAGTAACAATTTAAATTATTGAGGGTGATTTGTGTGAAAATGATTAAATTTTTACCAAAGTTTCCAAATATATTGGCGTTTGTTTGCTGAATGATAAATGGTGCACCTCATTTGTTCATTCCGTCTTGTTGTTATTTCACATATATTTTGTATCTTGTCGTCAAAATTAGTTGCTTTTGCTGAACTTAATGCCAGTCTTTGAAAATGTGTTGTTTTACCCTGTTGTGTACATAAGATAAACTGCAAACATATATACATATTTTTGAAGTTTGGTATATTACCCCACATTCAAAAATTATTAAAATCTAAGAATAAAAGTTAGACAATTATAAAAATGATTACAATATTAACAAAAATATTAAATGTATCAATAATTACAAATTACAAAATAAAAAATAATAATAAGTAAACTAAGGATGATATTGGTACCAATAGGGGTTCCAGGCATAACCATAAGTGCTATAGAATGCTTCGGCAGGGTCATACGTAGGATATGGTGGCTGCATCTCTATAGACCAAGGAGGGAAGATGGGTTTCGGTGTAGGAATATAGTTTCTACCTATATGTTGGCAATGAGCTATGATCTGGTTCTGATGAACTTGCCAATCTTCAAATGCTCTCTGTCTAGCATTTTCGTATTCCTGAGAAGCTATAAACCTATGCATTTCTTGCATCTCATTCCCCCCTCCTACATTACCTTGCTGCTGATTTCTCTCCACCTGTGGATGTCTACCATGGTATCGAACTGCGGCGTTATTTCGCCTCTTCAAAACTTTCGCACCATGGTATACATTTAAACCTATAGTATCGCGGGGTTCCGGCTCTTCTAGTAATAATCCCCCCCGACTTATATCCACACCGAGATATTCACCAATCAAAGTAATAAAAATACCACCTCCTATTATGCTATGTGGTCGCATCCCCTGAACCATAGCTGATAAATAATAACCCACACAATATGGTATACTTACAGCGCTTTGTGGGTCTCGAATACACATATGGTAAAACAAATCTTGTTCATTTACTTTTTCTTTGTTCTTACCCCTTTGTGTAATCGAATTAGCTAAAAACCTATGTATCACTCTTAATTCGGCTCTATCTATATCCAAATAAGAGTAGTTTCCCCCTTTGAAACGGTGATGGCTTGTCATTTGACTCCACACACCGTGTGTATCAAAATTCTCATCTATCTTTCTACCGTTTAGTATCAATCCTCTACAATCGGCAGACGCTAACTCCTCAGGCGTATATATACGTAAAGCCTGAGCCATGTCCAGTAAAGACATGTGGCGCATCGAACCGCCTAACAAAAATCTAATAAAAGAACGATCGGTTAAACTAGCTACCCGATCATTCAACTCTATACTACATAACAATTCTTCACACCATACTTTATATACAGGTCTGCGTATGGTGAATAAACATATCCAGTCATTAAAAGAAGAATTACCATACCTCTGTACAAGTAATTCCCTAATTGGCCCGGCCAATTCTACAGCTTCTAAGGGTCCCCATTCTATGACCCTCGGTACCTCAACAACCTTAGAGTGAAGAGTATGCAAACCCCGTTGATATTTTGGATAATCTATCCAAAGTCTGTCAAATCTCAGGTTCGGGTGCAATTCTTCCAAGTGCATATCGGAAAAGGTCATGACTGGATGAGGTACATCCTGCTTGTAGTAGTTATCCACCTCCTGTTGTTCCAAATTCTCAGCAGGAGCATTGCGGGCTTGGGATGAAGATTCACCCCTTTCATTCTGCAAAACACATCAAACACAAATTTTGTGCATCCAAATATGCATTAGTGTCAGCAAAATCATCAATCAAAATAATTACAATGACATTATCAATTTATATCAAACTTAAGCTCATTTTCACATTTTTATCAAATCTACACTTTTTCAAATAAGCATATACGAAAATGTTCGCCAAGTTCATAAGCATTCAACTCAAATAACATGTCAAAATAATCATTACTAGCAATTAAATAAGTCTCAAATGGCATTATCTTTCAAAAATCAAGTTCATGAATTTTAGACTTGAAAAAGTCCACTTTAATTCTCAAAATCATGTTTAGGCTCAAAGTTTGGATCATTTAACTACCTAGACATGTTACACTACTCAATTTAGCAACAATTCATGACAAAAATCGGCCATAACCTGTTTATATCAAAAAGCCCCAAATTTGCTCAAGAACACAAACCCTAGATTACTCAAAATTTGAAGTTTAAGGCTTCTAATCATGTTAAACAGCATCAATCTAGGTTATACAAGCATAATACATAAACAATTTAAGCTTAATTACACTAAAAAGCATCAAAATCAAATTGGGGAAAAAATAGCTCAAGAACATCAAATTTCGAATTAAATGGTGTTTAGGTGTAGAAATTTACCATTTTTCTTGAGTAATTCTTAGATAGCATCCTTCTCAACATGATTTTAGCAAAAAATTTGGTGATTAACGGTTAAAAATTGGGATTTTTGGGGGTGTTTTTCGGGTCTGTTTTCGCAGTATTTTTGCTGTGTTTTTGAGTTGTGGAGTGTACTGATCGTTCAGCTCTTTTTATTTTTTTTTTCTGGGTTTTGGTCCCTCCGCGAGTTGCGGAAAATTCCCTTTCAAACTCCGCGAGTCGCGGAGTTTGCTCTTTTTTTTTTTTTTTTTTTTATAATCTTTAACTTATAAAACAATTAAGTATTTAATTTTAAAATTTTGTTTCCCTTGTTATTTAGGACGAGGTCGTTTCGGATCGATGTCCTAGTCCGTCCTTCGACAAAATTTTAAAATTTGTCTTTTTGTAGCGATTGTTTTAAAAGCTAAGATTTTTAGGTTTTTTTCAATGTTTTTGGCATACTCTAATTCAATAAGATTAAAAATAATGATAATAAAAGTTCTCGTCCCTCCCTCGGGTAAAGCAATTTCGGTTCAAAGACCTAGTCTTCAACTTACGACGAATTTAAAAATCATATTCTTAACTTAATGAGATAAAGTAAATTTTTGTTTTTAAATTCACACAACTTAAATATAAAATTCAAAATTAAAAATTAAAAATTCACACCAAACTTAAAATTTGAAATGCATAAAATTAAAAATTAATATTTTAAAAATTAAAAATTCACACCAAACTTAATTTAAAAATTTATAAATTCATATCAAACTTAATTTTTTTAAAATTCATATTATAAATTCACACCAAACTTATATTAATTTTTTTTCAAATATTTACAATTTTAAATATATTGTTTTTACAAAGTTTACAATATTAATTTAAGATTTAAATATTAATTTTAAAAACATGGTAAAAATAAATTTAAAAATCTTTTTGTCTTTTTATCCCACTTTAATCAATCAAATATTATCAAAAATATGCGCCCCTCTTTTCGGTAAAGTAATTTCGGTTTCAAGACCTAATTTAACTCATGACGAATTTTTGAAATATTTTGGGTTGATTGATTAAAGATATTTATACCTTAAGAATAAACGTTAAATTTCGCAGTGATGTAATAAATTTTTGAATGATATCAATAATTTCGGTCGCCAAACCTAATTTTATTCAATACCAATTTAATACTTTTTAGCGAACAAATTAGCGTTTATTATCAAAAGGTTAAAAATAAAAATAAAAATAAAAACTGTACAGACATACCTGTGAAATAGATTTCTTAGTTATATGATCTATTCCATTCATAAGATAGTCGGTTTAATTGGTTTTCCATTGCTACATAAGCGTAACCTCGAGCATTCAGTGTCTTTTCTTCTAAACATATGAACGGTCCGTCTCTGCATAAAGTAACAAATTCGGTATTTGAATAGGTTTGATTATTTGAACATTTACCTCCATGTGACCATTTTCCGCATTTGTGACATCGTTCTAGGTGTCGTGCTCTTCTTTTCGCTGCGGATTTTGATTTTCCTTTACCAAATTGTAACTTATTATCTTCGCATCTGGATTCTTTTCTAACTCCGTCCATTCTTTCTCTGATTACTGATACTAATTCGCTCGGTAGTATGTCATTATTACGTTTAGTGATCAAAGCGTGTAGCATTAGACCATGGTTTAGTTCACAGGCAGTCTTCATTTCGTAAAAACCTAAAAAAAATAAAAATTCAGAATGGGGGGAGAAGACTAGTTCTTTAGGGTCTGCTAGGGAAAGACCATACGTGTTCCATTTTCGAGAACTACACGAAAACAGACAATCTAACTCTAACAGAAATACATATTATCCTTTAAAGACTTGATTCTCCCCACACTTAGTTAGCTGTGGTGTCGAAATTGTGATTAACTTCGTTGTCGACTTCCATCGGACCATGTATGTAATGTTTAACTCTGTGACCATTAACTTTAAATTCTATCCCATTTGAATTTATTAATTCTATCGTTCTGTATGGGAAAACTCTTTTGACTATGAATGGCCCAGACCATCTTGATTTCAATTTTCCAGGAAATAGCTTGAATCGTGAATTGAAAAGAAGAACTCTGTCTCCTTCTTTAAATTCTTTTGAACTTCTGATTCTTTTATCATGCCATTTCTTCGTTCTTCTAATTCGTTTAGTTGACTTAATCGTAGACGTCCAGCTTCATGTAAATCAAGATTACATGTCTTCAAAGCCCAAAATGCTTTGTGTTCAATTTCTACTGGAAGATGACATGCTTTTCCATAAACAAGTCTAAAAGGTGTGGTTCCAATTGGAGTTTTGTAGGCTGTTCTAAAAGCCCAGAGTGCATCCTCCAATTTAATGGACCATTCCTTCGGATTTGATCCTACGGTTTTCTCTAGAATACGTTTTAAAGCTCGGTTGGTATTTTCAACTTGTCCACTTGTTTGTGGATGATATGCGGTGGAGATTTTATGAGTTACTCCATATCTTTTAAGAACTTTCTCAAGTTGATTATTACAGAAATGAGTACCCCGATCACTTATTAAAGCTTTCGGTGTTCCAAACCTTGCAAAAAGACGTTTTAAAAAATTGACTACAACTCGTGCATCGTTAGTTAGGAGAGCTTGTGCTTCCGCCCATTTAGATACATAATCAATGGCTACGAGTATATATAGATTATTATGAGATTTTGGAAATGGACCCATAAAGTCAATACCCCAAATGTCAAATACTTCACATACTTGGATGACATTTTGTGGCATTTCATCACGTTGACTTATTTTTCCGGCCCTTTGACATGCATCACAGGATTTGCAAAGAAGGTGTGCGTCTTTGTAAATTGTAGGCCAATAGAATCCAGCTTCATAAACTTTTCTTGCTGTTAGTTGAGGCCCATAATGCCCTCCTGTTGGTCCTGTGTGACAATGGTTTAAAATTTTACTAGCTTCATCTCCAAATACACATCGGCGTATTATTCCATTGGGACAACTTTTAAACAGATGTGGATCTTCCCAGAAATAGTGTTTTATATCACTGAAGAATTTCTTTCGTCTTTGGTACGATAATCCTTTTTCAAGGAATCCACAAACTAAGTAGTTTGCATAGTCTGCAAACCATGGGATTTCTTTATAATCTATCTTCAATAGATATTCATCAGGAAAGTTGTCTTGTATGGCCGATTCATTCAGAACTTCTAATTCGGGATTTTCAAGACGAGAAAGATGATCAGCGGCGAGATTTTCTGCTCCTCTTTTATCTCGGATTTCAATATCAAACTCTTGTAAGAGTAAGATCCAACGGATTAATCTTGGTTTAGCATCTTGTTTTGAAAATAGGTATCTAAGAGCAGAATGGTCGGTA
Source organism: Rutidosis leptorrhynchoides (assembly GCF_046630445.1). Taxonomy (NCBI): domain Eukaryota; kingdom Viridiplantae; phylum Streptophyta; class Magnoliopsida; order Asterales; family Asteraceae; genus Rutidosis; species Rutidosis leptorrhynchoides. The sequence goes on from NC_092333.1 coordinate 543,694,504, forward strand.
TAGACCACCGTTTTTGCTAGAACGAGATATGATCGAAATTTGTCAAAAGCAAAGACAATAGCAAGGAGTTCTTTTTCAGTAGTTGTATAGTTCGTTTGTGCTCCTTGTAATGTCTTACTAGCATAATATATAGGTTGAAATCGTTTTTCAATCCGTTGTCCTAAAACGGCTCCCATTGCAAAATCACTTGCATCGCACATTAGTTCAAATGGTAGATTCCAATTTGGTGTTATCATGATCGGCGCATTAGTGAGTTTTTCTTTAAGAATATTAAAAGATTTGATACATTCATCTGAAAAGATGAATGGCGCATCCTTTTCTAGGAGTTTATTCATAGGAGTGGCAATTTTAGAAAAATCTTTTATGAAACGTCGGTAAAAACCGGCATGCCCTAGAAAACTCCTAACTCCTCTAACATTGGTGGGATGTGGAAGTTTAGCAATTACATCTACTTTAGCTCTATCCACTTCAATTCCTTCTTTTGAAATTTTATGTCCAAGAACGATGCCTTCTTTAACCATGAAATGGCATTTCTCCCAATTAAGTACTAGATTTGATTTTTCGCATCTAATTAGCATTCGTTCCAGATTAACTAGACATGATTTAAATGTATCACCGAAGACTGAAAAGTCATCCATGAAAACTTCCATGCATTCTTCTATCATGTCGTGAAAAATCGCCATCATGCACCTTTGAAAGGTTGCAGGGGCGTTACAAAGTCCAAATGGCATGCGTTTATAAGCAAACGTACCATAAGGGCACGTGAATGTGGTTTTCTCTTGGTCCTCGGGTGCTATTGGAATTTGAAAATATCCGGAAAATCCATCTAGAAAACAATAGTAACTATTTCCGGCTAATCTTTCCAACATTTGATCTATGAAAGGTAAGGGAAAGTGATCTTTTCTGGTGGCGTCATTTAATTTTCTATAATCAATACATACACGCCATCCTGTTACAGTCCTAGTAGGAATAAGTTCATTTTTCTCATTTGTAATGACAGTCATGCCACCCTTCTTAGGCACGCATTGAACTGGGCTTACCCATGGACTATCAGAGATTGGATATATCAAACCTGCATCTAGCAGTTTAATAATCTCTTTCTTAACTACATCTTGCATATTAGGATTTAGTCTTCGTTGGCGTTGCACATACGTTTTATGACCTTCTTCCATAAGGATTTTATGTGTGCAATACGAAGGACTTATTCCTTTAATATCATGAATCTTCCATGCAATGGCTGGTTTATGAGCTTTCAACACAGAAATGAGTTGTGATTTCTCATTTTCAGTAAGAGAAGACGATATTATTACAGTTAATTCAGATTCACCATGTAAATAAGCGTATTCCAAATGGTTTGGAAGTGGCTTTAACTCTAATTTCGGAGGTTCTTCTATCGATGATTTATATCGATATCTGTCTTCTTCTTTTAGCATTTGAATTTCTTCTGTTGTTGGTTCATATCCATTAGCTATAAGTGTAGCTAACATTTCAGCTTCATCAATTGGTTCATTACCTTCTCCTAAAGAACATTCTCCTGTTCCTTGTAATTCTGGAAATTCTTCTAATAATTCTGCATGTGCATCTATAGTTTGAATATAATAACATGTATCATCTGCAGATTGTGGTTGTTGCATTGCTCTATCAACTGAAAAGGTAACACTCTCATCCTCTATACTTAGGGTCAATTTCTTACCGAACACGTCTATCATTGCTTTAGCCGTGTTTAAGAATGGTCTTCCTAATATGAGAGGAACTTGAGAATCTTCTTCCATGTCCAAAACAACAAAATCTACTGGAAATACTAAAGTACCAACTTTAACTAGCATGTTCTCCATTATCCCTCTAGGATATTTTATTGATCTATCGGCTAGTTGTATGCTTATTCTGGTTGGTTTCAATTCTCCAAGGTCTAGTTTAGCGTATAGTGAATACGGCATTAGATTTATACTAGCACCTAAGTCTGCCAATGCTTCTATTGAACTAAGACTACCCAGAAAACATGGAATTGTGAAACTTCCTGGATCAGATAGTTTTTCTGGTATCTTATTCAACAGCACTGCTGAACAATTAGCATTCATAGTAACAGCCGAGAGTTCTTCCATTTTCTTTCTATTTGAGATTAGATCTTTCAAGAATTTAGCATATCTAGGCATTCCTGAAATCACATCAATGAAAGGAAGATTTACATTTATCTGTTTAAACATATCCAAGAATTTGGATTGCTCGGCTTCAAGTTTTTCTTTCTTCATTTTACTCGGGTAAGGAAGTGGTGGTTGATATGGTTTAACATAAGGTTTATCCTTAACTGTGTTATCTTTATTAACCTTTTCAACTACCGGTTCTTTTTCCTTACCTTGATCAGGTTGTGGTTCTTGTGGAGTAGGAATGGTTTCATCAGAAGTTACAGGTATTTCAGGTGGTTTAAGTGTTGTACCACTTCTTGTGGTAATAGCTTTAGCTGTTTCATTCCGGGGGTTAGCGTTTGTATCGCTAGGTAGACTTCCCGGTTTTCTTTCACCGATTAACCTTGCTTGAGCATTTTGTTCATTGGTTTGTTTCTGAGATGTGAAAAACTGCGTTTGAGTTTCAACTAGCTTCGTCATCATATCTTCTAAATTCGGCTTTTTATCATCGGTTTGTTGTGGTGGTTTGTTTTGAAAATTAGCTCTTTGCTGATTGTAAGTATTATTGGATACTTGTTGATTGCTAGGACCTTGTTGGTTGTTGTATGGAATATTTCGGTTATAATTCTGGTTCTGATTGTAAATCGGTCTTGGCGGTTGATAATTATTCTGATAATTATTTCCAGGCCTTTGGTTTATGTATGAAATATTCTCTCTTTGTTCCATTGTTAATTCAATACTGAGACAATCTTTTGTCAAATGTGGTCCTCCACACTGCTCACAACTAATTCGTATTGAGTGAATATCCTTAGTCATCTTTTCCATTCGTCTCTCCACAGCATCTATCTTTGCGGAAATGGAATCTAAGTCATGGCTAGAATCGGCTCTAGCTGCTTTAGATGATCTAATGATATCTTTTTCTTGGTGCCACTCATGTGAGTGGGAAGCAGTATTATCAATAATTTTGTAAGCATCAGTTTCGGTTTTCTTCATAATAGAACCACCAGCTGCTATATCTATGTCTTTCCTTGTAGTGATGTCGCATCCTCGGTAGAATATTTGTACTATTTGACAGGTGTCTAAACCATGTTGCGGACATCCTCTTAACAACTTTCCATATCTTGTCCACGCCTCATATAGAGTTTCATTTGGTTTCTGTGTGAACGTAACAATTTCTGCTTGAAGTCTTACGGCTTTAGATGCAGGAAAGAATTGTTTAAGAAATTTGTCAATTAAAACGTCCCATGTATCGATCGCCCCTTCAGGTAACGATTCCAACCAATCTTTGGCTTCTCCCTTTAAAGTCCAGGGAAATAACATGAGATATATCTGTTCATCCTCCACTTCTCGTATTTTAAATAGTGTGCAGATTCTATTAAAGGTACGTAAATGTTCATTTAGATCTTCCTTCGGTGCACCACTAAATTGGCATTGATTAGTCACCATGTGTAGAATTTGTCCTTTGATTTCATAATCTGGCGCATTAATGTCTGGATGAGTAATTGCGTGACCTTGGCCAGTGCGTTTAGCTCTCATTCGGTCTTCCATACTTAAAGGTTCCAGATTCTCCATAATTGAATTTGTTGAATCGAAATCACTAGAGGATTCAGATTTAATGGTTCGTTCCTCAACAATCTCTGTTTGAATGATTGGTGGTTCCGGAGGAAAGTTTAGTGGTTCAGGATCTACGAACCGTTCCTGAATATTCTCTGGATTCTCAATTGTGAGGTCGGGTTCAAAAAATGGATTATCGGAAATTTGAACTGGAGTACTTGGTCGACTGGATGACGATTCTAAAGAAAAATCATCGGTGGTTATATTTGTTAAACGATGTCTTGATCTAGTTACAGGTGGTGAACGTACAAAAGGTGGTGAACGTCTTGCTCGGTGCATTCACTGAATATCCTATTAGTTTTAAAAAGGAAAGAAAAATTATAATAAGTTATCCAATCAATAGACTTTTCTGATTTTGCCCACGTTTCGAATAGCCAAAAGATGCAGCAGAGGGGCAGGATTCGTTTGGTCTCAATATAATTGAGGACTGTTTGGCTCCAATAACCCGGTCCACGTACAAATCCAACTATTACTACGAACCAGAAAATTTTGATGTCTATTAATTTAACCACTTAAAATAGATTTTCGTAATTTTAAGAAATTTAGATAAGAAGTAGAAAAAATTCTAAGTCCTAAAAACTAGAATAGCGAGAAATAAGAGAGAAAAAGAGTTCGTCGAAAAAGGTAGAAAAAGAAAAATGGTTGAAAAATAAAAGGTGACGGAAAAATAAAAGAAACTTATAAAAACTTAAAAATACTTAACTAACCTAACCTTATTACTACAACTAACTTAAAATTATAATCGCAAATTGAAATTACTAATTGGAATGATAATTGGTACATAGTAAAAGGTGTCTAAAAATATTAAAGCTTACAGGAAAAACTAAATCCCAAATGGAAATAACTTAAAAAGAAACTAAAACTTAAAAAGGCGTCGCAAAATTCTAAAGTACCTAAATCTTAGTCTAAAGAAAAAGCACTTAAGGAATTCTACGGCAAAGCCTAAAAATCTAGGAGTAAAAATAACTATAGCAAAAACTAAGTTTAAAATTAAATATGAGCGAAAAATACAAATATTACGCTACAACGATTAAAAAGGTACAAAATATAAAAATATACAAAAAGTTGAAAAAGTACAATTTTTATAAAAATATTATTTTTATATTATTTATTTTATTAAACTATTAATTTTACAATTTTAATAAAACTAATTAAACAAAATACATAAATTAAATAAAAAGTAAAAATAAAAATAAAACTAATAATAATAATAATAATAATTAAGTTTAAATAATAATAATAATTAAAAATAACCCGTAATTAATGCTCGATTAGGGCTTCCTGTCGCCTGTCAGATACCCTCCGCGAGTCGCGGCATTTAAAGCATCAAACCCCGCGAGTCGCGGGGTTTAGAATTTCAGTTGACAGCTTTGAATTTTTACGCGTTTTTCTATTTTTTTTTTTTTTATTTTATGTTTTCTGTTTTTAAATAAATAAAAGATTTTAAAATAAAACTTATATTTTTATAAACTAAAATAAAAATATAGAAACTTATAAAACTTAAATATTTAACAAAATCTTAAAAATACTAATATTTTTGTTTTTCTTTTTATATTTTCGAATATTTAAAACGTATTAATACAAAAACGAATTTTAATAAAAGTAACTAAAAATCTTTTTTTTTTTATATTAGCGTTGCGCTTCCGGCTTTTAAGATAGTCCCCGGCAGCGGCGCCAAAAATACTTGATGTCGTACGAGGTGTATATAAAATAGTTTATATTTTACTAGGAAATACTATTAAATACGATACAATTTTACACAAGATATTTATTTATTTATAGAATGGATATACTTAAACCTTGCTACAACACTTATAGGCAGTGTACCTAATCGTACAGTAGTGTAGTTTTTAGTAAGTCCGGTTCGTTCCACAGGGAAATCTTTAAACAAAGCTCAACGCTATATTAGTTTACTTTTATAAAAATACAAACATATATATAAGTAATATTATTATTATAAAGGGGGGTTTTACCGTTTAATGACCGGTTTGTCGATTTTAAGACTTTTAGTCGCAGTTAAAACCTAATGTAAAATATAAAATAAATACAAGACTTAAATTAAAGCGTAAAGTAAATAACGATAATGAAATTGCGAATAATAAAAGTGCGATAAAATAAAATTGCGATAATTAAAAAGTACGATAATTAAAAGTGCGATTAAATAACAGTAAATAAAAGTGCGATAATTAGAAGTGCAATTAAATATAAAATAAAGGAAATTAAATATGAAATAAAAGAATTATGCTTATTTAAACTTCCGTAATCATGATGTTTGACGTGTTGATTTTAGTTTTATTCTCATGGGTTAATTGTCCTTTGTCCTGGATTATTTAATATGTCCGTCTGGTTTTTGTCCATAACAGTCCATCAGTCATAAATATAAATTGCAAGTGTCCTTGTCAAATTATTATTATACCCGAAGTTAAATATTCCAACTAATTGGGGATTCGAATTGTAACAAGGTTTTAATACTTTGTTTAATGAATACACCAGGTTATCGACTGCGTGTAAACCAAGGTTTTACTACTTTGTTAACAATTACACCAATTACCCTTGAATGTAATTTCACCCCTGTTTTAATTATTCTAGTGGCTATTAATCCATTCCCGTGTCCGGTTAAATGAACGATTATTCGTACATATAAATACTCCGCACATCGTGTCCGATCGAGTGTATATGGTAATTTATAGGGACGCCCAATTGTAAATCTTTATATTAACATTAACAAACTTTCATTTAGTTAAACAAATATAAAGCCCATTAATAGCCCATAGTCTAATTTCCACAAGTGTCGTTCTTTTGTCCAAACCCCAATTATGGTACAAAGCCCAATTACCCAATTTTAGTAATTAGCCCAACATCATGATTACTTCATTTTAAATAAGCATAATAATAACTTAGCTACGAGACATTAATATAAAAAGGTTGAACATAACTTACAATGATTAAAAATAGCGTAGTGTTACACGGACAGAATTTCGACTTACACCCTTACAACATTTGCTAACATACCCTTATTATTAGAATTATAATTAAAATTAAAATTAAAATAAAAATTATATATATATATTACGTATATATTGAGAGAGAGATAGATATTGAATATGAAATTTGATCAGAATTCGGTTGGCTTTATAGCCAGAGTTGATTTTTGGGGCTCCGCGACTCGCGGCAAAATGCTCTTCAAACTCCGCGAGTCGCGGAGGTTAATTTTACAGCTCAGTCCTTGGAGTTTTCTCTGCCGACGGTTTTTAATATATATATATAATATATATATATATAATTAATATAATTAATTATATATTATATTATATTTATATACATAGTTAACTTGTAATTTTTAGTCCGTTGCGTCGAGCGTTAAGAGTTGACTCTGGTCCCGGTTCCGGATTTTCGAACGTCCTCGCGTACAATTTAATATCTTGTACTTTGCGTTTTGAATCTTGTACTCTTGTGATTTCGAGACGTTTCTTATCAATAATTGGAACCTTTTTGATTGTCTTTTGTACTTTTGAGCTTTTTGGTCGTTTGCGTCTTCAATTCGTCGAATCTGTCTTTTGTCTTCACCTTTTATTATTTAAACGAATATCACTTGTAAATAGAACAATTGCAACTAAAAGCTTGTCTTTCTTGAGGAATAATGCTATGAAATATATGTTCGTTTTTAGCATTATCAGTGAGAACAAGGAGAAATTGAAGAAGTTGAATGATAAGATCGAACAGCTTACCTCTGGTAAAACAAAGTTGATTAAGGAGATAGGAGAAGAGTATTCTTCTGATTTGGGAGAAGGTGATGAAAAGGGCGATGAAGAAGACGCTGGAACTGGAGGACCCTCTTTTGATATACCGTTAGTGATACCTATTCGAAGTTTTAATAAATATGGTGAGGTCTTTACTGCTGAATATTATATGAATTATTCAAATGTTTTTAATGATGCAGAAAAGGGGGACGTTCCACCAAGTGAGTTTTCGATGGAACAGCTTGCTGCTCTGGCATATGACAGCGAAAATGATACGGAGAATGCAGAGTCAGTTGAAGCTGAAAACAAGGCTCCACAAGAAGAGTCATTGTCAAGTATCCCTCCCGAATCAATCCAAAATATCAACTTAAGTGATTTCGATAATTTGTTTGCTGATGAGAAGAGTGAAGATTCTGTTGGTAAAGATAGTTTGAAAGAGGATGTGATTATCGAGTCCGAGGACGAATTTGTGACAGAATCTGATGATGAAGAAGAAGAAGAAGAAGTTGAGATAGTTATGCCTTCGCTTGAGCCATACTCGCATCCATCACTCAACACCTTAAGTGACTTCTTCAATCTGAGTTGTGAGGATAAAAGAAAGAATTTAATTGAGTTAGAAAAGGCGAGGAAGGTATACAAAGAACAAGTGAAAGAAGTGGATGTTATGATAGAAAGAAACAAGAAGATCCGACACGAGAAACTGCTCGTTGAGAAAGAAAGAAAAGAAACTGAATTGAAAGATAAGAAACTCCGAGCCGAACAAGCAAAGGCCGAGGGATGGAATGAGATTAAGAATTGCTTTGTACGTGATAGGGTTAAAGTGAACAGAAATGTTGTAGAAGACGAGATCCGTCAGAGTTGGTGGAAACAAAACGTCGTTAACCCTGATCAGTTGAATAAGCCAGAACTTGAGCCGAAGTTTGTCAGTTTCTATGAGAAAGGTAAAAGAACCAAGAAGTACTCCAAGGGTAAACTTTTGAGTTGGGGCTATTTCAAGGAGATCAATTGTTTTGCAATCAAGAGGGAAGGCGGAGTAGATTATATGGCACGTCCAAGTTGTAGTGACCCGAACTTTTCCATGTTTATATATATTAATTGAGATTGATATTTACATGATTAAATGTTTCCAACATGTTAAACAATCAAACTTGTTAAGACTTGATTAATTGAAATATGTTTCATATAGACAATTAACCACCCAAGTTGACCGGTGATTCACGAACGTTAAAACTTGTAAAAACTATATGATGACATATATATGGATATATATATATAGTTAACATGATACTATGATAAATAAACATATCATTAAGTATATTAACAATGAACTACATATGTAAAAACAAGACTACTAACTTAATGATTTTTAAACGAGACATATATGTAACGATTATCGTTGTAAAGACATTTAATGTATATATATCATATTAAGAGATATTCATACATGATAATATCATGATAATATAATAATTTAAAATCTCATTTGATATTATAAACATTGGGTTAACAACATTTAACAAGATCGTTAACCTAAAGGTTTCAAAACAACACTTACATGTAACGACTAACGATGACTTAACGACTCAGTTAAAATGTATATACATGTAGTGTTTTAATATGTATTTATACACTTTTGAAAGACTTCAATACACTTATCAAAATACTTCTACTTAATAAAAATGCTTACAATTACATCCTCGTTCAGTTTCATCAACAATTCTACTCGTATGCACCCGTATTCGTACTCGTACAATACACAGCTTTTAGATGTATGTACTATTGGTATATACACTCCAATAATCAGCTCTTAGCAGCCCATTTGAGTCACCTAACACATGTGGGAACCATCATTTGGCAACTAGCAAGAAATATCTCATAAAATTACAAAAATATGAGTAATCATTCATTACTTATTTACATGAAAATAAAATTACATATCCTTTATATCTAATCCATACACCAACGACCAAAAACACCTACAAACACTTTCATTCTTCAATTTTCTTCATCTAATTGATCTCTCTCAAGTTCTATCTTCAAGTTCTAAGTGTTCTTCATAAATTCCAAAAGTTCTAGTTTCATAAAATCAAGAATACTTTCAAGTTTGCTAGCTCACTTCCAATCTTGTAAGGTGATCATCCAACCTCAAGAAATATTTGTTTCTTACAGTAGGTTATCATTCTAATACAAGGTAATAATCATATTCAAACTTTGGTTCAATTTCTATAACTATAACAATCTTATTTCAAGTGATGATCTTACTTGAACTTGTTTTTGTGTCATGATTCTGCTTCAAGAACTTCGAGCCATCCAAGGATCCGTTGAAGCTAGATCCATTTTTCTCTTTTCCAGTAGGTTTATCCAAGTAACTTAAGGTAGTAATGATGTTCATAACATCATTAGATTCATACATATAAAGCTATCTTATTCGAAGGTTTAAACTTGTAATCACTAGAACATAGTTTAGTTAATTCTAAACTTGTTCGCAAACAAAAGTTAATCCTTCTAACTTGACTTTTAAAATCAACTAAACACATGTTCTATATCTATATGATATGCTAACTTAATGATTTAAAACCTGGAAACACGAAAAACACCGTAAAACCGGATTTACGCCGTCGTAGTAACACCGCGGGCTGTTTTGGGTTAGTTAATTAAAAACTATGATAAACTTTGATTTAAAAGTTGTTATTCTGAGAAAATGATTTTTATTATGAACATGAAACTATATCCAAAAATTATGGTTAAACTCAAAGTGGAAGTATGTTTTCTAAAATGGTCATCTAGACGTCGTTCTTTCGACTGAAATGACTACCTTTACAAAAATGACTTGTAACTTATTTTTCCGAATATAACCTATACTTTTTCTGTTTAAATTCATAAAATATAGTTCAATATGAAACCATAGCAATTTGATTCACTCAAAACGGATTTAAAATGAAGAAGTTATGGGTAAAACAAGATTGGATAATTTTTCTCATTTTAGCTACGTGAAAATTGGTAACAAATATATTCCAACCATAACTTAATCAATTTGTATTGTATATTATGTAATCTTGAGATACCATAGACACGTATACAATGTTTCGACCTATCATGTCGACACATCTATATATATTTCGGAACAACCATAGACACTCTATATGTGAATGTTGGAGTTAGCTATACAGGGTTGAGGTTGATTCCAAAATATGTATAGTTTGAGTTGTGATCAATACTGAGATACGTATACACTGGGTCGTGGATTGATTCAAGATAATATTTATCGATTTATTTCTGTATATCTAACTGTGGACAACTAGTTGTAGGTTACTAACGAGGACAGCTGACTTAATAAACTTAAAACATCAAAATATATTAAAAGTGTTGTAAATATATTTTGAACATACTTTGATATATATGTATATATTGTTATAGGTTCGTGAATCAACCAGTGGCCAAGTCTTACTTCTCGACGAAGTAAAAATCTGTGAAAGTGAGTTATAGTCCCACTTTTAAAATCTAATATTTTTGGGATGAGAATACATGCAGGTTTTATAAATGATTTACAAAATAGACACAAGTACGTGAAACTACATTCTATGGTTGAATTATCGAAATCGAATATGCCCCTTTTTATTAAGTCTGGTAATCTAAGAATTAGGGAACAGACACCCTAATTGACGCGAATCCTAAAGATAGATCTATTGGGCCTAACAAACCCCATCCAAAGTACCGGATGCTTTAGTACTTCGAAATTTATATCATATCCGAAGGGTGTCCCGGAATGATGGGGATATTCTTATATATGCATCTTGTTAATGTCGGTTACCAGGTGTTCACCATATGAATGATTTTTATCTCTATGTATGGGATGTGTATTGAAATATGAAATCTTGTGGTCTATTATTATGATTTGATATATATAGGTTAAACCTATAACTCACCAACATTTTTGTTGACGTTTTAAGCATGTTTATTCTCAGGTGATTATTAAGAGCTTCCGCTGTCACATACTTAAATAAGGACGAGATTTGGAGTCCATGCTTGTATGATATTGTGTAAAAACTGCATTCAAGAAACTTATTTTGTTGTAACATATTTGTATTGTAAACCATTATGTAATGGTCGTGTGTAAACAGGATATTTTAGATTATCATTATTTGATAATCTACGTAAAGCTTTTTAAACCTTTATTGATGAAATAAAGGTTATGGTTTGTTTTAAAATGAATGCAGTCTTTGAAAAACATCTCATATAGAGGTCAAAACCTCGCAACGAAATCAATTAATATGGAACGTTTTTAATCAATAAGAACGGGACATTTCAGTTGGTATCAGAGCGTTGGTCTTAGAGAACTAGAATTTTGCATTAGTGTGTCTTATCGAGTTTGTTAGGATGCATTAGTGAGTCTGGACTTCGACCGTGTTTACTTGAAAAATGATTGCTTAACAAATTTTGTTGGAAACTATATATTTTTAACATGTGAATATTATGTGATATATTAATCTCTTAACGCGTTTGATATTATGTGATAGATGTCTACCTCTAGAACAAGTCCAATTGACTCACCTAATAATAATGAAGAGTCAAATGTAAATTGGAATGATTCGTGGACTGATTCACAAGTTCCCGAAGAGGAACCGGAAGAAGAGTCGGAACCGGAAGAAGAATCGGAACCGGAAGAAGAATCGGAACCGGATGAAGAAATAGAACCGGTGGGGGAAATAATAAAACGGTTAAGTAAAAGAAAATCCTCAACCAACCGACCAAGGTTAATTATGGTCAATGGTGTTTCCGCCAAGGAAGCAAAATATTGGGAGGATTACCAATTCTCCGATGAATCGGATTCCGACGAGAATTCCGATGATGTTATAGAAATTACCCCAACTGAATTTAAAAAGGTAAAAGAAAATAATAAGGGAAAGGGCATAAAAATAGAGAAATCTAATTCCAACCCCGATGAACTTTATATGTATCGTCAACCCCCGAAGTCCTTAAGTTGTAACAATGACCCGGGAACCTCTAAACCACCAGGTTTTTCTAAACCAATGTGGAAAACGACGGCTCGTATTAGGGGAACATCATATATCCCTAGAAACTTGGCAAAACGAACCAAAACCGAAGAAGAAGAAACAAGCGAGTCGGAATAAGATAGTTGTATTCGTGTGGTGTAATATATGTAATATAGTGTGCTTATGCTTTATGATATATGTAAAAATTGCTTGTATTAATAAGTATTTTTTTTTATGAATCTAACTCTTGTCTATTTTACAGTATAAAAACACAAAATGGATAGACAACCCAATATTTTAAGAGACCTACCCGGAGACATGATTGATGAAATCTTGTCTAGAGTCGGTCAGAATTCTTTGACACAACTATTTAAGGCGAGATCAGTTTGTAAGACATTCGAAGAACGTTCCAAGAATGCCTTGGTTTATAAAAGGCTTTCGTTCGAAAGATGGGGGATATCACATTGGGAAATCCATAAGTTACGATGTGTTTACTTTGACGCATATATTGCGGGGAACCCAAATGCTATTTTACGCAATGGGTTAAGAAATTATTTTGACTCAATATATCCGAATATTGGACTTCGTGATTTAGAAAAAGCGGCTAACATGCAACATAAAGAAGCATGTTATGCTTACAGATTAGTAATGTTCGCTTCTCACCAAAGTGAGAACAAGAACATCGGGCTACAACTATTAAACAAAACGTTCCCACAAGTGACGGAGTCGGTAATTGGGGTAAGAAATGAGGTCTTTAGATTGTTACGGGACTGTTGGACATTACGTAACCCTCGTCCCTTTGACAACATTACAACACGCTGTCTTATCAACGGCCATAACGGTTATGTTTCACAAGACCAAGGATGGGAAGTAATCCTAGTAAAACCAGAATGCATGACTTGTTTCTGGACGTATGAATTACGTGTCTTTATTGCCTTTGCTGAACGACTTGTGTACTAGCTAGAATTATCTTCACAACCATCTTGTATCAAATTTATTGTGTGCTATATTTCATGCTATATGTAAAATAAGCGGTATTGTAAGTTTGTAAAATATGGTGTAAAAGTTTGAACGCGAAATATTATTATAATCAGTTTTTCATATAGAATTGTAGTAGTTAAATTGTATATTAGCTACTAAGTATGAACTTAACGGGTAGGTACTACCCGAATTTAAACTTATAAAACGCTAATATGAAGAAAAAGCTTTTATAAATGAGTTCATATTATGCTACGAAATACTATTAACTACTCTTAATATTCTGTATGATTAACTTGTTCCATTTGACTATTTTGAAGGAAATGGCACCGACTACTCGACACACAGTGAATATGAATGAAGAGGAATTCCGTACTTTTCTAGCTTCAAACATAGCCGCAGTACAGGCTGCGCTACATACCAACAATAACCTTGGATCTAGCAGTACAGGAAATCGTGTAGGATGCACCTACAAAGAATTCACTGCCTGCAAACCTTTGGAATTTGATGGAACCGAAGGACCGATCGGATTGAAACGGTGGACCGAGATGGTCGAATCGGTGTTTGCCATAAGTAAGTGTACTGAAGAGGACAAAGTGAAGTACGCTACGCATACCTTCACAGGTTCTGCGTTAACATGGTGGAATACCTATCTAGAGCAAGTGGGACAAGACGATGCGTACGCACTACCGTGGTCAGCATTCAAGCACTTGATGAACGAGAAGTACCGTCCCAGAACCGAGGTCAATAAGCTCAAGACAGAACTTAGAGGGTTACGAACCCAAGGATTTGATATTACCACGTACGAAAGACGATTCACAGAATTGTGCCTATTGTGTCCGGGAGCATTCGAAGATGAGGAAGAGAAGATCGACGCGTTTGTGAAAGGATTACCGGAAAGAATCCAAGAAGATATAAGTTCACACGAGCCCGCCTCCATACAACAGGCATGTAGAATGGCTCACAAACTAGTGAACCAGATTGAAGAAAGAATTAAAGAACAGACTGCTAAAGAGGCCAATGTGAAGCAAGTCAAAAGAAAGTGGGAGGAAAACGGTGATAAGAATCACCAATACAACAACAACAGCAATCGCAACAATTATCCAAACAATCGCAACATCAATCGCAACTACAACAAATGGCCCAACAACAACAACAACAACAACAACAACAACAACAGCAACTACAACAATCATCCCAACAACAATAATAACCGCAACAACAACAACAACAATCAGAAGCAGCTATGCCAAAGGTGTGAAAAGTATCACTCGGGGTTCTGCACCAAATTTTGCAACAAGTGTAAAAGAAATGGTCATAGCGCGGCGAAGTGTGAGGTCTACGGACCAGGGGTTAATAGAACGAAAGGAACAAATGGTGTCGGAACGAGTAATGGCGGAGCAAGTAGTGTCGGAGCAAGTTATGCCAATGTAGTTTGTTATAAATGTGGAAAACCGGGCCACATTATTAGAAATTGCCCAAACCAGGAGAACACGAATGGACAAGGCCGCGGAAGAGTTTTCAATATTAATGCGGCAGAGCCACAGGAAGACCCGGAGCTTGTTACGGGTACATTTCTTATTGACAATAAATCTGCTTACGTTTTATTTGATTCGGGTGCGGATAGAAGCTATATGAGTAGAGATTTTTGTGCTAAATTAAGTTGTCCATTGACGCCTTTGGATAGTAAATTTTTACTCGAATTAGCAAATGGTAAATTAATTTCAGCAGATAATATATGTCGGAATCGAGAAATTAAACTGGTTAGCGAAACATTTAAGATTGATTTGATACCAGTAGAGTTAGGGAGTTTTGATGTGATAATCGGTATGGACTGGTTGAAAGAAGTGAAAGCAGAGATCGTTTGTTACAAAAATGCAATTCGCATTATACGAGAAAAAGGAAAACCCTTAATGGTGTACGGAGAAAAGGGCAACACGAAGATACATCTTATTAGTAATTTGAAGGCACAAAAACTAATAAGAAAAGGTTGCTATGCTGTTCTAGCACACGTCGAGAAAGTACAAACTGAAGAAAAGAGCATCAATGATGTTCCCATTGCAAAAGAATTTCCCGATGTATTTCCGAAAGAATTACCGGGATTACCCCCACATCGATCCGTTGAATTTCAAATAGATCTTGTACCAGGAGCTGCACCAATAGCGCGTGCTCCTTACAGACTCGCACCCAGCGAGATGAAAGAACTGCAAAGCCAATTACAAGAACTTTTAGAGCATGGTTTCATTCGACCAAGCACATCACCGTGGGGAGCTCCTGTTTTGTTTGTCAAGAAGAAAGATGGTACATTCAGGTTGTGTATCGACTACCGAGAGTTGAACAAACTTACCATCAAGAACCGCTACCCACTACCGAGAATCGATGACTTATTTGATCAACTACATGGCTCGTCTGTTTATTCAAAGATTGACTTACGTTCCGGGTATCATCAAATGCGGGTGAAAGAAGATGATATTTCAAAGACTGCTTTCAGAACACGTTACGGTCATTACGAGTTTATGGTCATGCTGTTTGGTTTAACTAATGCACCAGCTGTGTTCATGGACCTTATGAACCGAGTGTGTGGAC
Organism: Rutidosis leptorrhynchoides; assembly: GCF_046630445.1. Taxonomy (NCBI): domain Eukaryota; kingdom Viridiplantae; phylum Streptophyta; class Magnoliopsida; order Asterales; family Asteraceae; genus Rutidosis; species Rutidosis leptorrhynchoides. Next base: position 543,710,539 of record NC_092333.1, read on the forward strand.
CATACCTTGACAAGTTTGTCATTGTTTTCATTGATGACATACTTATTTACTCAAAGAATGACCAAGAACACGGTGAGCATTTGAGAAATGTGTTAGAAGTATTGAGGAAGGAAGAATTGTACGCTAAGTTTTCAAAGTGTGCATTTTGGTTGGAAGAAGTTCAATTCCTCGGTCACATAGTGAACAAAGAAGGTATTAAGGTGGATCCGGCAAAGATAGAAACTGTTGAAAAGTGGGAAACCCCGAAAACTCCGAAACACATACGCCAGTTTTTAGGACTAGCTGGTTACTACAAAAGGTTCATCCAAGACTTTTCCAGAATAGCAAAACCCTTGACTGCATTAACGCATAAAGGGAAGAAATTTGAATGGAATGATGAACAAGAGAAAGCGTTTCAGTTATTGAAGAAAAAGCTAACTACGGCACCTATATTGTCATTGCCTGAAGGGAATGATGATTTTGTGATTTATTGTGACGCATCAAAGCAAGGTTTCGGTTGTGTATTAATGCAACGAACGAAGGTGATTGCTTATGCGTCTAGACAATTGAAGATTCATGAACAAAATTATACGACGCATGATTTGGAATTAGGCGTGGTTGTTTTTGCATTAAAGACTTGGAGGCACTACTTATATGGGGTCAAAAGTATTATATATACCGACCACAAAAGTCTTCAACACATATTTAATCAGAAACAACTGAATATGAGGCAGCGTAGGTGGATTGAGTTGTTGAATGATTACGACTTTGAGATTCGTTACCACCCGGGGAAGGCAAATGTGGTAGCCGATGCCTTGAGCAGGAAGGACAGAGAACCCATTCGAGTAAAATCTATGAATATAATGATTCATAATAACCTTACTACTCAAATAAAGGAGGCGCAACAAGGAGTTTTAAAAGAGGGAAATTTAAAGGATGAAATACCCAAAGGATCGGAGAAGCATCTTAATATTCGGGAAGACGGAACCCGGTATAGGGCTGAAAGGATTTGGGTACCAAAATTTGGAGATATGAGAGAAATGGTACTTAGAGAAGCTCATAAAACCAGATACTCAATACATCCTGGAACGGGGAAGATGTACAAGGATCTCAAGAAACATTTGTGGTGGCCGGGTATGAAAGCCGATGTTGCTAAATACGTAGGAGAATGTTTGACGTCTTCTAAGGTCAAAGCTGAGCATCAGAAACCATCAGATCTACTTCAACAACCCGAAATCCCGGAATGGAAATGGGAAAACATTACCATGGATTTCATCACTAAATTGCCAAGGACTGCAAGTGGTTTTGATACTATTTGGGTAATAGTTGATCGTCTCACCAAATCAGCACACTTCCTGCCAATAAGAGAAGATGACAAGATGGAGAAGTTACACGACTGTATTTGAAGGAAGTCGTCTCCAGACATGGAATACCAATCTCTATTATCTCTGATAGGGATGGCAGATTTATTTCAAGATTCTGGCAGACATTACAGCAAGCATTAGGAACTCGTCTAGACATGAGTACTGCCTATCATCCACAAACTGATGGGCAGAGCGAAAGGACGATACAAACGCTTGAAGACATGCTACGAGCATGTGTTATTGATTTCGGAAACAGTTGGGATCGACATCTACCGTTAGCAGAATTTTCCTACAACAACAGCTACCATTCAAGCATTGAGATGGCGCCGTTTGAAGCACTTTATGGTAGAAAGTGCAGGTCTCCGATTTGTTGGAGTGAAGTGGGGGATAGACAGATTACGGGTCCGGAGATTATACAAGAAACTACCGAGAAGATCATCCAAATTCAACAACGGTTGAAAACTGCCCAAAGTCGACAAAAGAGCTACGCTGACATTAAAAGAAAAGATATAGAATTTGAAATTGGAGAGATGGTCATGCTTAAAGTTGCACCTTGGAAAGGCGTTGTTCGATTTGGTAAACGAGGGAAATTAAATCCAAGGTATATTGGACCATTCAAGATTATTGATCGTGTCGGACCAGTAGCTTACCGACTTGAGTTACCTCAACAACTCGAGGCTGTACATAACACTTTCCACGTCTCGAATTTGAAGAAATGTTTTGCTAAAGAAGATCTCACTATTCCGTTAGATGAAATCCAAATCAACGAAAAACTCCAATTCATCGAAGAACCCGTCGAAATAATGGATCGTGAGGTTAAAAGACTTAAGCAAAACAAGATACCAATTGTTAAGGTTCGATGGAATGCTCGTAGAGGACCCGATTTCACTTGGGAGCATGAAGATCATATGAAGAAGAAATACCCGCATCTATTTTTCCAGAAGATTCGTCAACACCTTCAACAGCTTAAAATTTCGGGACGAAATTTATTTAACGGGTAGGTACTGTAGTGACCCGAACTTTTCCATGTTTATATATATTAATTGAGATTGATATTTACATGATTAAATGTTTCCAACATGTTAAACAATCAAACTTGTTAAGACTTGATTAATTGAAATATGTTTCATATAGACAATTGACCACCCAAGTTGACCGGTGATTCACGAACATTAAAACTTGTAAAAACTATATGATGACATATATATGGATATATATAGTTAACATGATACTATGATAAGTAAACATATCATTAAGTATATTAACAATGAACTACATATGTAAAAACAAGACTACTAACTTAATGATTTTTAAACGAGACATATATGTAACGATTATCGTTGTAAAGACATTTAATGTATATATATCATATTAAGAGATATTCATACATGATAATATCATGATAATATAATAATTTAAAATCTCATTTGATATTATAAACATTGGGTTAACAACATTTAACAAGATCGTTAACCTAAAGGTTTCAAAACAACACTTACATGTAACGACTAACGATGACTTAACGACTCAGTTAAAATGTATATATATGTAGTGTTTTAATATGTATTTATACACTTTTGAAAGACTTCAATACACTTATCAAAATACTTCTACTTAACAAAAATTCTTACAATTACATCCTCGTTCAGTTTCATCAACAATTCTACTCGTATGCACCCGTATTCGTACTCGTACAATACACAGCTTTTAGATGTATGTACTATTGGTATATACACTCCAATGATTAGCTCTTAGCAGCCCATGTGAGTCGCCTAACACATGTGGGAACCATCATTTGGCAACTAGCAAGAAATATCTCATAAAATTACAAAAATATGAGTAATCATTCATGACTTATTTACATGAAAATAAAATTACATATCCTTTATATCTAATCCATACACCAACGACCAAAAACACCTACAAACACTTTCATTCTTCAATTTTCTTCATCTAATTGATCTCTCTCAAGTTCTATCTTCAAGTTGTAAGTGTTCTTCATAAATTCCAAAAGTTCTAGTTTCATAAAATCAAGAATACTTTCAAGTTTGCTAGCTCACTTCCAATCTTGTAAGGTGATCATCCAACCTCAAGAAATCTTTGTTTCTTACAGTAGGTTATCATTCTAATACAAGGTAATAATCATATTCAAACTTTGATTCAATTTCTATAACTATAACAATCTTATTTCAAGTGATGATCTTACTTGAACTTGTTTTCGTGTCATGATTCTGCTTCAAGAACTTCGAGCCATCCAAGGATCCGTTGAAGCTAGATCCATTTTTCTCTTTTCCAGTAGGTTTATCCAAGGAACTTAAGGTAGTAATGATGTTCATAACATCATTCGATTCATACATATAAAGCTATCTTATTCGAAGGTTTAAACTTGTAATCACTAGAACATAGTTTAGTTAATTCTAAACTTGTTCGCAAACAAAAGTTAATCCTTCTAACTTGACTTTTAAAATCAACTAAACACATGTTCTATATCTATATGATATGCTAACTTAATGATTTAAAACCTGGAAACACGAAAAACACCGTAAAACCGGATTTACGCCGTCGTAGTAACACCGCGGGCTGTTTTGGGTTAGTTAATTAAAAACTATGATAAACTTTGATTTAAAAGTTGTTATTCTGAGAAAATGATTTTTATTATGAACATGAAACTATATCCAAAAATTATGGTTAAACTCAAAGTGGAAGTATGTTTTCTAAAATGGTCATCTAGACGTCGTTCTTTCGACTGAAATGACTACCTTTACAAAAATGACTTGTAACTTATTTTTCCAACTATAAACCTATACTTTTTCTGTTTAAATTCATAAAATATAGTTCAATATGAAACCATAGCAATTTGATTCACTCAAAACGGATTTAAAATGAAGAAGTTATGGGTAAAAAACAAGATTGGATAATTTTTCTCATTTTAGCTACGTGAAAATTGGTAACAAATATATTCCAACCATAACTTAATCAACTTGTATTGTATATTATGTAATCTTGAGATACCATAGACACGTATACAATGTTTCGACCTATCATGTCGACACATCTATATATATTTCGGAACAACCATAGACACTCTATATGTGAATGTTGGAGTTAGCTATACAGGGTTGAGGTTGATTCCAAAATATGTATAGTTTGAGTTGTGATCAATACTGAGATACGTATACACTGGGTCATGGATTGATTCAAGATAATATTTATCGATTTATTTCTGTATATCTAACTGTGGACAACTAGTTGTAGGTTACTAACGAGGACAGCTGACTTAATAAACTTAAAACATCAAAATATATTAAAAGTGTTGTAAATATATTTTGAACATACTTTGATATATATGTATATATTGTTATAGGTTCGTGAATCAACCAGTGGCCAAGTATTACTTCTCGACGAAGTAAAAATCTGTGAAAGTGAGTTATAGTCCCACTTTTAAAATCTAATATTTTTGGGATGAGAATACATGCAGGTTTTATAAATGATTTACAAAATAGACACAAGTACGTGAAACTACATTCTATGGTTGAATTATCGAAATCGAATATGCCCCTTTTTATTAAGTCTGGTAATCTAAGAATTAGGGAACAGACACCCTAATTGACGTGAATCCTAAAGATAGATCTATTGGGCCTAACAAACCCCATCCAAAGTACCGGATGCTTTAGTACTTCGAAATTTATATCATATCCGAAGGGTGTCCCGGAATGATGGGGATATTCTTATATATGCATCTTGTTAATGTCGGTTACCAGGTGTTCACCATATGAATGATTTTTATCTCTATGTATGGGATGTGTATTGAAATATGAAATCTTGTGGTCTATTATTATGATTTGATATATATAGGTTAAACCTATAACTCACCAACATTTTTGTTGACGTTTTAAGCATGTTTATTCTCAGGTGATTATTAAGAGCTTCCGCTATCGCATACTTAAATAAGGACGAGATTTGGAGTCCATGCTTGTATGATATTGTGTAAAAAATTCAAGAAACTTATTTTGTTGTAACATATTTGTATTGTAAACCATTATGTAATGGTCGTGTGTAAACAGGATATTTTAGATTATCATTATTTGATAATCTACGTAAAGCTTTTTAAACCTTTATTGATGAAATAAAGGTTATGGTTTGTTTTAAAATGAATGCAGTCTTTGAAAAACATCTCATATAGAGGTCAAAACCTCGCAACGAAATCAATTAATATGGAACGTTTTTAATCAATAAGAACGGGACATTTCACAAGTCACTTCAAAACTCTACCGTACTTCGAGATCATGCAACTTGCGAAGCTGAAGATGTTGAAAGCTGAAGATAGTGACCTTTCCAAATGGTTTCAGAGAAAGTTAAGAACTGAGTATAGAACAGGAAAGTGGGATATCTTCAAGTCAACGGCCGCTAGGTTTTCCATACACCCAACAAAGAAAAATTCTAAGGGAGGACCTATCCGTGTTATTAAGTTCCGTCCAGCTAAGTATATGAAACAATCTCCCTTGATGCCATTACCCAAGGATACCTGTAAGAACTTCAGATGGTGGTTCTATGATGAGTTGTCGGAAGAAGCAGTGATTCTGACTGCGATTGAGAAGGAAGATGGTAGCATACAGTTCGACAATGTGAGGATTCTAGATCCTATGTGGCTAAGGAACTTATCGAGATTTTATGTGGAGACTCTTCACCGCCATCACATTACTTTTAGAGATGATCGAAAAGAGGAAGCTATGAGATATCAACGTGTGATCGATGTCTACTATGCATACCTCAACAGAAACAGTGATGCTCAAAGCTCAAACCAAATTCAAGCCAGCTGATCTATGTCAGATACTGTGTTGCTCATTTGTTTTTAGTTTTTGATGTTTGCGAGAGAGAGAATCTGGATCTGTAATAACTTTACTAAACTGTTTGTGTTTATGAAGTTGCATGGTTTATGAACGTTTACTTAATTGTAATAGATGTTCTAGGTCCTAGGGTGAGTTGTTGATGCATTTTATGCACGTCCCTAGACATCTACCCACGTTCATTGCAGGTACAACAGTTTACAGGCCACCATGATCGCTCGTTATTATCCTCACTCGTACGGCTGACAGGCTCATACGCACGGTTGATGCTGAGCTAAGTCACAATTACAACCTAAATGAGAAGACACAAGTGAGTGATCACCCGTACGGCTGATGAAGCCAACTCGTACTTGTGATGGATGACTCGTACGGGTGAGTCAACAGCAGGGGTATATAAAGTCTTATGTTCTTCATTTTAGGTTAAGCCTCTCATTTGTTACACACACTCAGATCTGGTGAGCTCCTCCGATTCTCTCTCAGCCCAAATCACCCAGGTGGTGAATAATAGCTCTAGGTGTTGATCTAATCACACTTGTTTTAGTTGTGGTTTGACTAAATTAATCCCAAAAAGCTTAACCTATTCACTAGAGGGTTTGATTCACTTATTCCGCCATTGTGTGAGTTAAATCTGTTGATTTCTAAGTTTCTAGTCATGTTTCATCAATTATTATTATTTTTACCATTATCATTAAAATCATTATTTTTAATATTATTAGAAAATAATACAATTAATTATTTGTATCATTAAGAATAATATTATTATCATTCTTATAGATTATTATTAACAAACTTATTAAAAAGTATCAAGTTGGTTATTATTAAGATCCTCATATTATTATCATTATTTTCTTATTTATTATTAAAAGTATTTTATTAATAATAGTTAATATAATTATTATTAAGAAGTATTAATATTATTATTATCCTATTAATATTTGTTATAATGTTAAGTGTAATATTAATACAAGTATATAAAAATGATTAATTATAATTACTGATATACGATTATACCTATATATATATATATATATATATATATATATATATATATATATATATATATATATATATATATATATATATATATATATATATAGATTAAGATATATAAAGAAACAGATTGTTGCATTATATATATATAAAAGAACAGATATATATATATTTCGTTAATTATACAGATACATTATAGGATTCAGTTTCACATATCCATCAATTACTGTATCTGATTTTGTTTGAACCTCTTTAGTTGTTATATATCCAAATCGATTGTACAAATCATTCTTTAAAAACAAAAATCGTTAGCAGTCTGTATCAAGCTTTATATCTTTTTATATTCTTATTTATTTTGTCTGATTGAGAAGATTATTAACCACGAGCTTACATATAAATGATCAATTCTGTTAGAACTGAACCACTTCAATTCCTTTTCACTATCATTATCGATTACCAAATATAATAAACTCAAATTGTTGAATTAAAATAAAAACAGAACCTGTATACAGCTCGGTTCCCTGTTCTTGAACAAATTTTTCAAAAACTTTGAAAACGAATTAATTTTCAAAATGTATAAATGCATTTGTGTTGGAAACCTTCTACTCAAACTATCTGGAAAGATTCAACTCTCAATTTTTCATATCGTGTTCGAATTTTAGAGTCAAAGTTCTATTGTTTTTAAAAGTCAACAATTTTGTTCATCGCAAAATTTGATTTCAGTTTGAAGTTTCAGGTTCAATTGAGGTTACAGAGAGATTTTAGGAGAGATTTGAAACAACTTTCGTGTTATGATCGTGGTCTATAACAGCCTTTAAATTCGGATTTGATTTTAACCTCAAACGTGTTCTTCAGCGAAGTTCAATTTTATTTTTTATTTTTTTGTTTTAATTAATACAAAAACTCTGTGATCGTTCTGTATAAGTTTTAAATATTAAGATTTATTAGTAAACCCAATTTTACTTGAGTTAGATTACTGGCTTTGATCTCTGGTCATTCGAATTGAATTGAAGAAGAAATAAGAGGATAACTTAATAGGGGTTAAATATAAAAAGTTTCTGTAATATTTTGGAAAAAGGGCAATAGCCCAGCTGGTTTGGTGTGGTGACGGGTATACGGGAGGTCGCGGGTTCGAGCCCGGCTTTGGGCAGTTTCTTTTTAAATGGCTTTTCAAAGGTAGTTGCTATTTTTAAAATTTATATTATCATTATTATTATTATTATTAATTATTATTATGATTATTATTGCTATTGTGATTAATAATATAATTATTACTATTGTTATTATTACTAATACAAATTTATGATCATTTATTATTATTGTTATTATCATCAAAGTTATAATTAGAATCATTATTATTATATCTAAAAGTATTATAATTATCATTAGTATTATTATGAGTATTATTAGTATTATTATTATTGTTAATATAAATATTTGTATTATTATTATTATTATGATTATTATTACTCTAAACATAATAAAATTCATTGTTATTTCATTAATACTAGTATTAGAATCATTTTATATTATTAGAATTAGTATTTATTATTAACTTAAGTATTATTAAAATTATCATTTGTAATAAAATTGTTATAATTATTATTAATATTAAATATTAGGTATTATCATCAAAAATTATTATTCTCATTACAATTATTATTAAGTTTATCATTTTTATTAAAAACTACGGTTTATTATTAAAACTATCATTTATACTAATAGAATTATTAATATTACTATCATTAATATTAGTACTATCACTATTATAACTACTTCTGCTAAAATTATACTAGTATTATTATAACTACTGTCATGATAAACAAAAGATATATATATATATATATATATATATATATATATATATATATATATATATATATATATATATATATATATATATATATATATATATATATATATATATATATATATCAATATATTTTATACATATAACCTAACAAAAATTAATATTCCTAAGTATTTAAAATATATAAAATGAATATATGAGAACATATATATTATTAATATAAAAATAACATAATTAATAAAGTTATGTCAATATAATTTTGATCAATTACAATTATGTGTATTAATAAATATCCAAATGATATAGGTTCGTGAATCCGAGGCCAACCCTACACTTGTTCAATGTCTTCATATGTATTTTTACTACAAAATACAGTACCGTGAGTTTCATTTGCTCCCTTTTTAAATGCTTTTGCAATATATATTTTTGGGACTGAGAATATGATAATGCTAAAAACGAACATATATTTCATAGCATTATTCCTCAAGAAAGACAAGCTTTTAGTTGCAATTGTTCTATTTAAAAGTGATATTCGTTTAAATAATAAAAGGTGAAGACAAAAGACAGATTCGACGAATTGAAGACGCAAACGACCAAAAAGCTCAAAAGTACAAAATACAATCAAAGAGGTTCCAATTATTGATAAGAAACGTCTCGAAATTACAAGAGTACAAGATTCAAAACGCAAAGTACAAGATATTAAATTGTACGCAAGGACGTTCGAAAATCCGGAACCGGGACATGAGTCAACTCTCAACGCTCGACGCAACGGACTAAAAATTACAAGTCAACTATGCACATAAATATAATATAATATTTAAATAATTCTTATAATTATTTAATATATTATATTTATTTATAAATCCTTCGGTAAACAAAGAGCCAAACTTGTGTGAGCTGTAAAAGCAAACTCCGCGACTCGCGGAGTTTGAAGGCAAAAAAATGCCGCGAGTCGCGGAGCCCCAATTTCTGAAACTCCCTATAAAGCCAACCGAATTCTGATCATTTTTCATAACATATATCCTATCTCTCTCTCAATATATACGTAAATATATATATAATTTTAATTTTAATTTTAATTTTAATTATAATTCTAATAATAAAGGTATGTTAGCGAATATTGTAAGGGTGTAAGTCGAAATTCTGTCCGTGTAACGCTACGCTATTTTTAATCATTGTAAGTTATGTTCAACCTTTTTAATTTAATGTCTCGTAGCTAAGTTATTATTATGCTTATTTAAAACGAAGTAATCATGATGTTGGGCTAATTACTAAAATTGGGTAATTGGGCTTTGTACCATAATTGGGGTTTGGATAAAAGAACGACACTTGTGGAAATTAGACTATGGGTTATTAATGGGTTTTATATTAATTAAACAATACCTTGTTAATTTAATATACAAACTTATAATTCGATGTATTTATATATAACCACATACGCTTGACTAGGTACGGTGGGCGGGATATCTATAAATACCAATAATTATTCATTTTACCGGATACGGAACTGGATTAATAGTTAATAGACTTGTTGAAACAGGGGTGAATTACATTCAAGGGTAATTGGTGTAATTGTTAACAAAGTAGTAAAACCTTGGTTTACACGCAGTCGATAACCTGGTGTATTCATTAAACAAAGTATTAAAACCTTGTTACAATTCGAATCCCCAATTAGTTGGAATATTTGACTTCGGGAATAAGAATAATTTGACGAAGGCTTTCGCTCTTTATATTTATGACTGATGGACTATTAAGGACAAATCCGTATGGACATATTAAATAATCCAGGACAAAGGACAATTAACCCATGGGCATAAAACTAAAATCAACACGTCAAACATCATGATTACGGAAGTTTAAATAAGCATAATTCTTTTATTTCATATTTAATTTCCTTTATTGTATATTTAATTGCACTTCTAATTATCGCATTTTTATTGTTATTGTATTTAATTGCACTTTTAATTATCGTACTTTTTAATTATCGCAAGTTTATTTTATCGCACTTTTATTATTCGCAATTTCATTATCGTTACTTACTTTACGCTTTAATTTAAGTCTTGTATTTATTTTTAATATTTTACATTTGGTTTTAACTGCGACTAAAGTTTTAAAATCGACAAACCGGTCATTAAACGGTAAAAAACCCCCCTTTATAATAATAATATTACTTATATATATATATATATATATATATATATATATATATATATATATATATATTTGTATTTTTATAAAAGTAAACTAATATAGCGTTAAGCTTTGTTTAAAGATTTCCCTGTGGAACGAACCGGACTTACTAAAAACTACACTACTGTACGATTAGGTACACTTCCTATAAGTGTTGTAGCAAGGTTTAAGTATATCCATTCTATAAATAAATAAATATCTTGTGTAAAAATGTATCGTATTTAATAGTATTTCCTGTAAAAATATAAGCTATTTTATATACTACTCTGCTAAAACATCAGAATACATGCACTACTTTTATAACTGTTTTACAAAATAGACACAAGTATGCGAAACTACATTCTATGGTTGGATTATTAAACCGAATATTGCCCCTTCAAGTCTGGTAGCTTAAGAATTAGGGAAATAACCCCTAATTGACGCGAATCCTAAAGATAGATCTATGGGCCTAACAAACCCCATTCTGGAATTTGGAATACTTTAGTACTTCGATTTAAATGGTGATTACGATTGCCAATATTTATGGCATACTTGCGAGTATGCGGGGGATATTCCATATGCATTATGTTAATGTCGGTTACCAGGTGTTCATCATACGAATGATTTTTATACACTTGCGAGTGTAAGGTTATTTGTGAAAATGAAAATCTTGTGGTCTATTAAAAGGATAGAAATGAATGTTTATGATAAACTAATGAACTCACCAACCTTTTGGTTGACACTTGAAAGCATGTTTATTTTCAGGTATGAAAGAAATCTTCCGTTGTGCATTTGCTCATTTTAGAGATATTACTTGGAGTCATTCATGACATATTTCAAAAGACGTTGCATTCGAGTCGTTGAGTTCATCAAGATTATTATTAAGTCAATTATAGTTGGATATATTATGAAATGTTATGCATGCCGTCAACTTTCGATGTAATGAAAGTTAGTCTTTCAAAAACGAAGGCAATGTTTGTAAAATGTATCATATAGAGGTCAAGTACCTCGCGATGTAACCAAATATAATGTATTCGTCCAGATGGATTAGGACGGGGCATTAGCTCCACGACCACAGCCACGGTTACGACCACGACCACGACCACGACTATTACCATACGGATGACTCCGACCATAGTTATGGTTTTTGCCATTGTTATGGTAATTGCCATTGTGATGGTATTGACCATTATTGAAATGCCCCGTCCTAATCCATCTGGACGAAGTCTTCAACAGTTGGTCCCATTACGAGGTTCTGACCTCTATATGCCATGAACGACTCCATGTAATATGAGCAAATGCACAGCGGAAGATTTCTTTCATACCTGAGAATAAACATGCTTTAAAGTGTCAACCAAAAGGTTGGTGAGTTCATAAGTTTATCATAAAACAAAAAAATTCTGTAATTTTGATAGACCACCAGATTTAAATGCAGCATGGTACAAATGGGCCTGAATCCTATACCCACATGTAATGTACATGCGATATCTTTTAAATACAGTACACCTTTCTTGTGTACGAAATCATTTTTCATAAAGCTTAGTAACTGTACACATATCTCATGCACAAAAATAACATACACATAACCTGTGTATAAAATCATTCTCTCGATACATAACATTCACTTTTCATTACTTTCATAACTTGGCTTGGTAACCGACCTTAACATATAATGCGCATAATAATATCCCCAAAACAGAACATCTCGTCTGTATAATAATCATATAAACTTCGAAGTACTAAACACCACGCCCACTAGCCCTTCCGTCTAGTGAACATTCTGGGTGGGGGTGTTAAACCCGGTAGCTACCTTTAGGATTCGCGTCAATTAGGCGTGCACTAATTCTCAAAATTAGTGATGTTCCCTAATTCTTAGGTTACCAAGCAATAATAATCAGGGGAAAAAATATTCATATCAATTATGGCAATTTTCACGTCCACATAATTCAATGGTGGCAATTATCACGTCCACATAATTCATTCGAGGAATGTTTTTCTTGTGTCTATCTCGTCAAACATTTATAAAAGCATTTCATGTATTCGCAATTCAAAATGTATTTCAAAAGCATTTAATAAAGCAGTTGTAAAAGTAGCGCATGTATTCTCAGTCACAAAAATGTAAAGAGTAAAAGGGAATCAAATGAACTCACGCATATAAATATTGTAAAACAGTTAATAAAGCATTTGCATGTATTCTCAGCCCAAAAATGTAATGAGTAAAGAGGGATCAAATGAACTCACCATACTGTATTTTGTAGTAAAAATACATATGATGTCATTTAACAAGTGTAGGGTTGACCTCGGATTCACGAGCCTATATCATTTATATATACATATTAACACATATAATTGGAATCAAACAAATTTATATACATATTTATTAGTGATATCATTTTATATTAATAATTTGTATGTTTCATAAATGTATTCATTTTAAAAATATAGTTATATTATATGTATTAAGTATAGTTTTATATAACTAATAGTTACTTGATAAAATAATATTAATGTTAAAAATAATAATAATAATGATAAATAAATAATAATTATAAATACTAATAGTAATGATAACTATAAAAATGTTTCAAAATATTAATATTAATAATATTATTAGTTATATTAATAATATTTATGAAAATGACTAGATTTAATAATGATAATGATAATAATAATAAGATAATGATAATCATAAATAATTAAGTAAATACTACCTCAACGAAGTAGCCCTTAAAAAATGCCCAAGTCCGGATTTGAACTCGCGACGTCCAACTAACCCGATAACATCCTAAACATTCCATCGCCATTTCATTTATGATTTAACCACTACCCTAAATCATTTAAACTCAATTGAATCTGCTCCTTTCTTCTTCATAGTTCATATGAAATCGTCATCATCATTATTGTCACGACATCATCAAAGCATTCGTATACCATTATTATTGTAACAACATCACCTATTTTATTATTAATATCATCATCTATATAATTCATCATCATAATTAATCGTATCAAAATTTTAATTATCATCTAATCCTAATCATAATCACCCTTCGGTTTTATCATAGTACCCATCATAAAGTATCATCATCGTTTTTATCTTTTATTCATATCCTAATGATCATCATCAAGTGGTCATCTTTACCATAACATCAACATCATAGTCATACCATAATGATCACATATCATAATACATACATCATCACCTCATCATCATCACTTATACTATATCACCATTATTTTCATATATCTTCACATCATAAATTTTCTACGGTTTCATCATCAAAACTCGCTATCATCATTCCTCATTATCATAATCGTAACATCATCATTCTATTATGTGTTATGCATCATCCTAATAGAAAAAAAAATCAAAACAACTAAGTAGCATAGCATGGCAGAATTACACGATCAATTTGGATTTTAACATGGCCCAACAGTCCAAGTATGTTCACGGCCCAATCTGAATCCTTCGGCCCAAATACTAAATCAAACCCAACTCTAAACACAATATCCTAGTTGCCCCAAATAAGAATTCGTCGATCAGGATCATTAGACAGCCATTCGATTTCTTTTATGGTTGTGGGGTTTTTCATTGGATAACAAGAATAACACACATATAACATTATTCTTTACAACTCAGCTTATCATTATCATAATCACATATCATTATCAATTAATTATCCATCATCATCATTCGCTGTTTATATAATGGAATAGAAAAACCACGCAAACCCCACTAGTTTGTTTACCCCATTAGTTATATTGTCTAGCTTGTATTCTAAACCCCACTAACCTAAAAATATAATAAGTGTCGGTTATAAAAATAGACACTAGTAATTTATAGCAATAACAATCACCTTTTCATGCCTATATCATCAATATCATTAACTTGCCCAATTATTTAATCGCCACTTCTCCTTTTTAATAAGGAATTTCCCCCACTTCACTTTAGATAATCAACCATTTATTCATCTAGTTCGAATTTTCTTCGAATAACAATGATAGCAGTAGCATTAAGAACTGTTTGGAGTTGGTGAATTGGTGAACAAAACAGAAAGTTGCAGTAGGGTTTCGGTGGGTGTGGTTTGGTTATGGCGACATAGATGGTGATAGTGGTAGGGTGGTGGTGGTTTGTTATCAAGGTGGGGTGTATGGTTGTCACAGAAGAAGGAAGAGGAAAAAAGAAAAAAAACGCAGGGTGGTGGTTGTGGTTGTTCCAACGAAAGTGGTTTTTAAATGGGTACCTGGAACCGAAATAGGGAGTAGGTTTCGTGGGTTTAATTAGGCAGAAAGGTAGTTGCACTATGATCATGTGTAATTGTTTTATTTGGTTTGTGGGTTCTATTAATAAACAAAGAAAGGGATAGATGGTGTAGTTGATGGTAATGGTAACACATTGATTGACGATCAATCAGAGAAGAATCAAGGATGAGGAGTTATTTGATGATGGATTAATTTGGGTTGGTTCTTCGTTGGTGGTTAACCGATGGTGTTTGTTCATAGTTAATAGCCGGTTGTGGTTTGAGATGGTGATCATAAACATGAACGATGGAATTCATGGTGTCGTGTGGGTTGTTTTAGAGGGTGACGATGGTGATTCGATGGTTTAGTGAGGTTGTATTTGTTCTCGGTTATAGTAGCAGATATATACTCATTTCATGGAATTGAATGTAATGCATGGATATATAATAATTTTAGAATATTAAGAGGAGACAAGTATAGTAACTTAATAATTATCTAGAGTTAAAAATGCGTGCATACATCATAGCAGAAAGGAAATAGGAGAAAGCAATTAGTGTGCTATTATTATTTTTCTTAGATCCCAATTTGCATATCAAAATATATATATAATATGTGGAAAGAACAAATACAGTAACATGTTAAATGTTCATGAATCGAATGAAAAGTGTAAAACTCAATAATTAGCCATTTATAGTTTTGGAAGATATCTGTGAAAACAACAGTGAAGTTTTGATGATATGAAAAAGATGGTGAGGATATATATTAAATAAAGTTGTATTGTGGGGTGTCCTTAATTAACAAGAGAAGAGTGTAAAGTAATTATGAATGTGATATGTAGGACAATCAAACAGAAATGAATATATATCATTCTCCAATTCGATCCCAATTAAAAATAAAGGATTCTGTACAGAAAAAAATATATGTCTAGATGCATGTATGTATCTACATCAATACCTATTTCTATGCAAAGTTAAAAGAAAGTAATCAATTATCACGAAACAAATTTGATGCTAAATATATAGAATTTCCATTCTTTGTTTGGTTCTATCTCGTGGTATCATATGGTATTACTTACCATCACTTCAACTTTATTGTCTACGCAACTTTATTGTTTGTGTGTGTATAACAAACTTGAAATGTGGAACGTCTTATTATTAAATAATGCAACATGATATGTGATTGAATAAAAATTAAATATGTGTTGTTAAGTAACATGTTGTGAAGCAATGGATTTCAATTTATTATATACATACACTTATATATATACATATCTATTTACAAACAACTGTTCGTGAATCGTCGAGAATAGTTAAAAGGTCAATTGAATATATACATAGTTCCAAGGTTTTCGAGACTCAACATTACAGACTTTACTTATCGTGTTAAATTCATATAAAGATTAAGTTTAAATTTAAATTTGGTCGGAAATTTCCGAGTCGTCACAGTACCTACCCGTTAAAGAAATTTCGTCCTGAAATTTGAGTGGGATCATCATGGCTAACAATAAGAATGTTTTCCTGACGAATATGAGTGGATAAATAGAGTTTTATCATCATTGAGTAGTATGGATAAAAGAATATATGAGTGAAGTTATCAGAAAAGAGTGAATTGAAGAAATAATATTTCGTCAATTCTTTTGACGTATATATGGTTGATTTCCGGAATTCAAGGGATTTAGAGAAAATCGTCGAGATCTGAAAGATTTGATTCTTTGGTGAATAAAAATCTCTTTAATTAAATGCGATTATCTGTCTCGATTTCTTTATCAGATATTTCACTATAAATCCACTCCCTTCATTTTCATTGTATTTTGGAGTTTCATCCTTTTGTTTTCTCTTCCCGACTTTAAGTCAAGTGAATAATGGTCCAGAATTCGTAGGTATGAAGTTTCGAAGGAACATGACTAATGTTCTAAGAAAGAAATTGTAATAGCACGATCTTGATTGGTTAAATTACCAGAATCACGGAGGATAGAACTATCAAGAATATATTTTATTGATATGTTTAGAGGTTAAGTAGAATGAAAGAGTTATGTAACATGGTACATGATAAAGGTATGATCTGTGATCCTTTATCACGTTCTATTAGAAACTCAGCATGACTTACCGTAATATAATCACGTTGGCCGAGCGTCATTATATTATACTAACCCATGCTTCAATTCTCAACACTTCCCCATAATTCATTCATAATTTATACTTAGATTTTACAGAAGTTTCCAATATAATGGAATACAGAAAACAAGAAGAGATAGATAATTTCTGACAAGAATATTTATGAAAATATCCTCAGAAATATCGAAGATATTTATGATGATATTTTGGAATTGCAAAGTTCGAAAGTTGATGAAGAAAAATTTTTCGCAAGATTTTAACATGACTTCGGAGCAAGATATTCTCGAAAGATTCCATCGGATCCAGAATTTTCTGGATTCTTTGGATATAGGGTTTGGTCCTTGTATTTGTCCTTGGTCTCCTTCATGATTAGCTCAATCCGTTTTTCAGTAACAAATTTTCTATCGAGCGTTCCCAACACTTCATTCTTTATCATCAAACTTTTGGCCATTTAGGCCATCTACAATTTTTCTGTTTCCTCTGCATTTAATGCAGTTATATCTGAATCGTCGGTTATCAATCCGAGGTGGTTTAAGGAGAATTGCATTTTTTTTTTAGATGATTAAATGCTAATGGTAATATGGTGGAATATAAAAAATTCCCCGGTAACTATAAAAGTGCACGCATATATATATCAAGGTTATAATAAGGTTGTCTCGAATGAAAAGTCGAAGTTGACTTGCTGGAGCTGTGACAAAATTGGCTAATTCTGGAAAGGGATTGTAAAGCTGTTTTCGGTAATAACAACATCAAAAGAGCTAGCACAGATAGGTGTTAAACGTTTACTCAGGTTCTGAGAGTTTTTCAGGTGTAATACTATTTGCATAAATCTTTCCTTCCGTAGATGAAGTGTGGTTGGTTCATCCTCTCGATTGAGGTGTTTTCAAGAATCATGAAAGTTTTGAACGCGGATTGTAATCGTCAAAATACCAATGAGGTTTAGGATGAAATCAAGTGGCAAACTTGAAGAAATGTTTAGTTTCATATGTTATAATCAATATTTTAATTCATTTTAATTGTCCAATGTTATTAGTCCACAGTCAATAGTCCACAGTTAACAGTCCAATAATTCATATATAGTTTAATATATAATATTTGAATTAATTAATACGTATTGTGACCCATGTACATGTCTCAGACTCGATCACAACTCAAAGTATATATATTATTATAGAATCAACCTCAACCCTGTATAGCGAACTCGATCATTACAGCATATAGAGTGTCTATGGTTATTCCAAATAATATATATAGATGCGTCGATATGATATGTCAAAACCTTGTATACGTGTCCCGATATTTAAAGTGCGTAAAAATAAATAACAGAAATTAAATGACGATAAATAAAATTGCGAGAATGTAAATTGCGATAATTAAATCGCGATAAATAAAATGTAATCAGTTAGCTAGGAACAATTAGCTAGGAACAGTTAGCATGGATTCTTAACAAAATTTCTCATAGTTAATTTGTTTGTTCCTAACAAATTTTATTTTGTCAAATGTTTTCTTCATTATGCCACTTGTTGGATTCTGATAAATCAAAATCCAAATATGAAATTGGATGAAAATGGTTATTCTGTGGTGAACGAATTTGTATATCTGTGGATGTAAGTAGAATAGTAAACGACTGTTGAATCAGCTTCGAAGAATGTACAGTGTAACTTATTAATGTGAAATCTAAATATTCCTCGGGTATTACCTACCCGTTAAAATATTTTTACCATTAACAGTTTGTACAAAAGAATTTTTAATTACAATTTTTATAAAAATATACTTACATATATATTTTCTTCAGATGTAATCATGGATTTAATGAGTTAATATGATATTAATCTCATTTGATTTACCGTTAGAACTAGAATGGATAATCTCCAAAACTTTAGAGATTACTTAATCGCCATGTCAAACGGGGATAAATGATGTACAACATCATGTAGAACGATGATTATGCTTGAGGTACAGAATGA
The DNA here is from genome assembly GCF_046630445.1 of Rutidosis leptorrhynchoides. Classification (NCBI taxonomy): domain Eukaryota; kingdom Viridiplantae; phylum Streptophyta; class Magnoliopsida; order Asterales; family Asteraceae; genus Rutidosis; species Rutidosis leptorrhynchoides. The sequence goes on from NC_092333.1 coordinate 543,730,021, forward strand.
GATGTTGAGGAATGAATTGTTGATGATACTGGTGCTGTTGCTGATGATACTGTTGGTACCGGTGATGTTGTTGAAGCTGGTAAATTTTGCACCATATTCTCCAAATTTATTAATCGAGTGCGAAGCTCGTTGACTTCTTCCATTACTCCAAGATGATTGTCGGTCGGAACGAACGGATGAATAAGGTTTAGAATTTTAAATAGAGTATAATCGTGGCGAGATATTCGGTAAATGAGTGAGAAAATAGTATCTCGAACAGGTTCGCCGATAAGTGCTTCAGGTTCACCGCCAAGAGGTGAATTTGGTTGATGGAAAGGATCACCTTCTTTTTGTCTCTAATGATTAAGTAGGCTACGAACCCATCAGATGAATTGGTTGATTTATTCTGGTGACACTGCTTTCGGAGCTTAGGTGAAACTCCATATCAGAATAGCTGTCGGAATCCGAGGAATTCGAACTGGTTGAAGGATTCAACTCGTACGATCATATGAAGGATTTTCGATAAGAAATGGATTATAAGATGTAGATTAGTACCCTGTAATACATAATTTACATATGCATATATAATACTAAAATTCCATAAGTTACGGAGGAATCTACGGAAGCTGTCAGGCAAAGTCTACAGTAATAGATGCGCTAAGATATGAATTTTTGTCTGTGCACTATTCATGCAATCCAGGCAGTAAGATATGTCTAGATTAAGAATGATAAGAAAGTGATTCCCTAAGAATGATAAGCAGATAATTTTCGACATGAAATGATAACCAAAACTTTTGACATGCAGACACGGTCGAAGTCCATACTCACTAATACATCTAAACAACTATCAGTTAGACATACTAATGCAAGACCTAGTTCGCTAACACCACCGCTCTGATACCAATTGAAATGCCCCGCCCTAATCCATCTGGACGAAGTCTTCAACAGTTGGTCCCATTGCGAGGTTCTGACCTCTATATGCCATGAACGACTCCATGTAATATGAGCAAATGCACAGCGGAAGATTTCTTTCATACCTGAGAATAAACATGCTTTAAAGTGTCAACCAAAAGGTTGGTGAGTTCATAAGTTTATCATAAAACAAAAAAAATTCTGTAATTTTGATAGATCACAAGATTTAAATGCTGCATGGTACAAATGGGACCGAATCCTATACCCACCTGTAATGTACATGCGATATCTTTTAAATACAGTACACCTTTCTTGTGTACGAAATCATTTTTCATAAAGCTTAGTAACCGTACACATATCTCGTGCACAAAAATAACATACACATAACCTGTGTATAAAATCATTCTCTCGATACATAACATTCACTTTTCATTGCTTTTATAGCTTGGCTTGGTAACCGACCTTAACATATAATGCGCATAATAATATCCCCAAAACAGAACATCTCGTCTGTATAATAATCATATAAACTTCGAAGTACTAAACACCACGCCCACTATCCCTTCCGTATAGTGAACATTCTGGGTGGGGGTGTTAAACCCGGTAACTACCTTTAGGATTCGCGTCAATTAGGCGTGCACTAATTCTCAAAATTAGTGATGTTTCCTAATTCTTAGGTTACCAAGCAATAATAATCAGGGGAAAAAATATTCATATCAATTATAGCAATTATCACGTCCACATAATTCAATGATGGCAATTATCACGTCCACATAATTCATTCAAGGAATGTTTTGCTTGTGTCTATCTCGTCAAATATTTATAAAAGCATTTCATGTATTCGCAGTTCAAAATGTATTTCAAAAGCATTTAATAAAGCAGTTGTAAAAGTAGCGCATGTATTCTCAGTCCCAAAAATGTAAAGAGTAAAAGGGAATCAAATGAACTCACGCATATAAATATTGTAAAACAGTTAATAAAGCATTTGCATGTATTCTCAGCCCAAAAATGTAATGAGTAAAGAGGGATCAAATGAACTCACCATACTGTATTTTGTAGTAAAAATACATATGACGTCATTTAACAAGTGTAGGGCTGACCTCGGATTCACGAGCATATATCATTTATATATATATTAACACATATAATTGGAATCAAACAAATTTATATATATATTTATTAGTGATATCATTTTATATTAATAATTTGTATGTTTCCTAAATGTATTCATTTTAAAAATATAGTTATATTATATGTATTAAGTATAGTTTTATATAACTAATAGTTACTTGATAAAATAATATTAATGTTAAAAATAATAATAATAATGATAAATAAATAATAATTATATTAATAATACTAATAGTAATGATAACTATAAAAATGTTTCAAAATATTAATAATAATAATATTATTAGTTATATTAATAATATTTATGAAAATGACTAGATTTAATAATGATAATGATAATAATAATAAGATAATGATAATCATAAATAATTAAGTAAATACTACCTCAACGAAGTAGCCCTTAAAAAAATGCCCAAGTCCGGGTTTGAACCCGCGACGTCCCGCTAACCCGATAACATCCTAAACATTCCATCGCCATTTCATTTATGATTTAACCACTACCCTAAATCATTTAAACTTAAATGAATCTGCTCCCTTCTTCTTCATAGTTCATATGAAATCGTCATCATCATTATTGTCACGACATCATCAAAGCATTCGTATACCATTATTATTGTAACAACATCACCTATTTTATTATTAATATCATCATCTATATAATTCATCATCATAATTAATCGTATCAAAATTTTAATTATCATCTAATCCTAATCATAATCACCCTTCGGTTTTATCATAGTACCCATCATAAAGTATCATCATCATTTTTATCTTTTATTCATATCCTAATGATCATCATCAAATGGTCATCTTTACCATAACATCAACATCATAGTCATACCATAATGATCACATATCATAATACATACATCATCACCTCATCATCATCACTTATACTATATCACCATTATTTTCATATATCTTCACATCATAAATTTCCTACGGTTTCATCATCAAAACTCGCTATCATCTTTCCTCATTATCATAATCATAACATCATCATTCTATTATGTGTTATGCATCATCCTAATAGAAAAAAAAATCAAAACAACTAAGTAGCATAGCATGGCAGAATTACACGATCAATTTGGATTTTAACATGGCCCAACAGTCCAAGTATGTTCACGGCCAATCTGAATCCTTCGGACCAAATACTAAATCAAACCCAACTCAAAACACAATATCCTAGTTGCCCAAAATAAGAATTCGTCGATCAGGATCATTAGACAGCCATTCGATTTCTTTTATGGTTGTGGGGTTTTTCGTTGGATAACAAGAATAACACACATATAACATTCTTCTTTACAACTCAACTTATCATTATCATAATCACATATCATTATCAATTAATTATCCATCATCATCATTCGCTGTTTATATAATGGAATAGAAAAACCACGCAAACCCCACTAGTTTGTTTACCCCATTAGTTATATTGTCTAGCTTGTATTCTAAACCCCACTAACCTAAAAATATAATAAGTGTCGGTCATAAAAATAGACACTAGTAATTTATATCAATAACAATCACCTTTTCATGCCTATATCATCAATATCATTAACCTGCCCAATTATTTAATTGCCACTTCTCCTTTTTAATAAGGAATTTCCCCCACTTCACTTTAGATAATCGACCATTTATTCATCTAGTTCTAATTTTCTTCGAATAACAATGATAGCAGTAGCATTAAGAACTGTTTGGAGTTGGTGAATTGGTGAACAAAACAGAAAGTTGCAGTAGGGTTTCGGTGGGTGTGGTTTGGTTATGGTGATATAGATGGTGATAGTGGTAGGGTGGTGGTGGTTTGTTATCAAGGTGGGGTGTATGGTTGTCACAGAAGAAGGAAGAGGAAAAAAGAAAAAAAACGCAGGGTGGTGGTTGTGGTTGTTCCAACGAAAGTGGTGTTTAAATGGGTACCTGGAATCGAAATAGGGAGTGGGTTTCGTGGGTTTAATTAGGTAGAAAGGTAGCTGCACTATGATCATGTGTAATTGTTTTGTTGGGTTTGTGGGTTCGAATAATAAACAAAGAAAGGGATAGATGGTGTAGTTGATGGTAATGGTAACACATTGATCTACGATCAATCAGAGAAGAATCAAGGAGGAGGAGTTGTTTGATGATGGATTAATTTGGGTTGGTTCTTCGTTGGTGGTTAACCGATGGTGTTTGTTCATAGGTAATAGCCAGTTGTGGTTTGAGATGGTGATCATAAACATGAACGATGGAATTCATGGTGTCATGTGGGTTGTTTTAGAGGGTGACGATGGTGATTCGATGGTTTAGTGAGGTTGTATTTGGTCTCGGTTATAGTAGCAGATATATACTCATTTCATGGAATTGAATGTAATGCATGGATATATAATAATTTTTGAATATTAAGAGGAGACAGGTATAGTAACTTAATAATTATCTAGAGTTAAAAATGCGTGCATACATCAAAGCAGAAAGGAAATAGGAGAAAGTAATTAGTGTGCTATTATTATTTTTCTTGGATCCCGATTTGCATATCAAAATATATATATAATATGTGGAAAGAACAAATACAGTAACATGTTAAATGTTCATGAATCGAATGAAAAGTGTAAAACTCAATAATTAGCCTTTTATAGTTTTGGAAGATATATGTGAAAACAACAGTGAAGTTTTGATGATATGAAAAAGATGGTGAGGATATATATTAAATAAAGTTGTATTGTGGGGTGTCCTTAATTAACAAGAGAAGAGTGTAAAGTAATTATGAATGTGATATGTCGGACAATCAAACAGAAATGAATATATATCATTCTCCAATTCGATCCCAATTAAAAACAAAGGATTCTGTACAGAAAAAAATATATGTCTAGATGCATGTATGTATCTACATCAATACCTATTTCTATGCAAAGTTAAAAGAAAGTAATCAATTATCACGAAACAAATTTGATGCTAAATATATAGAATTTCCATTCTTTGTTTGGTTCTATCTCGTGGTATCATATGGTATTACTTACCATCACTTCAATTTTATTGTCTACGCAACTTTATTGTTTTTGTGTGTGTATAACAAACTTGCAATGTGGAACGTCTTATTATTAAATAATGCAACATGATATGTGATTGAATAAAAATTAAATATGTGTTTTTAAGTAACATGTTGTGAAGCAATGGATTTCAATTTATTATATACATACACTTATATATATACATATCTATTTACAAACAACTGTTCGTGAATTGTCGGAAATAGTTAAAAGGTCAATTGAATATATACATAGTTCCAAGGTTTTCGAGACTCAGCATTACAGACTTTACTTATCGTGTTAAATTCATATAAAGATAAAGTTTAAATTTGGTCGAAAATTTCCGGGTCGTCACAGTACCTACCCGTTAAAGAAATTTTGTCCCGAAATTTGAGTGGGATCATCATGGCTAACAATAAGAATGTTTTCCTGACGAATATGAGTGGATAAATAGAGTTTTATCATCATTGAGTAGTATAGATAAAACAATTCGATTATTCGAAACCTATGAGTGAAGTTATCACAAAAGAGTGAATTGAAGAAATAATGTTTCGTCAATTCTTTTGACGTATATATGGTTGATTTCCGGAATTCAAAGGATTTAGAGAAAATCGTCGAGATCTGAAAGATTTGATTCTTTGGTGAATAAAAATCTCTTTAATTAAATGTGATTATATGTCTCAATTTCTTTATCAGATATTTCACTATAAATCCACTCCCTTCATTTCCATTGTATTTTGGAGTTTCATCCTTTTGTTTTCTCTTCCTGACTTTAAGTCAAGTGAATAATGGTCCAGAATTCGTAGGTATGAAGTTTCGAAGGAACATGACTAATGTTCTAAGAAAGAAATTGTAATAGCACGATCTTGATTGGTTAAATTACCAGAATCACGGAGGATAGAACTATCAAGAATATATTTTATTGATATGTTTAGAGGTTAAGTAGAATGAAAGAGTTATGTAACATGGTACATGATAAAGGTATGATCTGTGATCCTTTATCACGTTCTATTAGAAACTCAGCATGACTTACCGTAATATAATTACGTTGGCCGAGCGTCATTATATTATACTAACCCATGCTTGAATTCCCAACACTTCTCCACAATTCATTCATAATTTATACTTAGATTTTACAGAAGTTTCCAATATAATGGAATACAAAAAACAAGAAGAGATAGATAATTTCTGACAAGAATATTTATGAAAATATTCTCAGAAATATCGAAGATATTTATGATGATATTTTGGAATTGCAAAGTTCGAAAGTTGATGAAGAAAATTTTTTCGCAAGATTTTAACATGACTTCGGAGCAAGATATTCTCTAAAGATTCCATCGGATTCAGAATTTTCTGGATTCTTTGGATATAGGGTTTGGTCCTTGTATTTGTCCTTGGTCTCCTTCATGGTTAGCTTAATCCGTTTTTCAGTACCAAATTTTCTATCGAGTGTTCCCAACACTTCATTCTTTATCATCAAACTTTTGGCCATTTAGGCCATCTACAATTTTTCTGTTTCCTCTGCATTTAATGCAGCTATATCTGAATCGTCGGTTATCAATCCGAGGTGGTTTAAGGAGAATTGCATTTTTTTAGATGATTAAATTCTAATGGTAATATGGTGGAATATAAAAGATTCCCCGGTAACTATAAAAGTGCACGCATATATATCAAGGTTATAATAAGGTTGTCTCGAATGAAAAGTCGAAGTTGACTTGCTGGAGCTGTGACAAAATTGGCTAATTCTGGAAAGGGATTGTAAAGCTGTTTTCGGTAATAACAACATCAAAAGAGCTAGCACAGATAGGTGTTAAACGTTTACTCAGGTTCTGAGAGTTTTTCAGGTGTAATACTATATGCATAAATCTTTCCTTCCGTAGATGAAGTGCGGTTGGTTCATCCTCTCGATTGAGGTGTTTTCAAGAATCATGAAAGGTTTGAACGAGGATTGTAATCGTCAAAATACCAATGAGGTTTAGCATGAAATCAAGTGGCAAACTTGAAGAAATGTTTAGTTTCATATGTTATAATCAATATTTTAATTCATTTTAATTGTCCAATGTTATTAGTCCACAGTTAACAGTCCAATAATTCATATATAGTTTAATATATAATATTTGAATTAATTAATATGTATTGTGACCCGTGTACATGTCTCAGACTCGATCACAACTCAAAGTATATATATTATTATAGAATCAACCTCAACCCTGTATAGCGAACTCGATCATTACAGCATATAGAGTGTCTATGGTTATTCTAAATAATATATATAGATACGTCGATATGATATGTCAAAACCTTGTATACATGTCCCGATATTTAAAGTGCGTAAAAATAAATAACAGAAATTAAATGACATTTTCTATTATCAAAAGTTAAAACAAACAACAAGTAAATTACAATCCATATATATCAATAAGTAGAGAAGTACAGAGTAATGGTAGAATTATAAATGCATAAATCCCAGAGAAGAAATATAAGTCATCTGGGGGTAGATGAACAAGAGGAATAATAGATACTATTATCAATACAATTGCTAAAATTAGAACCGGGTGAATCATCTTTGTAAAAATATTTTTGAAAATAATAATCTGATAAAGATGAGAATAGTTTGTGAAAAATGAGGAAAACATAGATGTTTGATTTATATTCAAAATATATCCGTTGTAACGTCGTTAGTTAACAACCGTTAGATAGCCGTTGTATTTTAAATGAATTTAATAAAAAATTGATTGTTATAAATATGTTTAATGTGAATATGGAGATTAAGAAATTAAATAAATTTAAGAATAAATATTAGTGTGTACACATAAAATAAATAAAATAAAATTTAAGAGATAACGTATTGTATATTTGGAGCTTTTCGTGCTGATAACGTATTGTGATTCTTGTTGTTTATGACAACTTCTACCTAGTTTTTAAGAATACTTTTCAATTATCTATAGAACACATAAAGAGAGAAAGTGAAGTGAATACTTTATGAAATTGTATTCAAGAGATGTCTTTTGTAAGCTTACATCAAGTGCATATTTATAGTACAACAATACTATACATCTATGAGACATGACACTATCTTTGATACATGGCAACACCATAATGTAAGTAAGCAACATGTATATGTGTTGTCACAAAATTGATCATCCACATCATAACCTTGTAGACACATGTCTTGATGAGTTGAATACTTTATATTATAACAGTTTATAGTTTTAAGGCTCAATAAGCAATAAATTTCAAAACTAGTACACAAAAAACTAGCACTAGCCCAAAAAGTGGGAGGGCCATGGCCCTCTTTGGTCTTAAAGTAGTTCCGCCTTCATATAAAAGGTAAAATCTCGAGTAATCAGTCCCCCAAGCATGAGACCTAGTATCAAGTGAATTGCGCATTATGCGCACCCTCTAGTCACACTCCATTTTTGAACAAATATAAAAAAACATTGTAACATTTATATGAAAGTTTCATTCAACAATGAAAAACGCCAAACTATGCTTAAATTAATATACCAATGTAATTATTATTATTATTATTATTATTATTATTATTATTATTATTATTATTATTATTATTATTATTATTATTTTATTCCTATATGCTAAAAGGCACCCGGATTTTTGTCGTTTCAGTTGTTTTGAATTGTCGTTTTGAGTTTGCGTTCACACTATAATCGGTCCCTCAACTTCGGCTCAATTTACACAACGGCCGCTCAAGTTTACACTTTTTCAGGGGTAGAAAGTGTAAATACATAATTTTATTAAAATAAAATTAACCAATCCCGTCCGAATTTATAACGGGCCCTATCTTCTTGCTCGGTGCGAGTTAAATTTTTCCGATACCATCGTTCAACTCGAAAAAATCTGACGAACCTAACGGGACTAACTATACGCGAAACGGACACTTCTCAAAAAACGCTAAACACATCGGGCTATCTTCAATACATGTACATACACTTATAATAAACAACCTAAACTACCTACATCATATCGATAGTTATGTTTCCATTTTTTACACAATCTTTCTGACGTTAAAAATGCATATGCCATTAGTATGCTAGGTACTAACGACGTGTATCCAAAAATACCCGTAGCAAAGCATTTTTATTTCTGTAAATACATAACGCTACGTTAACTATGATTATGTAACCCGAAAGGCACCGCGGCATCGCACGGGCCACTTTTCTAGTATATACTAATTGTGGTGAGGACCTTGGTCGTTCCACTTATTCTTTTTTATCGTTTCACAACCCCATTCACACTGCAAATTTTCAGTTTACCCCCTCAACTATCTTCAACTCTTAAATTCTGCAGGGGTTAAAATCGTAACTTCAGTTTTTAATTTAAATAATAAAAAAAAACTCACCGTAAATTTCAACGGGCCCTATCTTCCTACTCATCACGAATTAATTTTCGCTGCTACTACCATTAAACTTAAAATAATTTTACGAACAAAACGAGACTAACTACGTCCGAAACGGATACCTTTTTAAAAAGGCTAACCACACCGACATTTAAAGGGTCTTAACACATGGACCGTTTCTCTCTCTGTACATACACAACGCTATGTTAAATACGAACATGCAGGCTGAAAACCCCCACCGCATTGCGAGGGCTGCTCCGCACTAGTTAATAAAATAATGTGCATATTAGTAATCCATAACCATTACTAATTTTTATTAGTCACAGTAGAGCTCTATATATCAAATTTAAATAATGCTTTCTATAAAACATAAACAATAAATTTCACTAACACTAAAAGTTTTAGTGATTATGAGGTGGTTAGAGATGAAAAACTCCCCCGTAAGATCTAATATGTAATCCGTGATTGTACGGGACACCATTGAAATATGCGATGTAGTGGAATTTTTTTGAATTTTTAACTAGTGATACCAGTGGATAGTGTAATTTTTTTTGTGTGACACGATCAAAATAAGGCATCTAGAAAATGTTCTAGAGTTTTAACCGGTGACACCAGTGACCACCAATCCTAGATCCACCACTGCCACCCCATAAACAGTTTTAGTTGTATGTGTTATTCCTTTATCTTTTTTCTAAACAATCTTGTTGTAAGTTTTTTTTTAAAAAAACTTTATCTAACTGACTTTAAGTGTGTCTTTTTTTTGGCAAAAAACATATTATTATAAATAAATAAAAAAGTGATCCGATGATCTAGGGCGTTACATGAAGTGATACAAATACAGATGTCACATCTGTTTGAAAGTAAATCTAATGTTCAACATGAACTTGAGTGAAATAACCCTATTACATTGACGGAACAACAACCACACATAAGGGAACATGACCCCGATACCATCAACCCACCAATAACAAGAAGCTACTGCTTCCGTGAGAAGTAACCGCCACCTAGACCACCGAATTCAAAAAAAGGTCCTCACCTGAACCGAAGTCTGCAACTGCGAACCTCAATCCACAAGCCCCACACCCAACCGCAACATCACCAAACCCGTACATCTGTAACCAAACCACTTACCGGGCAACTCAAGAACACTTGCCTCGAGACCACAACTAGAAAACTAGAATAGAAGCCGTTGGCCAGCAAGTCCAAGAAAACCCCAAAACGTGATTTACTCAGAACCTTAACCTGTCAAAACCTTACCTAACGGAAGGTAGGGAAACAACCGAGATACCACTCCAAATCTCCAATTTTTTGGCACTTAACAACTATAAAGTCGCTAAGGTGGCAACAACACCGGATCGTTTCCGAACCGAAATCGGCGACGGGGAAGATGGAACGAGTGATAATTGTAACGACCCGGAAATTTTTGACTAAATTTAAACTTGATCTTTATTTACTTTCGGCACGATAAGCAAAGTCTATTTAATTGAATATCAAAAATCTTGAGCTGTTTATATGGAACCATATAACCTTTGACTATGCCCGACGATTCACAAACATTTTGTTGTAAATAAATATGTAAATATATATATATATATATATATATATATATATATATATATATATATATATATATATATATATATATATATATATATAAATGTATGTATACATGATAATTGAAAATAATAAAATATAATTTAAAATTTTGAATTAAAAATATAAGATATGTTACAAAATATTTAATGTGTAATTCAAAATGAATTTATATATAAATATATATGATTTTTATGTATAAATATTATTATATGTATATTGTAATATATATGTATATATATATATATATATATATATATATATATATATATATATATAGTTTATAAATATTTAATTACATATTATACACATTACATAAGTAATGAATTGTAACATTAATATAATAAAAGTAATTGCAAGTTAAATTATATTAATATTGTTATTATTACTTTCATTAAAATAAATATTGATATTAAAATCAGTATTATGAATACTATTACATATATATATATATATATATATATATATATATATATATATATATATATATATATATATATATATATATATATATATATATATATAATTTAATACAGGTAATATTCATGTTATTAATATTATTTTTTTTAAAATCATTATTATTATTAAATAATACAATTTATTAATAATATCATTAATAATATCATTATTATCATTAGTATCATTAGTATCATTATTATTATTATTATTATTATTATTATTATTATTATTATTATTATTATTATTATTATTATTATTATTATCATTATTATTATTATTATTATTATATTAATATATTTATTACTATTATTATTATTATTATTTCTATTATTGTTATTATTATTAGTATGTATATGTATATTATTTTTAAGATATCATTATTTATTAATTATTAATATTAGTTTTATACAATTTATAAAATCAATTAATCATAAGAATCTGTTTCCCATCATTTTCGTTTTTTTATTTTTTTCTGTATTTTCTTCCTGAATAGATTCTTCTTGTCGACCCTTCAATAATATAAATCAATCGATCGTTTACATGTTATTCCATTAATTTTCCTCTCTCAATAACAATTACAATCATTTAGACAGATTCTGATATTAAATTTAAACAGATATTTCTTTTATAGCTCGATACCCCTGTTCTTCATACCTCTTACGCAACAGTTCAAATACAAATGAATTTTCAAAATGTATCAATGCAGTTCTGTTACGAATAATCTAATGAAACTATCTGTAAGTTTTTATGCTCCAATTCTTTCTATTAATTTCGAATTTCGAAGTCAAAGTTAAAAGTTAAAAAGTGAACCTCTTTGTTCTTCGTGAAATTAGAGTCTGTTTTGATGTTTATGATAAAACTGATGATACATAAAGTTTATACGAACGAGTTAGAACCTATTTCATGAAGGAACCACTACCTAATACGGTCTTAATTTCATAATCAATATTTGAGTTCATGTTCATGAGCTGTGAAAAAGCATTTGCTCAAACTCGAATCAAACTTCAAAATCTAAGAATGCAGAAGTCTTAAGAGTCCTTTACTCAACCTATCTACAAAGTTTCAATTATTAGTTTTCAAAATCAAGAATGAATTTTGAGGTTAAAATTTTAATTGAAAAAGTCAAACGGGTGTTCAAGGATTGAATTGAAGTATTATAGTCTGTTTCTATTATAATTAATAATCTCAGAAGGTTTGAGGAATGTTTTTCTACATAATTCATATAGAAATCATTAGCTAAAACAATCTAAAATTCAAAATCAACGTTTGAGTCCATCGTGTTTTTATGAGTCTGCTGGTGCAATTTTTTTTATTTCTGTTTCTGCTGATTAAGAGGTCACAAAAGAATGTTTATGTTTCAATTCCAAATCGTAAAACATGTTAGTTTTGCTATTATGATTTTTGTAATGGCCTGTCGAAGGAGTGAAAAAGAAGAAAATGTTAATTAACAGAAATCAGAATAAATAGATTAGAGTTGTGATTAATTCAGAAAAGTGAGTAATAGCAGAATGGTTTGGTGAAGTTTTGGGTGAGCGAGAGGTCTCGGGTTCGAGTTCGGGCGGCGGCAGTTATTTTTTTTAAATCTTATTTGATAAGGTAGCCTATTTTCTTTTATTTAATTATTTATTTATTTATTTATTATTATTATTATTATTATTATTATTATTATTATTATTATTATTATTATTATTAATGTTATTGATATTGCTAGTATTAATGATTATTGTTATAATAATTATTATTACTAATTATCACTACTTAGTATTATTGTTATTATTATTATTACTAATAGTAATATATGAATTATTATTATTATAATTATGATTATTATTATTATTATTATTATTATTATTATTATTATTATTATTATTATTATTATTATTATTATTATTATCCTTATTATGATCATAATACAAATTATTATAAATATTATTATTAGTATCATTTTTACAAATTGTTAGTATTATTATTGTTATTATCTACAAAAGTATTAGTAATAACATCATTATTATTAGTATGGTTATAATTAAACTTATTATCATAATTAACAAAATAGATATTTTTATGATTATAATTATTATTAAATTAAGTATTATTATCAAAAATTAATATTTTCATGACCATTATTATTAAATTATTTATTTTATTAAAAACTACTGATATTATCATTATTATGAGATTAATTATTGAAAACTATCATTAATATATTTATTAATAGAATTATAAATAATATTATTATTTTTATTATTATTAGTATTAACACTATTATTATTTCAAATATTACCTTAGAATTTCTAAAGTACTGTTTTAACTAACAAGTAATATATATATATATATATATATATATATATATATATATATATATATATATATATATATATATATATATATATATATATATATAAATATATTTACTACATATAACATAACGAAACTTAATATTTTTATATAAAATGAATATAAGTTATTAATATAAAAATTACATCACTAATAATAATATATATGTTTGTTCGATTTCAAGTATAGGTATTAATATATATATATATATATATGTATATATATATATATATATATATATATATATATATATATACATATATATACATATATATGAATGATATAGGTTCGTGAATCCAAGACCAACCTTGCATTGTTCAGTATCGTCGTATGAATAGTCGTATGAATATTTTTACTACAAAATATTGTATCGTGAGTTTCATTACTCCCTTTTTATATATATTTTTGGGACTGAGAATACATGCGCTGCTTTTATAAATGTTTTACGAAATAGACACAAGTACTTAAAATTACATTCTATGGTTGGATTATTAAACCGAATATCACCCCTTTTAGCTTGGTAACCTAAGAATTAGGCAGACGAGAGGTTTTTGTTAGGACCCCAAAGTTGTATAGTGTTAATGTGAATTAAGCTTAAATGAAGGTTCCTTAGAAGAGGGCTATATAAGGAACCTAAGTAGTCCTAATTAGATAGCCATTGTATTGTAACCGAGTTCTAGAAGCTGTGGAATGTAATTTTACCGATTCTCTCTCATACCGAGTCTCCTTCCTACATACCGAATCTCATTCTATCTTATCATTTCTCTCAATCTCAACATGATCTGACCTATCATTTGGTATCAGAGCTTTCAGGAAGTGATTCTACATCACTATATCGATCCAGAGATTGTAGATTACAGAATCTGAATACTCTCGGTAAAATGAATCAGATTCGGTATTGTCGAATTTGATAATCTGACGTTCAGATTCTTGTGATAAGTTCAGCGAAGGTGTATTAGGTCTATTAGAAAGAGTTTCTATCATCATTACAGCTTTTTAACTTCAATTATGGAGAATCAAGTTGATTTTTAGAGTTTGTGGCTAAAACTCTCGGTATTGCTTAATTCAAGCTTGATTCTGGATTTTTGTGAAGATTTAAAGATTCAGTTGTGTTCGTGAGGTGTTAAATCACATTTCTGTCGGTTCAATTTCTTCAATTCTTCAAGTTTTGAAGATTTGATCAACACTCGGTATCGTAACCGTCATACCGAGTCTGCTTCATTACTGAAAATTCATCTTAAGTGTTGCAGATTGTGGTGTGTTTGTGATTCTATCACATTCGGTTTGATTATACGCAGCTAATTGGTGTGGTTTGAGAAAGGATTCTGTTATATTTCTAAGTTTTAGACTTAGACTCGGTATTGTAAACTGCTACAGTTGACATTCGGTATCCTGAATCTTCGGTATCATTGATATTCTGTTTGTTACTAACTTGTTTTCTTGTGCAGCAAGGTTACCAAATCTAATTCAAGGGAATTGGATTGTGTTTACACATAATATTTTACAGAATTTGACTACCGAGTCATTTACCGAATCAGAATCTCGGTTTCACTTAATTCTTTGGTTTTAAGTATTCTGAGGCTTCAAGTTGTGTGGTTACCGAATCCATACCGAATCTGGGTGTGTTACTTGTGATTCTTATCAGTTTCTGATGCAGAATCTAGTTTACCGAATTGTTATCGAATCTGCTACAGTACCGAACCACTTACCGAGTCTGCTACTGTACCGAATCTTTACCGAATATGACATTCTTGTTAGATTTTATACTGAACCCTGATCATAGATTGTGTTTAATACCGAATCTATACCGAATCTACCTCAATTTAAGATGTCTACTCAAGATACTCTTATCATTGGATCAGATTCCCGACCTCCAGTGTTGTTTGATGGCAAGTACACTCAGTGGCTTCATCGTATCACTCAGTACATAGACTATAAGGGTGAGAAAGCTAAACATATATGGGCTTCTCTGAGAGATGGTCCAGTTGTTGATTTTCATCCGGATACTGGTATGCCAATTCCAGTCTATGAACTTTCTGGTGATAAACGTGAAAGAGCTCAGGGTGACATAGAGGCTAAGAATATTGTCATGCAAGCTATCTCATATGAGCTATTTGAAAATGTTGATAGCAACACTACTGCAAAAGATATATGGGATGAGATCAAACGACAACAAGAAGGTTATGACATGTCAGACGTTACTAAATTGAATAAGGCTCTGGGATTGTATGAAGATTTCAAGCAGGAACCAGAAGAACAACTCAAGGATACCTACCGTCGTTTCAATGGTGTTCTCAATGAGTTGAAAAGGTGTAAGATTGTAAAAGTACATGCTGAAGTCAACATGAAATTCCTCAAAAAGCTCAATGCGATTGGCTTCCTTATAGAACCAGTGTTCGATCTACCAAAGAGATTGACAAGTTGACTATTCATGAGCTTGTTGGAGTTCTTATGCATTACCAACCTGAGGTGTCTAAACTTCAAGAAGGAAGGAAAGAGTCTTCTCCGGGCAATCCTCTTGCCCTAATTGCCAAAAAGAAGAGCAAATCATTTTCCAAAAGCTTGTCCAAGAAAGTGCTTGTTGAAGAATCAACTGATTCTGAAGAGTTGAATCTTTCTGATGTTGATGATTCTCACCTTGAATTAGTCAAGATGGCAGCCATGTTCACAAACGCCTTGAATAAACACAAGTTTAAAGGCAAATCAAGCAATCAACGCAAAAACTCATCATCTTCCACGTACTACAAGAAAGCTGATCAATTCAAACAACAACATGCTGATGATTCCAAGAAGGAAGATTCAATCTGTTTCAATTGTGGCAAAGCTGGTCATTACTCTCGTGAGTGCAAGATGCCTAAGAAGAAGGACGCAGCTTACTACAAGAAGAAAATGTTGATGGCTAAGATTGTGGAAACTGGGGGAGAGCTGAAACCGGTTGATGATACTTGGTTTAACTGGACTGATGATTCAGACTCAGAGGTGGAACATGCAAATGTTTGCAAGGCGACTAAGCTCATCAAAGCTAAGGAAGCATTGGAGAATTCTGACTCAACATCTGACGATGATGAGGTACAATCAACTGACATCTCACCTGATTTTATAAAAATGCAAAATGACTTGATGAAGAATCTGGTCTCAATGTCAAAAGAAGTCAAAGGCTTAAAATCTGAAAACAAGATTTTAAAAGATAAAATCAAACTAAATGAGACCAGACCTTCCTCATCCAAATTGTAAATGGATGTACAACGATTGACTCTCCAACTCAGCTCTACGGAAACTGAGTTGGAAGATCTTAAGAAGACAATTCATCCGATTAAAGTCGAAAGAACTGATTATCGTTTAAAATTTGAACGACTTGCAGAAAAAGTTCAATTCTTAGAAAAAGATCTTTCTGATTTAAAAAACCAACATGAACCCACACTTTCAAAGCTAAATAAGAAAATTATTCATTTGGAAAATGCCATAATTGAAAAAGACACTGAAATTTCTCCGTTGTCAAAAGAGTCTGTTCTAATGAAAGCTCAACTTGCTCGATATGAGGAAAAACTCTATCGTACAGAGCAATCTAAAGCTATCATTGATTTAGAACTTTCAAAACAAACAATTTTCATGAACAGAACAAAAATGATTCATGGTGAAAAGTGGGGGTTGGGTAATGAAGATCCTAAGATCTTAGATGGAGCTTCCAAAAAGATTCCAGGATTATATCATTCTGATTACTTTCAAGCTGGTTTACCACCCCATTTTGTGCATGCTTCTAATGCTGATTTTGATGATATTATTGTTAATCGCAAATCTAAAAAATACCATCAAATTAGCTTAATGTATTAGAAAATTAATGCAAAAATGGGTAAATCAAATCCTGATTTCTTGAAGGAACTTGTTGAAACTGAAAAGAAGTGAAATGTGCTAATTATGTGCCGACACGTAGATTGGTTTACATTCCTACACTCATGCTAGAGAAGTACATTTTAATGCTTGAGAATGAAGTGTTTAACAAACCTAGTTCTAGCATTGTTAACATACATGAGGTGTTTGATGAATCAACTTTTGATGTGAAACCAATTCTACCTGCTTTACCTGTATGTCCAGATGATGTTTTCTGTGAAGACCTAGCACATGAACTAACTGTTTTCTTTGAGACAGAATCTCTAGGTCAAAATTCTTTAGATGAAAAAGTAGAACCTCATAATGAACCAATCATTGAACCTTTGATAGATTTTGAAAGTCAACTTCATCCTTTGTATGATTATTATTTACATTTGCCTGCTATACGTAATTTGCATTGTATAGTAGCTCAACTAGAACAGGAGAATATTAACTTGCAACTTAAGTGCCAATCATTAGAACAAATGCTTGCTTTGTGTGATAAATTGCCTTCACTGCCTAAGAAAGAATGTACCTATGCTTTTAAGGAGGGTGAAGTGATAGTTTCTAGTGAAGAATTATGCCTTGAGATTAAAAACTTAAAACAAAAGATAATTCAACTGAAACAGGCTAACACACTTAAGCAATCGTCTAATGTTGAAATCAATGTGCTTGAATGTATTGGTGGGATTACTAAGAAGGGGAAGAAAACAACAACATCTAAGGATGTAAAACCCATTACTATTCTTAAAAATCCTCTACGTTCTCAATTTGGCAATCGTGATTCAAAAGTTGTTTCTACAACTCAATTTATTGTCAAAAAGGTTCATTCTCCCGATGGTTCTGTGTCAACTGAAAAGATTCCTATGATTCCAATGAAAAAAACATCAAAAGCGAGTCTTTTAACGACATCAGTTAAGTCCACACAACACACAAGTCCTAAACCTGATTTAAGTGAGTATGATGCAAAAGAACGTAAAATCAAAATGGAGATTTTGCAAAATCAATCATCTCATGTGTCAACTGAAAAGTTTGGACGTCTAACTAACAAAGGTGTTTTTCGTGTCACAGGTCATAATCCAAACTTGAATTACAAATCTGTATGGGTTCCTAAGTCCACGACTAAGAAAGTAGCAACCAAACCAATGTAATCTGCTAGTCGGCCTAGGAAATCGTCTCATGTTTTTCAATTTTCGTCTGTGAACAAAACATCTACTTGGAATAAGTTGTGTTAAGACTTCTGATAACGATGTAAAACTTGATATTGCGTATGATGCTTCATGTAATGTGGTTTTAAATGATGCTTTATTGTCTAAACTGCATGATGCTTTACGTGATTATTTCATTATTGATCCAAAGTTTATTGCTGGTACTAACCGAAAAGGATTCAAGAATCTTTGGGTACCTAAACTCTAGGAAATTCACATTTATAGGGTTTTGATGTCTGTGTTTGGTATATCGATTCCGGTTGTTCTCGACACATGACGGGTGATAAATCCTTGCTTGTCAACTTCATTGACAAATTCCTAGGAACGGTTACATTTGGAAATGATGAAATTGCAGCGATAACGGGTTACGGAGATTATGTGCAAAATGGCATAACAATCAAACGGGTTTCATATGTTGAAGGTTTGGGGTGCAGTTTATTTAGTGTGAGTCAATTCTGCGATGGAGATCTTAAAGTTCTGTTTGAATGTCGTCAATGCTCGGTGCAATCCACTGAAGGAAATGATCTTCTTGTTGGTAAACGTTGTGCTTCACTATATACTATTGACCTCAATGATGTACCTTCACATACAACCATGTGTTTGACTACTCGTTCTACCAAAGAAAATTCATGGTTATGGCATCATCGGATGTCACACCTGAATTACAAGGGTATCAATTGACTAGTCTCTAAAGATTTAGTTGATGGTATTCCAACCTTTCAATATGATAAGCATCATGTGTGTCCATCATGTGCGATGGGTAATTTGAAATGGACTAATCATCCGCTTAAGCAAAACCCCAGTACTTCATCGTCTTTGCAATTATTGCATATGGACTTATGTGGACCCATGCGTATTTCTAGCCTCGGTGGCAAGAAACATGTGCTTGTTATTGTCGATGACTATACCCGGTTTACATGGATTTTTCTTTTGCGAACTAAGTCAGAAACCCCCACCATTATCATTGAGTTCATTAAAAAGACTCAACACTCTTTTAACAAACATGTTAAGAGCATTAGAACTGATAATGAGACGGAATTTAAGAATGACCCGCTTGATAGTTATTTGAAAGACCAAGGCATTGAACATCAGTTCTCTGCTGCTCGGACCCCCCAACAGAATGGAGTAGTCGAACGACGTAATCGTACGTTGTGCGAAGTAGCTCGAACGATGCTTGCTTACTCCAAACTACCTCCAAAAATGTGGGGGGAGGCCATTTCAACTGCATGCTATACCCAAAATCGTTGTATTGTTAATAAACGTTTTGATAAAACTTCATACGAGTTATTATATGGTAGACGCCCGAATGTCAAATATTTCCGTGTCTTTGGTTGTATATGCTATGTGCTTAACGATTTTGACAGCCTCGGAAAGTTTGATCCAAATGGTGATCAAGCTATATTTCTCGGTTATTCTTCAAACAAAGTTGCCTATCGGGTTTATCTCAAACGGACAAAAACGATTAAAGAGAGCATAAATGTCAAGTTCGATGAATTTTCGGGAATGGTTTTTGAACAACTCAGTTCAAAACCCGATCCTAACCTGGCTACTACTTCTTCCGCGCAAAACTCAATTTTCTCGACGAAGGGTGTTCCTACGGTTACATCAGAGGAATTGGATATCTTGTTTGATAGTCTTTATGCTCCTCAACGGAATTCAAACGTTCAAGCCGTACCGGTTACACCGTCACAGTCAACTACTGTGGAGACTCAACAAAGTCTTTTTGATGAAGATACAACACCAACTGATTCACCTGTTGCTTCTTCATCCTCCCTACCACCTCCTGTTACTGATAATCTTGAACCAATTCAAGATTCACCAGTTGATAAACTCCAGCTATTTCTCCAGATATTCAATTGAATCCATTAGATAATGTTACATCAGATCAAGCAGATCAAGGCTCAACATCAACAACGGTTGATGTTTTAATGGATACCACTGATGTACAACCTCTTCCACACAACCGATGGACTAAAAGTCATCCAATAGATCTTATTATTGGTGATGCATCTGCTCCAGTCTCAACTCGAAGGGCTACTCGGAATATGTGTCTATACACTGCCTTTCTTAGTAAGATTGAACCAACATCGGTTGCTCAAGCTTTACTAGATCCGAACTGGGTGGTTGCAATGCAAGAAGAGATCAATCAATTTGAACGGTTGAAAGTATGGCGATTAGTTCCAAGACCAATAGGTCAACGACCAATAGGGGTTAAGTGGATTTTTAAGAACAAGAAGGATTCTGATGGAATTGTGGTTCGGAATAAGGCACTGGAATTGTGGTTCGGAATAAGGCACGTCTTGTGGCCAAGGGATATCGACAACAAGAGGGTATTGATTATAACGAGACGTTTGCACCGGTTGCTAGGATTGAGGCTATTCATCTTTTCCTTGCCTTTGCTTCTTTTATGAAGTTTACGGTGTTTCAAATGGATGTCAAAACTGCTTTTCTGAACGGTCATCTTCAAGAGGAAGTCTATGTCAATCAACCAGAAGGCTTTGTCGATCCCATTCATCCAAATCACGTATACTACTTGGAAAAGGCTTTGTATGGTCTGAAGCAAGCACCGCGTGCATGGTACGACACCTTAACAAAGTATTTGCTGGACAATGGCTTTTCTCGTGGAACGATTGATACAATGCTATTCATCCGTAAAAACCACGGTCACATTCTCTTGGTTCAAATTTACGTTGATGACATTATTTTTGGTTCCACGTCCCCGGCCTTATGCAAATAATTTGGTGACCTTATGGCTAATAAATTCAAAATGAGCATGCTTGACCAGTTAAATTTCTTTTTGGGGTTACAAGTAAAACAATTACTAAACGGGATTTTTCTCAGTCAAACAAAGTATATCAATGATATGTTAAAATGTTTTAAAATGACTGCTTTAAAACCAATGACAACCCCAATGAGGACTTTACTGGATGCTGATACTAATGGGGAACCCTTTGATATTACGCTTTATAGAAGCATGGTTGGTTCTTTAATGTATCTTACTGCAAGTCGACCTGACATTACACTTACTGTAATTGTCTGTGCCCGCTTTCAGTCAAACCCTAAGAAATCTCATTCCAAAGCTGTTGTTAGGATTTTTCAGTACCTTAAAGGTACACCTAACCTTGGGATCTGGTATCCTCATGGATCCGATTTCAATCTCACTGCTTACACTGATGCGGATCATGGCGGTTGCCATGTTGATAGAAAAAGCACATCTGGATCAATTCAGTTATTGGGGAATAGGCTAGTTGGTTGGTCATCCAAAAAGCAGAACTGTGTGTCTTTATCAACAGCTGAGTCTGAGTACATTGCTGCAGCTCATTGTTGTTCACAAGTTTTGTGGATGCAAATTCAACTTTCAGACTATGGCTTTAAGTTTTCTATGACCCCTATTTATTGTGATTCACAAAGTGCTATTGCAATTACAAGCAACCCGGTCCAGCATTCTAAGACCAAACTCATAGATATTCGCTATCATTTCATTAAAGACCATGTAGAGAAAGGGGATGTAGAGTTATACTTTGTGCCTACCAAAGTGCAATTAGCTGACATGTTTACTAAGCCCTTAGATGAACATAGGCTAAAGTTCTTGATCAAAGAGATTGGCATGGTAGAGTATAGTGCTTGATATTCCTTAGATCTGTTGGGACTTATTCTTGGGATCTTGTGTTTAGGGGGAGGTGATACTTTCTAGGGGGAGCAACTACTTTCATATGCTTTGGATATCATCTTTTAAGGGGGAGCCTTTAGACTTATGATAACTTCCTAGATATAATTGTTCAATGGTTACATAAGGGGGAGATAACTCATTGATATCATATTTCAAGGGGGAGTTAATTCATTTTCTTGGGAATTTTATCAAAATGCTGATTTACTTTCTTGTATATCACATTTTGAGGAGTAGAAAAAGGGAGAAAATGGGAAAATTACTCAAAAATATTGTTTTTCAAAAGTGAATTCATAAATTCTTTGTTTTTGAAATAATTCACTAAGGCTTGTATACATCTCAGTATGCAACCCATTTTAACAATTGGTATCACTGAAGATTTGTACTTTGTTCACAAATTCAAAGTTCTTTTAAGTACAAATCTTATTTTGAAAAATTCATAAAAATTAGAAAAGATAAAATCCAAAAATATTTGATTTTTCTGAATAAATGCTATTTTTAGCATTATACCGAATCTGACATCCAACAGTACAGATTCAGTAAGTTCAAAGTTTTCAAAAAATTATCTCAGAATTGTTTTCCATGAAAAGATTGAAATGAATTTTAAGAGGAAAAGTCAATTTGTCAAGATTTTGAAGTTAAATTGATAAAGTTTTGAATAGTGGACTGTATTCGGTAAAATAGGCCCATTCGGTAAAGCCCATTCGGTATTTTATCTTCGGTATCTATAAAAGGAGGGTCAAAGTCAAACTAACTCTCTTACTGTGCTTAATTACCTACCGAGTCTTACTGAACATACCGAATCTGTCTAATCTACCGAGTCCTTTCTTCTATTTCTTCAAATCTTTGGTATAATTTTATTTTAATCATTGCTTTAGATACATACGTGTAGATCTGGGATAATTAAATGTTTTTCAACCAGAAAAGATCAAAATAACTGGATTATGACTGTCAATTTGAAATTTTGTTGATTATACCGAGTCTGAGTCGTATTCTACTAATCTTTGATTAAACTCAATTGATTTGGTTAATTAACATGAATTCTTGTCTAGTCTGAGTTATATTAATTGATATATCATTTGACCAAGTTTGATTACATGTTTAATTGATTGTTTGATGGATTCTGTATCTACCGAAGATGTTCTATCTACAGTACCGAGTCTGTTCATACGATTAACATGTTGTTCTGCTTCTAATTGAGTGGTTAATTGATTATGGTTGTGATTTTACATGATAGAATATGCATGTTTGAGTGACTTTATGTTAATTTTGGAGATACCAAATCTGTTCTTCTCTTGATACCGAGTCTGACTTTTGGTACCTTGAAACTTTCTGATTTTTATCTTCAAACACTTAACATGTTTATTCTATATCTTTCTGATCTGAAAACTCAAGCTTATTTGATTACGGAATCTCAAGTTTTCATGACTACCGAATCTGCTTGAATTGTGTTTAAAAAATTGACTAAGTGTTGTTCTGATTCTTTGTGTTATATAATTGACTTTGCATGATGAATTTGTATTGTGAAGAATATCATATGAATGTCATGATTGTCAATTACTTGTTCATATTTGAGAATAAAGGATTTTTATATCTTTGAAAAACCATAAAAACATAAAATATAAAAGATAAAACATTTATGTGAGCGAGGTGTACTAGGAAATAGTTATAATTTTACTACGAAATACTATTTAATACGATACAATTTTACACAAGATATTTTATTTATTTATTGAATGGATATACTTAAACCTTGCTACAACACTTATAGGCAGTGGACCTAATCGTACATCAGTGTAGTTTTTAGTAAGTCCGGTTCGTTCCACAGGGAGCTAATAAACAAGTTTAACGCTATAATAATTTTAACCTATATTTGTAAAAATATATATATATATATATATATATATATATATATATATATATATATATATATAGTATTATTATTATTATAAAAGGGGGGTTTTACCGTTTAATGACCGGTTTATCGATTTTAAAACTTTAGTCGCAATCAAAACCTAATGCAAAATATTAAAATAAAATATAACTTAATTTAAAGCGTAAAATAAATAACGATCATTAAGAGTGCAATAATTAAAAGTGCGATAAATAAAAGTTGCGATAAAATAACAATTTAAAGGAATTATGCTTATTTAAACTTCCGTAATCATGATGTTTGGCGTGTTGATTTTAGTTTAGTCCGATGGGTTAATTGTCCTTTGTCCTGGTTTATTTGATACGTCCATCTGGTTTTTGTCCATAACGGTCCATCGGTCATAAATTTAAAGTGCGAGTGTTCTCGTCAAATTATCCTTATATCCGAAGTCAAATATTCCAACTAATTGGGGATTTAAACTGTAACAAGGTCTTAATACTTTGTTAATGATTACACCAGGTTATCGACTGTGTGTAACCCGAGGTCCTATTACTTTGTTAACAATTACACAAAGTGTCCTTGTATGTAATTCACCCCTGTTTTAATAAGTCCATTAACTATTAATTCATCCCCGTGTCCGGTTAAATGAACAGTTATTAGTGTTTATAAATATCCCGCCCTTCGTGTCCGATCGAGTGTATGTTGGTTATTTATAGGTACGTCCAATTGTAAATCTTTATATTAAATTAACGAATTATCATTCAGTTAAACAAATATAAAGCCCATTAATAGCCCATAGTCTAATTTCCACAAGTGTCGGTCTTTTGTCCAAACCCCAATTATGATACAAAGCCCAATTACCCAATCTTAATATTTAGCCCAACATCACGATTACTTCGATTTAAATAAGCATAATATTAACTTAGCTACAAGACATTAATGAAAATAATATAAACATAACTTACAGTGGGTATTAATAGCGTAGTGGTACAAGGACAGAGTTCCGACTTACAAAACCTTAAAACATTCGACTAACCCAACCTTATTATTATCACTAACTTAAAATTAAAATTACAAATTGAGATTACGACTTGGATTGATAATTGATACATATATTATGTATATAGAGTAAGAAATAGAAAAAGGTGTGCCATATGCTTGCTTCCCTCCGTTCAATTTATAGGCAATTTGGATGAATACTATTTGCGTTGAAAGTTAGTTGAAGTTTTAAAACTTCAACTTTTCATTATACACCGATTGCTTTCAAATGATATAATATTTTTATTTGATATTATTATTATTATATTATTATTATTATTATGAATTATTTAAATATTATATTATATTCTTGAGCATAGTTGACTTGTAATTTTAGTTCTGTTGAGTCGTACGTTGATAGTTGGTTCATGTCTCAGTTCCGGATTTTCGAACGCCTTTTCGTATGCTTAGATATCTTGTACTTTGCATTTCATGACTTGTACTCTTGTCATTTTTAGACGTTATTCATCAATAAATTGAATCACTTGGAGTGTAACTTGTACGTTTGAGCATTTTGGACGTTCTTGTCTTTCAAATCTTCGTTTTCGTCTTTAAATCTTCATTTTTAGCGATATTCGTCTTTCGTCTTCGCACTTATTTATTTAAACTATTACAACTAAAAATAAGGAAATTACAATAAAAAAACATTACATTTTGGAATGATATTGCGCCTAAATATATGATCATTTTAGGCAATATCAAACATATACAAAGGATTTCAAAGGAAAATAAGAATAGAGATATATGCTTTATGTTAAATATCGTGTGGTCTTCTATTTCTTATTTATACAGCTAAATGACGAACAATCACTTCATCAACTCTGAAACCAACATTCCCTGCAACTACTGGACTGCAATTCTACAGAGACACACTCTGTGGCCTGCTCTAAACTCTACAGTCAGTGTACCTGTAACAGATCTGGAGCTACTTAACAGAACAATTAGGTTTGTGGAAGCTACACAACCTACTGCTGAAAATCCAGAGGGAACACAAGCTCGTTTTAAATTTCAATTGAGAGGAGTTCAAGGGAGGAGGAGTATCACTAAGGCTGATTTCAGGAGGATATTCAGACTTCCTGTTGTGCATAATGCTCCTGCTTTTCCTGCTACTTAGCAGATGATGCCATCTGTCTTTAATCTTGGTTATGTTGGAGCCCGCAATGTTCCTCCGGCTAAGTTTAAGAAGAAATATCTGCACTCAAGGTGGTATGTGATCTTATCAATCATCAACAGATGCTTGCTGATGACAAGGAGTGGATTCGACAGCCTGACTGTGCCAATGCTGAAGTTGTTCTACTCTTTCATAAGAGTAGAAGCTCCTGACTATGCAGAACTAATATGGGATTTGGTTCAAGCTCAAGTTGATAAGTGATAAGGCTAAAAAGGAACATATATTTCATAGCAAAATCCCCCAAGAAAGACAAGATTTTAGTTGCAATTGTTCCATTTTCAAGTAATATTCGTTTATTTTAAATAAATGCGAAGACAAAAGGCGAAAACGACGAATTGAAGACACAAAGGTCCAAAAAGCTCAAAAGTACAAGATACAATCAAAAAGGTTCAAATTATTGATGAGGAACGTCTAAAAATTACAAGAGTACAAGTTACAAAACGCAAAGTACAAAATATAAAATTGTACGCAAGGACGTTCGAAAATCCGGAACCGGGGCCAGAGTCAACTCTCAACGCTCGACGCAACGGTGTAAAAATTACGAGTCAACTATGCACAAGAATAAAATATAATATTTAAATAATTCATAATAAGAATAATATTAAATAATAAAAAGTTGTTAATTGAGCATAGTTCAGGGGTCATAAGTGAAAATTCAATTTCTAAATTCGCCTATAAAAGGCTTTGTAATCGTAATGTAAAAACACACCTTTTTCTATCTTTTTCTTATTTATCAATATCAATTATCAATATCTATATTCTATATCTCTATCATAATGTTAACTTAATAAGATATAACAATAATCTTAATTTTAATTTTAAATTATGATAATAATAAGATTTATGATAGAGATCGTTTGAGTGTGTAAGTCGAAATTCTGTCCGTGTAACGCTACACGATTAATAATCACTGTAAGTTATGTTCTTCCTTTTTAAATTAATGTCTCGTAACTAAGTTATTATTATGCTTATTTGAGCCGAAGTAATCGTGATGTTGGGCTAAAATATTAAGAAGGGGTTATTAAACTTTGGACCATAATTAAGGTTTGGGCAAAAGACCGACACTTGTGGAAATTGAACTATTGACTATTAATAGATGGGGTATTGTCTAATTGAGTGACAACTCATTGGAGTCTGTCGAACCTATCTTCAAATTAATTAACCTAATAATTAATAATGATTATGGTTGTCCTATTTAGTGATGTTCATATGGAATCTGTTATAATCATTTAATTAATCAATTGGGTTGGGTAATTGATTATTCATTCTGATCAAGTGGATGAATTAATATTCATAAACTAATTAAAACAGGGGTGTATTACATACAGTGATAACTGGTGTAATTGTTGACAGAAGTGATAACTGCGTCACAGTTTAAATCCTTAATCAGTTGGAATATTTGACTTCGGGTATAAGGGTAATTTGACGAGGATACTCGCACTTTATTTTTATGACCGATGGACTATTATGGACAAAAACCAGATAGACGTATCAAATAAACCAGGACAAAGGACAATTAACCCATGGTAATAAATTAAAATCAACACGTCAAACATCATGATTACGGAAGTTTAAATAAGCATAATTCTTTTATTATATTTCTCATCGTATCTTTATTTACTGTCATTTTATTACTCGCAATTTTATTTACTGTCATTTTATTTATTGTCATTATTTTACGCACTTTAATTATCGTCATTTATCTTTACGCTTAAAATATAGAATCGACAAACCGGTCATTAAACGGTAAAACCCCCCTTTTATAACAATATTACTACTTATATAATTATATATATTTTGTATAAATATAGTTAAAAATATAGTAAGTATCACCAGCTCCCTGTGGAACGAACCGGACTTACTAAAAACTACACTACTCTACGATTAGGTACACTGCCTATAGTGTTGTAGCAAGGTTTAGGTATATCCCATCCGTAAATTAATAAAACTTGTGTCATATTTTGTAGTATTTTGTATTAAAAATAATACTATTTCGTACCCTTACGCTACATCATCAAGTTTTTGGCGCCGCTGCCGGGGAGCGCTAAAACGCTATATTTTTAATTATAATAATATTGAAATAAAATATAATAATATAATAATATTGAAATAAAATATAATAATATAATAATATTGAAATAGAATATAATAATATAATAATATTGAAATAGAATATAATAATATAATAATATTTTAGAATATATTTTGAATCGTAAAAGTTTTAAAAAGTCGTATTTATTAAATACTTCAGGGGTATATTATGTAAATTGTAATTAATAATTTCTATCATGTCGCTTTCATGTGAATAGTAAATTAATTAATTTCTTTTCATTTACTATTCATGAATAGTAAATGAATTAAAAAAAAGTTTTGAAAAAAAAATAATAATTATAAAAAAAAGTATTAATTTGTAAAAAAAATCATTTTTTTAAAAAAAAAAAAAAATTGTAAAAAAAAACGTTTTTTTTTAGAAAAAAAATTCGTTTTTAAAAAAAAAACGTAAAAAAAAAAAAAAAACGTAAAAAAAAAAAATTATTAAAAAAAAAATATATTTTTTTAAGATTTTGTCTATAAAAAAAAAAAATTTGTTTTTTTTAGTTTTATTACCTTTAGATTTTTAGACTATAGTCGCAACTTTTAGTATTAAGTTTTGTTTTGCCATAGTTATTTTTACTTCTAGAATTTTTAGGCTTTGCCGTAAAATCCCTTAAGTGCTTATTCCTTAGATTAAGTTTTAGGTGCTTTAGAATTTTACGACGCCGTATTTCGCACTACTTTCTTATTTTTATTTTTCGACGCCTATTTTTCGACCTTTTTATTTTTCGACCTTTTTCGACGCGCAATCTTTTTCTTTCTTATTTCTCGCCATTCTAGTTTTTAGGACTTAGATTTTTTTCTACTTCTTCTCTAAATTTCTTAAAATTACGAAAATTTATTTTAAGTGGTTAAATTGATAGACATCAAAATTTTCTGGTTCGTAGTAATAGTCGGATTTGTACGTGGACCGGGTTATTGGAGCCAAACAGTACTCAATTATATTGAGACCAAACGAATCCTGCCCCTCTGCTGCATCTTTTGGCTATTCGAAACGTGGGCAAAATCAGAAAAGTCTATTGATTGGACAACTTATATAAGTTTTTCTTATTTTTATAACTAATAGGATATTCTGTGAATGCACCGAGCAAAACGTTCACCACCTTTCATACGTTCACCACCTGTAACTCGATCAAGACATCTAGCAAATATTGTCGCCGTTGATTTTTCTTTAGAATCGTCATCTAGTCGAACAAGAACTCCAACTCAAATTTCCGATAATCCATCTTTTGAACCCGACTTCACAATTAAGAACCCGGAGCATATTCAAGGACAATTCCAAGATCCTGAACCACTAATTATTCCTTCTGAGCCACAAACCATTAAATCAGAATCCTCTAGTGATTCGTATTCAACAAATTCAATTATGGAAGTAACGGAACCTCTAAGTATGGAAGATCGAATGAGAGCCACACGCACGGGCCAAGGTCACGCCATTATTAAGCCAGAAGTTAATGCGCCAGATTATGAAATCAAAGGACAAATTCTACACATGGTAACTAACCAATGCCAATTCAGTGGTGCACCGAATGAAGATCCTAACGAACACCTTCGTACGTTTAAAAGAATTTGTACACTATTTAAAATCCGAGAAGTGGAAGATGAGCAGATCTATCTCATGTTGTTTCCCTGGACTTTAAAGGGAGAAGCCAAAGATTGGTTAGAATCGTTACCTGAAGGGGCGATTGACACATGGGATGTTTTAGTTGAAAAATTTCTTAAACAATTCTTTCCGGCATCCAAAGCCGTGAGACTTCAAGGAGAAATTGTTACGTTCGCGCAAAAGCCAAATGAAACATTATATGAGGCGTGGACAAGATTCGGAAGGATGTTGAGAGGATGTCCTCAACACGGATTAGATACTTTTCAAATAGTACAAATATTCTACCAAGGCGTAGACGTTGCTACACGAAAAGACATCGACATAACAGCTGGTGGTTCCATTATGAAGAAAACCGCAACTGAAGCTTACAAAATTATTGATAACACAGCCTCCCACTCTCATGAGTGGCACCAAGAGAAAGATATATATCGTTCATCTAAAGCGGCTAGAGCCGATTCTAGCCATAACTTTGATTCCGTTTCCGCAAAAATAGATGCTTTCGAGAGACGAATGGAAAAGATGAATAAAGATATTCACGCAATACGAATCAGTTGTGAGCAATGCGGTCGACCACACTTAATGAAAGACTGTCACATTGAACAAACGATGGAACAACGTGAGAATGTTGTCTACATGAACCAAAGGCTGGAAAATAGTTATCAGAATAATTATCAACCGCCAAGGCCAAACTTCAATCGAAATCAAAACATTCTTTACAATCCAAAAGGACCCGACAATAACTCGTATAACCAACAAGGTCCAAATAACCAACCAACTCAAAACAACACTTTCAATCAACAAAGACCTAGCTTGTATAAACCGCCACATCAAACCGAAGAGAAAAAGCCAAATCTAGAAGAAATGATGGCAAAGCTAATGGAATCTCAAACACAATTTATTACGTCTCAAACCCAAATGAACGAGAGGTTTGATCAGTCATTAAGAACTCAACAAGCTTCCATTTTGAATCTAGAAAAACACGTAGGTACTCTTGCTAGCATGATGAGTGAGAGGGAACAAGGAAAGCTACCGAGTGATACTGAAGTAAATCCCCGGAATGAGAATGTTAATATGGTGTCCACGAATTCTGAAAAACCAGCTCCAGAAGTTGGGGAGGTTTTAGATATAAGTAACAATGAAGAAGTTACACCACCACCACCACCCGAGTATGTAAAGCCAGTGGTGGCACCATACAGACCACCCATCCCGTTTCCAAGAAAAGGAGTTGAGTATGAGCAAGTAATAGGTAATAAAGATTGTGATACCTCTGGAAAGAAGAAGAAGAAGAAGAATAAAAAAGTGCAAGAAACAAAAACCGTAGAAGTAAACCCGGTGAAGACAGTTCCACCAAAACCTCCACCAAGAGTAGGTGATCCGGGTGAATTTATTGTTCCTTGTCTACTTAGTGATTGTGTCATGTATGATGCACTAGCAGATTTAGGTGCAAGTGTAAGTGTTATGCCTCTTTCCTTATATAAGAGATTAGGTGTAGGTAAGTTAAGTCCAACGGATATGAGTGTTCGACTCTTTGATCAAACCATTAAGCACCCAGTTGGAATTGCTGACAACCTACCCGTTCAAGTAGGCAATTTAACCTTTCTAGTCGAATTTATTGTCATTGACATAGAAGAGGACCCAAACATTCCTCTAATTTTAGGTCGGCCATTCTTTGCGTTCACCGGGGCGTTATTTGATGTAGGAAATGGAAGAATGACACTTAAAAGTGGTGACAAATCGATCACCTTTATGATTCGAAAATCTAAACCTCCACCAACCAAAACCGTTGAACCAATAAAAACGATTGGTAATAACCATGTTGTTTTACCAACTCCAACGGCAGTGCTTAGCAATAATGAAACGCCTAAGTGTGGGAAAAATGAAGTAACACCTAATGATAACCCAATAACAAAGGACCCCGTTGTTGATACGAAATTAGATGACCCCGTTATTAACAGTTCAATGAAGAAACTTTTTAAACGGGCTATTGATGCTAGAAGTAAGGGGAACTTTAAGTTATGTAACCGGTTAGTATCCAATCTGTCGCCTAAAGAAAGGGCGAAGCTAGTTGAATTATGGGATATTACGGAAGAAGCCGGGCACTGGCTTAAAGAAAAAGTCACAGATAGGCAAGTTGATTATGGACCAAGAGAAATTGACAATGAAGTTAATCACAATTTCAACACCACAGCTACCTAAGTGTGGGGAGATTCGAATGTTCTAAAAAGATAATGCTGTCTAAAGTTATTTGTTCTGTTCTCGTGTAGTTCCGAGAATGGAATCCGATTGGTCTTTTCCGCTAGCAGACACTAAAGAACTAGTTTTCTCCCTCCATTCTGAATTTTTATTTTTTTTAGGTTTTATTTGAAATTAATATGCATTTTAATTTATGTTTTATTGTGATTTTAAAAAACAAAATTTACTTTATTTCATTAAGTTAAAAATATGATTTTTAAAATTCGTCGTGAGTTGAAGACTAGGTCGTTGAGCCGAAATTACTTTACCCGAGGGCGGGGCGACAAATTTTGTTATCATTATTTTTAATTTTATTGATTTAAAGTATGCCAAAAATATTATACTTTATAAATTTTTGAAAAGTGGGGTTATAAACCAAACTTCAAAAATATATATATATATATGTTTGTATTTTATCTTATGTACAAAACAGGGTAAAACAGCGCACTTTCAAAGACTGTCATGAAGTTCAGCAAAAGCTACTGATTTTGACAAGACGCAAAAAATCAAATGTGAAATAACAATATGTTTGCAAACTCGTATTTTTAATCACTTTTCTACGCTAATCACCCTCATGAATTTAAATTATAGTCTGATTTCATGGAAATGAGGGCATTGCATGATCTTAAGTGTGGGGAAGGGTTATAAATTCTCTCAGGTTTATACTTGGTTTATTTGCCAAATTTTGTGAAAATTTGAAAAATTTTCAACTAAATGAACTCAAAATCATGTTTATACATATTTATGAACGATGAAAACTAGGTGTTAATACCGAAATTATCGTTACCTCGGAAAGGACATAAATTGAGAAACAACCTAAAATGCTTGAATTCATTTAAAATGGAATAAAGGAGAATAAAAAGGCAAAGAAAGAAACTAAGTGTGGGGAGAATGTACCAAGTTATTCAATTAAAAATTATCTATCACATATCTTTGTACAAGATTATTGCAGGTACTTTTGTTTTGGATGATACTAATCAGTTTTACCCGGTTTACTGTAATATATTTGAAAGAAAGATGGATCTACACGATGAATCAATTCCATCATTAAAAGGAAGTAAAGTCTTCCGAAAAAGACACGCGCTTCTTGATTTAGGTCAAGAAGTTGTCGTCCAGACCAGCTGTAGGTTGACGAAAAATCTAGAAAAGTCATCTCTAAAATCAGCAGGAAATCCACGGACCTCAGCATCAAACAGGGTCGCCAAGTGGTCAGATTTATCCTAACCATGAGAAGGATTTATCTCGTACAATGGGGAGGCACCGTGCAAATTAGCTTGATAAGACTAATGAATCAGATCCCCAGAAAGGATAATCTCCTTAAAGATTAAAAATCAGCTTTTAAGACTGATATTACTCAATCCTTGAGATTGACCTTAAAGATTGAGAATTCAAACTCATGGAATTCAATGATATCTAAACTCGAGCTTGAACGAGAAAATATTTTGATCAAAAATACAAACCGATTTGTTTTCTGAAAACCCATTTTCAATGCGTTCATTACCATTGAACGTAAAATCCTAGGAATTCACCTGGAATTCATTAGGTCACCTGAACCAAATCGGGTGTCAACCGTAAGAACGGTGGTTGCATAGCATGGTCGGAGACAGGACCTTGTGCCAGACCGAAAAATCATAGGATGATCTTTACTATCGCTCCTACCAAGGATAGTTCTAGCATCCGACACGTTAAAAGACCATAATCATCTGCATGTCACGGGACATTGCCTTAACAGTTTCTTGTTCATCGCTTTCCTTTACAACCGGACGGTAGTTTACCGAAAGATAATATACGGAACAAGTAAACTGGATGTGTACTTTCCGATACCGGGATAGCAGTGGATTACACGAACCTAAAAGTTTTAGCCAAAATATTGATCCACAAATATATTTTGCAACACCGATGATGGATCAAATCAGAAAACTTGTCTAGGGTAAAATCTAGCTTGAATTTTCAAAAGATCAAATGTTTTCATAAAGATCCAATTTCCTTAAAGGATCTAAATTTTTATAGTCATGTGGGACTGTAAACCGCCTTTCAAATGTGCACTTTGATTTGGAAACCGAAAGTAAATCGGCTATTTGATTGCAAGTGTCGTTGTCCTAAACCCAAGGCAACTGTGGATGACACACCCACCTTTAACCATATCGTTACTATCATTGTTTATACCGCTCTATCAAAATCACTGATGTACAAAGTGTGAAGAATAAAGAAGTGATTCGTGTGATGTATTATATTATTTCAAGACTGTATTGCTTGAGGACAAGCAACGCTCAAGTGTGGGGATATTGATAAGGCTAAAAAGGAACATATATTTCACAGCAAAATCCCCCAAGAAAGACAAGATTTTAGTTGCAATTGTTCCATTTTCAAGTAATATTCGTTTATTTTAAATAAGTGCGAAGACAAAAGGCGAAAACGACGAATTGAAGACACAAAGGTCCAAAAAGCTCAAAAGTACAAGATACAATCAAAAAGGTTCAAATTATTGATGAGGAACGTCTAAAAATGACAAGAGTACAAGTTACAAAACGCAAAGTACAAAATATAAAATTGTACGCAAGGACGTTCGAAAATCCGGAACCGGGGCCAGAGTCAACTCTCAACGCTCGACGCAACGGTGTAAAAATTACGAGTCAACTATGCACAAGAATAAAATATAATATTTAAATAATTCATAATAAGAATAATATTAAATAATAAAAAGTTGTTAATTGAGCATAGTTCAGGGGTCATAAGTGAAAATTCAATTTCTAAATTCGCCTATAAAAGGCTTTGTAATCGTAATGTAAAAACACACCTTTTTCTATCTTTTTCTTATTTATCAATATCAATTATCAATATCTATATTCTATATCTCTATCATAATGTTAACTTAATAAGATATAACAATAATCTTAATTTTAATTTTAAATTATGATAATAATAAGATTTATGATAGAGATCGTTTGAGTGTGTAAGTCGAAATTCTGTCCGTGTAACGCTACACGATTAATAATCACTGTAAGTTATGTTCTTCCTTTTTAAATTAATGTCTCGTAACTAAGTTATTATTATGCTTATTTGAGCCGAAGTAATCGTGATGTTGGGCTAAAATATTAAGAAGGGGTTATTAAACTTTGGACCATAATTAAGGTTTGGGCAAAAGACCGACACTTGTGGAAATTGAACTATTGACTATTAATAGATGGGGGGTATTGTCTAATTGAGTGACAACTCATTGGAGTCTGTCGAACCTATCTTCAAATTAATTAACCTAATAATTAATAATGATTATGGTTGTCCTATTTAGTGATGTTCATATGGAATCTGTTATAATCATTTAATTAATCAATTGGGTTGGGTAATTGATTATTCATTCTGATCAAGTGGATGAATTAATATTCATAAACTAATTAAAACAGGGGTGGATTACATACAGTGATAACTGGTGTAATTGTTGACAGAAGTGATAACTGCGTCACAGTTTAAATCCTTAATCAGTTGGAATATTTGACTTCGGGTATAAGGGTAATTTGACGAGGATACTCGCACTTTATTTTTATGACCGATGGACTATTATGGACAAAAACCAGATAGACGTATCAAATAAACCAGGACAAAGGACAATTAACCCATGGTAATAAATTAAAATCAACACGTCAAACATCATGATTACGGAAGTTTAAATAAGCATAATTCTTTTATTATATTTCTCATCGTATCTTTATTTACTGTCATTTTATTACTTGCAATTTTATTTACTGTCATTTTATTTATTGTCATTATTTTACGCACTTTAATTATCGTCATTTATCTTTACGCTTAAAATATAGAATCGACAAACCGGTCATTAAACGGTAAAACCCTCCTTTTATAATAATATTACTACTTATATAATTATATATATTTTGTATAAATATAGTTAAAAATATAGTAAGTATCACCAGCTCCCTGTGGAACGAACCGGACTTACTAAAAACTACACTACTCTACGATTAGGTACACTGCCTATAGTGTTGTAGCAAGGTTTAGGTATATCCCATCCGTAAATTAATAAAACTTGTGTCATATTTTGTAGTATTTTGTATTAAAAATAATACTATTTCGTACCCTTACGCTACATCATCAATAAGCCAAGGGGTTCATACATCCCTTGCGAAAGGTTTTTCTGTATCTTTATCCATGATGTTATAAATGCTTGCAGAAATGAAAATATATTTGTACCAGGTACACATGGATTACAGATGAAACGATTTGGGGAGCTGAAGATGAATACCCCGATGGTATCTGATAATCAATTCACTGCGCCGATTCCAAATTGGCTAGTGAGGCTAGTTGAACCCCAAGACGCTCGTATGCGTTCTTATTTTGAGGCTGTAGGAATACCTCTTCCGAACTCGGTACAACAAGAACAAGTTGAACCCGCCGCGGTTCCAGCCCTAGAGGTTGTAGAGGAACCTGTAGTTCAACCAACCGGACCAGCTAATCCTCCACTTAGGGTGAACCTCAAACGATCTAGGGCAGCACACCAAGCTCAACCAGTGAGGATCAGGGAACCTAGTTCAACTAGGATTGAACCAACCCTTTCCACAACACCCGAAGTGAGCAGTGACACTGACACTTTAGCAACAGCATCTGAATCATCTCCCGAACATTCTCCTAAGAGAACTCGATATGTGCCTGATGAGATGATTCAGACTCCGCCAACCCAACGAGTAACTAGATCTAGGACTTCAACACCTATAGTCCGCCAAACAGTTACTACAACCGTTGGTGATACGGACCAAGACCTAGAGCCAATTAGGTCACCCTCACCCATCTCCGTATCACATCCAATAATAACAGTAAGCCCTACGCTAAATGAAGCGCAAGCTTCAGTAGGCAAGAGATCTAAATGCACGGATGGTAAAAAGACCACTAAGCCCATCCAATCTAAACAGGACTTAAGAATAAATCCTACAAAGCAAGATGCTTCGGCATCTAAGGAAGTAAAGTCTTCCTCTGCAGTAAAGTCTGCGTTGACTCAATTGATTGAGGAAACTCAATCATTGAAGTCCAGAATGGCCGAAGGGGAGCCGAAAAATCTTGAAAAGGCACCCTGCGTATTGGCTGGAAATCCTCTTGTGCCTCAACGTACAACAGGGTCTGGAGGTCCGGATTATCTTGATGAGGGAGATCTGCCGCGTCCCATGGAAACGAGTCAACATGACAATCCTTCGGGATATTTATCAGACTTCCGGCAGACTGATCCCTTGGTTCATGAAAGTGATCCATTGGATCAAACCACTTCTCTTCCGGATTCTGAAACTTAGAGTTTGGAGGAAGAGTCTTTAACTGAAAGAGATGTGCCACCTCATGGTATATCAATGATTTCGAGAGTCGGAGATAGCAATATCTCTACGAGAGCTAAACCGATGGGTAGTTCTGCTACTTTTTCAGAGTCCCATGAGACTAAAGTCATGGAGGCGGATGCTTCGAAAGAAACTTCGCCGGTGACAACTCCGGTTGTTACCCAACCTCCATCAGAAGGGGATATCACGAATCTGACTAGTAGTATGTACAGCCCTACATATAAGAATAATACCGCACATTCATCCTTACCTGCCCTCACGGCAACTCAAACACTTCCATCGACATCGCCTCTAACCGATGCTGCTGCTGTTCCCATTGTTACTTTTCCACCATCACCCTCTCGTTTACCACATTTCTATGATGCTTTGGAGCAAGAATATTTCAGTCATATGTTTTCTAGAGTCAATCTTGATATTCTTCGACGCACTTCGCTTCAAGCATTGTTTCGTGCTCGTTTTCGATATCCACTTACTTCCTGCTCTTCTCCTTTGAGACAATTCTGATCCTCAGAATAGCCATGAGGGGGAGATAGGAGTAGATGGAGAATATCTATCGGTGAACATTTCAACCAAGGGTGGTGGTGTGAGGTCTTCATCAGCTTCACAAGCTCAACAAGTTCAGACGAAATCAGAAATGGTTTCTACACATGATGAAATTGATAATAAGGAGCCTGAGCAAGTTATAATTCCAGTTGTTCATAATGAGGCTGATAGTGGACCAGTAGATGAGGATTTGAACTTAAGTGATTTTTATCTTGAAGAGACGGATGATGATGGGTTTGTCATCTTAAGCAAGTTATCTTCAGTATCTTCAATTCCGGAAGATGTAGAGATTGTAGATGAAGGGAATCCTGATCCAGTAATAGAAAGTGATGATGAAATGGATTCTTCTGATGACGATGAAGACAATCTTTATGTTAATCCAAATGATGATGATATCTTTGATCATATTGAAGATAATGATGTTCCAAATGATGATGCAACAAATCCTACTGATCATTCATCGAATTCTACACCTTCATCAAGTTCACATCCAACAAATGCTAATGAAAGCTCAACTTCTGGTACATCTACATCAAGTGAAACAGTAAATTCCAAATTCAAATACAATCATGGAATATTCTTTAAGAATCAGGAACAAAGATTGTTATTGGGAGTTGAACATGATTTTATAACGTTATGAAACACATTCAATGAAGAAAATGCTTACAAGATCTTCCGCATCAATGATACACCAAGGAGTAAAAGGTTTACTTATATAGGTTCACGATTGCTTCCAGCAAGCGAAAGGAATTGGTATGAGTTTATGTGGAGGAAACATATCAACAAAAATGAAGATGATTTGTGGCTTCAAAGAAAATATCATATTTCAGAAGTGTTGAATATTGCTCGAGTTGGAGTAGAGATAAGTGAAAAGAAAGACGTCATCAGTCAGTTTCACGTTATTAGAGAAGATGAGAAAGAGTACAAGTTCACAGAAGCAGATTTTCATAATCTTGATATGCTTGACATCATTCACATCTACAACTACCTCAGTATCATCACCATTCGACCTTTTGCTAAGGCTCAAGCTTTGGAAGCTGTGAAAAGATACATGATGGAGACAATTGAACTGATGAGACGTGAAGATTTTCAAATAGGTCTCGAAGCAAATAGGAAAAAGATTCGAATAACGTGTCCGAATCAATTTACGGAGGGACTGAAGGATATGAGGATGTTTCAAATGCAATTCGAACCCGAAGGGTTTGTATTTGTAAATTCTCAAAAAGAAAAGGTGTTCATTCGTACTGAAGAGCTGAACAAATATTCAGATGGAACACTTAAGGCTGTACTGAAGTATCTTAAAATTCATCAAAGCAAGGTTGATGATTTTGATACAAAAATGGGTCTTGGAGAGTTTATAAAGCATATCAGAGATCGTTTAAAGCTCCGAATCCGTACAAGACAATTTGAGATTCTTCGTGGCCAGAGAAAGAGAAGGTATTTCAAGGAAATGGATGAATATCCATTACATGAGGGAGATCCAAGGAAAGCGTGGGGAGTCTGGAAAACTTCTAAGCAAATTTCAGAAAATCAAGTAGAAGTTTCAAACCAGATGACTCACGATGGAAACTAACGTTTGGACCTCTCAAGATTTCAAGATAGGATTATATTGTAAAGTTCACATTTAACACTAAGGGGGAGATTGTTAGGACCTCGAAGTTGTATAGTGTTAATGTGAATTAAGCTTAAATGAAGGTTCCTTAGAAGAGAGCTATATAAGGAACCTAAGTAGTCCTAATTAGATAGTCATTGTATTGTAACAGAGTTCTAGAAGCTGTGGAATGTAATTTTACCGATTCTCTCTCATACCGAGTCTCCTTCCTACATACCGAATCTCATTCTATCTTATCATTTCTCTCAATCTCAACATGATTCGACCTATCAGTTTTGTTCCTAATTGACGCGAATCCTAAAGATAGATCTATTGGGCCTAACAACCCCCATTCAGGTTATGGATGGCTTTAGTTCTTCGAGATTATATTATACAGACGAGAGGTTCTGTTTGGGGATATTCTATGCATTAAAGTTAATGTCGGTTACCAGGTGTTCAATTCATATGAATGATTTTATCTTTATGCAGACGAGAGGTTCTGCTTATAAATATGAAAATCTTGTGGTCTATTAAAATTATGAAAATGATCGATTATGATAAACTAATGAACTCACCAACCTTTTGGTTGACACTTTAAAGCATGTTTATTCTCAGGATTGAAAGAAATCTTCCGCTGTGCATTTGCTCAATTTAAAGATATCACTTGGAGTCATTCATGGCATATTTCAAAAGACGTTGTATTCAAGTCATTGAGTTCAGTAAAGATTATGATTAAGTAAATGACAGATTAGATCATTTATAGTTGGATATTATGAAATGGTATGCATGTCTGTCAACTTTCAATGTAATGAAAGTTTGTCTTTTAAAACGAATGCAATATTTGTAAAATGTATCATATAGAGGTCAAATACCTCGCAATGTAATCATATGTTATTGTATTCGTTCTTATGGATTAGGACGGGTCTTTACAATAATGGCACCAACAAACATCGTTGTAGATATCACGGACATAGAGCACACTAACCAACAAACCCCACACAAGCCGACAACACACCACCACCATCAGCTCAACCGGACTTTTCCAGCCAAGCTGCCGCAGTACCGGACTGACCACCCAAAAAACAGCATACCCTAAGGAGGCTACGGGGACGGTGGAGGAAAAATCGCCATTTTCGAGAAAAAAATATATGAAACAAAAAAGACCACCGCGAGTAAAAGGCAAAGATCGAAGAAAACTTACCAAAAAACTGACTAACCAAACGGAGGAGCCACATAACACATCAGCGTTCGTCGCCTGTGGTCAACCGCCGACTCGCCGGAAAAGTACTCCGGTAACATGAAGACCACACTCATATACAAAGCATCAACCCGCCTAGAATCATCCAAAATCAACCACCACACCATAGAATGCAAAGCATTCGTCGCCTATAAAGATGGAGGAGGAAGGAAGACAACCGCCAAGAAGGAAGAAACCAACAAGAGTGCTACCCAACTCGCGGATCGAGTAGATCAAGAAGAAATAAGCAGGAAAAGTATGAAAAAAGGGGCACGCCGGACCTCCGGCGAGATGCCGGAGGCCACAGCGGCAGCGGCGGTGAATTTAATTTAGGGTTAAGATGAGAGGATTTTGGAAACTAATTTTTGGGAGGGAGGATGAAGAAGTATTGCAACTGTATAATTTAACTACAAAGTGTGAAGTATCAAACCAGGATGAAAAAATGAAGCCTGAATATGAAGATCGGAAAAAGAAAAAAGGAGATCTGATAACAAAGTTGACTTTAAGTGTGTCTGAGTGGAGAATGTTTCTTTTATTTAATTTTTTATTTTTTTTTTTTTTTTTTTTTTTTTTAAGGATTGACTCTACTTTTAGATGAAGTAATAACTACGTTATAGTTTTTCATATTCTATATTCATAAAATTGTTATAAAATATCTAGATTGTGTTATAAAATATCTAGATTGGATGTTAATTTTATTATTATTATATTTCTTGCATAGTAATATTTTATACTATAAATAGACATGTATGGTAACCATTTAAGGTGTACCATTTCTCTTGAAATATCAATATCAATATTTCTTCTCTCCTTCTTCTCTCTTTTTCTCTCTTTGTTCTTATAACCATTAAAGGTAGTTATAAGCCTACTGAATTATAACACGTTATCAGCACGAAAAGCTTAGTGTAATTAGAAGATATCTCAAACGATCACGAATCACTAATCAAGGTATGAAATTATTAATAATTTTCAGACTCGAATATATCAAATTTTGGACTACTAACATTTATATTTATGTTATTTAAGTTATACCACCTGAATTATATTTCTGTAATCTAACTTTTACTAACTTCACTAACATTTATATTTATGTTATTTAAGTTATATATGGTCGGTTATACCACCTGAATTATATTTCTGTAATCTAACTTTTACTAACTTCACTAACATTTATATTTATGTTATTTAAGTTATATATGGTCGGTTATACCACCTGAATTATATTTTCTGTAATCTAACTCTTATTAACTTCACTAACATTTATATTTATGTTAATAAGACCTCATGATTGTACGCAACACGTCATTTTACAACACGGTACTTTATGTACGCAACACGTCATTTGACAACACGGTACCATGGGTCGAGATTAATTCCGATCAATACGAATACGACGGGGTCTTTATATGTTATCTAACATTTATGATTACTTATGCAATTAAACATTATTTATTTCATGCATACTAATGTTTATTCTTAAATTTATAATTTTAAAAGTTAAAATAAAAAAATAGTTTGTATTTTTATTAAAAGTAAATCTTAAAAGTTAAAATAAGAAAAAGTAGTTTGTACTTTTATTAAAAGTAAATCTTAAAAGTTAAAATATAAAAAGTAGTTTGTATTTTTATTAAAAGTAAATCTTAAAAGTTAAAATAAGAAAAAGTAGTTTGTATTTTTATTAAAAGTATATCTTAAAAGTTAAAGTAAGAAAAAAAAGGGGATGGTAAAATGGAATAGTTTTTTTGTCAAAAATAAAGTATTGAAAATGAAGTGGTCTCCTTCTATAACTAAAAAAATATATATACTTTTATCAA
Organism: Rutidosis leptorrhynchoides; assembly: GCF_046630445.1. Taxonomy (NCBI): domain Eukaryota; kingdom Viridiplantae; phylum Streptophyta; class Magnoliopsida; order Asterales; family Asteraceae; genus Rutidosis; species Rutidosis leptorrhynchoides. The sequence continues at coordinate 543,773,056 of NC_092333.1, forward strand.
ATGAATTTTTTTGTGGCCGACAATTTCAAACACGAGTCCGTGTTTAGTTTATCAAGAATATCTCTTGCTTTGGTGAAAGGTCACGATCACGATATCAGGTGTTGTGAAAGAATTAAAAAATTGGTCAAGTGGCCTTTTAAAAACTAGAAAAAAAATTTAAACAAAAAGTTTTTTTTATATATTTATAATTTACGGGTAACGTAAAAAAAAGAAAGTTTTTTAAAAAAAAAAAAAACAAAGAAAGTGTTTAAATGAGTTTTACAGAAAGGGGGAAAGCAAAGTAAAAAAAAAACTTTTTTCCAAACAAAGGTAAATGAAAGTAGGACTTAATACAAGAAAAAAGTAAACATCTCCTAGACGTGATAAAATCTATCAATGATAAGTATTAGACTTGATGAGCTAAATGTGACAAAAATGTTTCAACATGTCTTATGTTAATTTTCTAAAATAAGTTATTATTATTCCGAGTTTAACACATATACATATGTTAATTAAAAATAACCTTTTTGTTCTTATGTAGTGTTGGGTTGCAATTTTGGTTGTATGCCATAATTCCATCCAGTAGAGTGACAATAGAAAACTTTTGATGATAATCAATAAAAAAATTTTTTCCAAACTTGTCAAATATTTTGTTAAAAACGTGACCGTTGAAAAAAGGAGGTTGAATAATAAAACTTAAAAAACAAATTATTTTTTTAAGAGTGTGCATCAAAATGGCCCGTTTAATAATGGGGAGTAAAAATATAGTCAAATTGTTTCAACGAACAAGGGTTCAATTGGATGTCTCTTAAAAAAAAATCCGCGGGTACGGGTGATGGATCCAATGGATCCGCATCCACGACCCGCGGGTGCTATCCCTAATTGTGACAAGTACAAATCAACTAAAAGTCTAAAAAATAAATGCTCTTATAGGGACCAAATGTTCACAATAATTGCCTAAGCTAGATATGAAACAAATAGTTCATAAAAAAAAAAGGTCGTTGTGCGTTTTCGGGATGATAGCCGAAATAAACTTACAAAAGTAGGTCAGCCGTCAATTCTTTATGGCCATATCAACGTAGATCAATAAAATCATTTATGGTTTTGATAAAAGATTAATTAAAAATTAATTGTTTTTTTGGTCTTGGATTCTCGGTAACAAAAGCAAAGGTTGTTTTTGGTTGCCACAACAAACAAGACAGAGGTTGTTGACTTTTGTTGTTAAACATGGCACAAGTGAACAATAACAATAGATTATTGTTTTTGAAAAGAATAATGATACGTTAATTTTATTGTATAAAATAAAATTAAAGAAAATGGTTTTCATTGATGACTATGAACAAACGCAAACAAAGTGTTTGTGGTATTTGGTGATTAAAAAAAAGTGCATCTAAAGCTTCTACTGAAAATAATATGCATCTAAAGCTTCTACTGAAAATTAATGTGCAAGGTACAACGTATAACTATATGGTCAAATTCATTTGAGCCTTCGGAGTCACAAGTATATGATGTATATATATATTACTCAATTAACAAAATAGTAAATCTAAATTAATTCATATGAATAGTAAAACGAAATTAATTAATTTACTATTCACATAAAAAAGCGCATATGATAAAAAGCGCATCGCATATGATAAGCGCATATGATAAAAAGCGAATATGATGAAAAGCACAACGCATATGATGAAAATCGCATATGATTAAAAGCGCATATGGTGAAAAACACAGCGCATATGATTAAAAGCGTATATGGTGAAAAGGATATATGATAAATAAAAAACACATATGGTGATTTATAAAAAAAAAAAAACACATATGGTGATTAATGGAAAGCACATATGGTGATTAATGAAAAGTATATTGTGAAAAAGAATCACAAATGTTTCTTGAAAGAATTCAAGGTAAGATATATGAACCAATTCATCCATCATGTGAACCATTTTGATATTTCATGGTTCTAATAGACGCATCTAGCGGATGGTCTCATATTTGTATGTTATCAAGCCGTAATATGGCATTTGCAAAGTTTCTTGCACAAATTATTAAATTGAGAACACATTATTCTGATTACACCATTAAAAGGATGTGACTTGATAATGCTGGTGAGTTAACATCTCAAGCATTTAATGATCATTATATATCTACAGGGATTGTTGTTGAACATCCAGTTGCTCATGTGCATACACAAAATTGGTTTAGCTGAATCAATAGATAAACGCTTACAGCTAATAACTAGACAATTGATAATGAGTACAAATCTCTCAATATTTATATGTGGACATGTAAATTTACATGCTGCGACATTAATTCGCATTATACCATGTGGAAGTCGTAAATATTTTCACTTAATACTTGATTTTGGCCAAGAGCCAAATATTTTCTACCTTAAAACATTGGTTGTGCAGTGTATGTTCCAATTGTATCACCACAACACAATAAAATGGTTCTTCAAAGAAAGATGATAATATATTTTGGATATAAAACATCTTCAATCATAAGATATATTGAACCCATGATGGGTGATGTTTTTACAGCACGTTTTTCTGATTGTCATTTTAATAAAACATTGTTCCCTAGATTAGGGGGAGAAATAAAAATAAAAAATAAAATGATGCTTCATGATGTGAACATCAATTAAGGTATATTGAACTCGCACAAAAGAATGTGAAACGAAAGTTCAAAAATAATGCATATGCAAGAACTTGCAAATTAATTACTTTATGCATTTACAGATATAAAAAAGTGACTAAATCATATATACCAGCGATAAATGCTCCAGCTCGAACTGAAATTCCAAAAGCTGGCAATAATGTCACTGTTGAGTCTTTGCCACGCATCAAACGTGGAAGATCAATTGGTTCCGAAGATAAAAATCCTCGAAAAAGAAAATCAGCTGATAATGAGGTAAGAGAAAGTGTTCAAGAAGAACCACAAATCAATATTCCTTCTGCAGAGGATATTGATAAATGTAAATACTAAAATTGCGATAAATTATGCAATATTATGGAACCGAAATGAAACTAAAATCTCTATGAGATATTTTCATATAATGTTACAATGACATCATGAATAAAGATGATGATCTGGAACTAAAATCTGTCATTGAATATACAAAATGGACATGATTGAGCTCAATGGAAAGGAGCAATAAGAGCTGAATTAGAATCGCTCGATAAAAGAAAAGTTTTCGGATCAATCGTTATCACTTTTAAAGATGTGAAACGTATGGGATACAAATGAATTTTTATCCGAAAAGAAATGTGCAAATGAAGTTACAAGGCAAAACTAGACTTGTAACTCAATATTTTCCACAAAGACCAGAAATGAATTAGGAGGAAAAATTATCCTCCTGTAATGGATACAATTACTTATTAGATACTTAATCAACCTGGTAGTTATTTAAATGCATCTCATGAATGTTGTTACTACTTATCTGTATGGATCACTTAATAGTGATATATATGAATATACCTAAAGGGTTAAGGTATCATAAGCATCTAATGTAAAACTCAAGGGAATATATTCCATTAAATCACAAAGATTTCTAAGTGGGTTTATACAAACGGGACGTATGTGGTATAACCGATTAAATGACTACTTGATAAAAAAAAAGGGTATAAATATAAACTTATTTTGCACGTATGTTTTATAAAAACAATGTTCGGATATGAGATCGTAGTTGTTTATGTCAATGTTCTTAACATCATATGAACAAATAAAGAGATCTATGAAATCATTCAACTTCTAAAGAATTATTTTGAAATGAAAGATCTTGAAAAAACCAAGTATTACCTTGGATTGCAAATTGAGCATATGCCTAATGGTTTACTTGTACATCAAACATCTTATACCGAAAAGATTTTAAAACATTTTTTTTTAAAGACAAACTCATTGTTGTTAGATCACTCAATATTGACACTGATCTATTTCATCCCTGCGAAGATCATGAAAATTTTAACAGATCGGAAGTTCTATATTTTAGTGCAATTGAGGTTCTTATGTATCTTATAGATTATACAAGATCTGACATTTCTTTTGCAGTTAATTTGTTGACAAGGTTCAGCTCAGCCCCTACCAAAAGACATTGGAATGGGATCAAACAAATAGTTTGATACATTCGGGGAACTACTGATTTATAATTATTTTATTCTAACAACTCGAAACAAGATTTGTTTGGTTATACAGATGCAGATTATTTATCCGATCTACATAAAGCTAAATCTCAAACTGGATATGTATTCCTAAATGGAGGCACCGCAATATCATGACGTTCTCAAAACAAACACTTGTTGCAACATCATCAAATCATGCCGAAGTGATTGCATTACATGAAGCTACTCGGGAATGATTTTAGTTAAGATCAATGATACAAATCATTATTGATTCTTGTGGACTAGAACGCTATAAAAGCGTAACAACTATCTATGAAGATAATACAGCTTACATAATACAAATGAAAGAAGAGTATCAAAAATGACAGAACAAAACATAAATGCTGACGAGGCGCTAAAGCTATAAACGGTCTTAACGGTCATAACTTTGATGGAAAAGAATGGTATATTGGTAAGGCTCAGAAAAAGACTGAAAGGGAATAGGAACTGAAACAACAGTTTGAACAAACTATGAAGGAAACTGTAGACAAATCACGAGGGCCAAACTTGTACATAAAAGATTTAGATGATACAGTTTCAAATGAAAACCTCAGATTCTTCTCATATACTCAAGATCTCGTAAAAGACAACCAGATTAAAATGAGATACGTTCAATCAACAACTCTGCTGATCTTTATACCAAAGCACTGCCAACTGCTATTTTCAAAACACACGTTCATAATATTGGCATGAGACATGTTCAGAAGATGTAACAACTCAGGCGTTGCCTATTTGAGGGGGAGTCAACTCTATGCTGCACTCTTTTTCCCTTAGCTAAAGTTTTATCCCAATGGATTTTCTTTAGCAAGGTTTTTAACGAGGCAGTAATAGTTATTCTCTAATAAAATTGTCATCCAAGGGGGAGTGTTATAAAATATCTAGATTGTGTTATAAAATATCTAGATTGGATGTTAATTTTATTATTATTATATTTCTTGCATAGTAATATTTTATACTATAAATAGACATGTATGGTAACCATTTAAGGTGTACCATTTCTCTTGAAATATCAATATCAATATTTCTTCTCTCCTTCTTCTCTCTTTTTCTCTCTTTGTTCTTATAACCATTAAAGGTAGTTATAAGCCTACTGAATTATAACAAAAATTAAGTATTATTATTAAGAAAATTTCTAATAACAATCTTAGGAGTTGTCTTTAAAAAATTAATGCATAATTTAATTGTACATTAAAATTAACCACCCATTCTCTAAAAATAACTATCACCAACTATCAAATTGTAACACTTTTTTATGCATAAAATTATTTTTAATAACAATTTTAAGAATTGTCATTACAAAACTTCTATTATTAATCTTGTAAACTATAAACTATGATTAAAAAACTCGATAACAACATTTATAATCCATTTTCATGAGTGAAGAAGTTTTGGCCACGTAAAGATGTGTAATCCACTATATGACTCATTTGTTCCCACCAAAAAAATGAAAATTTTATTACTCGTAGAATTATCATCTCAAGTTTAGACACAAAGTTTAAAATCTTTGACTTTATATAATAAAGAATTTAAAATGGCTAATCGTCTTCCAATCACCACTTTACACCCCAAACTTCCCATTTTGGCAGGTGTTCATCCCAAAGCTTCTTCAATATCTTGTTTTACTAATTATAATTATAATTATAATTATAATTATAATTATAATTATAATAATCAATTTTGTGGTCAGTTGTCAACAAGACTGAAAAGAAGAAGTAAGAATCTGATAACTAGTTACAACAGAGTGCCACGACGATTATTATTTGGAATTGGGGTTTCATTTTTGGGTCAATTCATGTGCATGGCTGCCACCAATTCCATCATTGCTTCAGCAAGAACAAAGGGTGCTGTTGAAAAGGTTACTTTTTATGATTATTTGATCTTGATGTGATTTGGGGTTTTAGGGTAATTGATCTCTGTTGGGGTCTGAATGATTTGTGTATGTATGTAGTGTATGCACCATAAATTCAGATAAGGTTTGTTGTAATTGATGAAAATTGTTGTTTTTTATATGTGAATTTGGATTTGTTCTGTATTTATATCATTTAAACCATAAAACTTAACATCTTTATACACAGAATTTATATGACTTGTGTAAAAAGAGTATTGTGTAGAAAGTGCGTGTGTGTGGCAAATGAGAGTATTTGATAGCAACAAATTGCCTTTCAAAAAAAAAAAAAAAAAGTGTATTGTGATTGTAAATGCTCTTAATAAGCCAAGTAATTAGCATTAGCATATTAGCATACTGAATTATTAGAACATAAATATATGCATGTTCATATAGCATATTAGCATTATTGTCATGTGTAATTTTGCTTATATATCTATATTTTACAGATATTGGAGAATGTAGAATGGCCCGAACAATTTCCTTTCAAGGATCAAGACTTTCAACGTTATGACGAGTAACAGTCTCTAGAGCTAATCTTTTTATTATTTTTTATTATCTCAATAATGTTTACTGAGCATATACAAACTATAATGACCCTTGGTTGAAAGTTTAATTAATAAATTCATGTCACATCGCTATACTACGTAATTAGGGGAAGCAATTTGCCAACTTAAGTCACAAAATAATGAATTTGATGTTGTTTTTTGCAGATCATCGGATTTAGTGTTCTATGAGTCTCCACGTTTTGTAACCCACATTGATGATCCAGCTATCGCTGCTCTAACCAAATATTATAAAGAAGTTTTCCCGCCAAGTAACACGCCAGGTGTCGCTCTTCTGGATATGTGCAGCAGTTGGGTCAGTCATTTTCCTGCAGGATATAAGCAAGAACGTATAGCCGGTATGGGACTTAACGAACAAGAGCTCAAAGCGAATAAAGTAACTATCAATATACAATTTGACGCATTTTATATATTATTATCGAATAATCGCTGCATTTCATCTGAACAAATTTGTTGCATCCTTGTAGGTCCTCACTGAGTACGTCGTACAAGACCTAAACACAAACCCTAAGCTCCCTTTCGAAGATAATTCCTTTGATGTTATTACAAATGTGGTGCGTATTATTTATTATTAATTATTAAATCACTTAACTTTGACAGCGATTTTGACTAAATTGCGCTGCCTTGTAGGTTAGTGTTGACTATTTGACCAAACCCATCGAAGTATTTAAGGAGATGCACAGGATTTTGAAGCCAGGTGGCAAGGCTATCATGAGGTGACAATTGTACTTGAAACTTTAATTAGTGGTGTCACAAACTATGTCAGTCAAAGGTTTGACTAATTGTTGCGTTACAAAAGAAAGTAGATTTATGGGGCATTTGAATTTTCAATTTGATTTTAAACTGATTATATGCTTATTAGTGACTAATTGTTGAATGATACTGGCACATGAATAGCTTCTCGAATCGCTGTTTTTTTACAAAGGCCATATCGATATGGACATCGACTGGTGATGCGGATCACATTATGATAGTTGGAGCATATTTTCACTATGCTGGAGGGTTTGAACCACCCCAGGTGAGCATTATTCATAATAGATGTCATTTATACTAGAAAAATTCAATTTTGACTTTGAAAGTCAAATAAACTAAATTTTGGCTTTAATTACAATAATCGCAGGCTGTAGATATATCTCCCAATCCTGGCCGATCTGACCCAATGTACATTGTCCACTCGAGAAAGCTGCCAACTGCTTGAAGACCGACTCTTCTAATTGACAGGTCAACTTAGGACACAATGACATATACATGGTTATAAATCGTTATTGTTATAAACAATTTTTTATTTTTTTTGCTGTGTTCATTAGACATATAAGCCTTGCAGTTTGTTAGAATATGATGTGCGGTAAAAATAATCCATTTTGATAGGTAAAATTCATATGCTTTATGAGTAATATAAGTGTAATACTAATGCATATATTTATATATTTATTTACCAATAATTGAAGGGAATAATCCAAAAGTTGAAAGTAGAAAAGTTCTTGTATGTATTGTATGGTCAAGTAAATTGCACTGAAATAAATCCAACAGAAAGGAGTACAAAAGGAATATATTCACACCATTAGCTTTAACAAAACTACCATTCCCTTTGTATAACTTCTAATGCATAATGTACAAGTCATTATAGCATCATAGTGTTTGCGGAAGAACTGTTGAGCCGTGTTAGTTGCTGTTTCTAACATAGTAACCATAGTGTAGTTTACTATTTGGAGCCTTTTTGTGAGTTCTTGAAAGCATTAAACGCTATAAGATAAAGGCAGATGAGAACGATCACAGCTATAATCAATATCCAGTTTATTTCCTTCCATTCTTTTCGTAGGTTCCCTAACACACCCGCTTTACACGAGTCACAATTGTAGCACAGTTGATTCGGGTCATTGTTCCATAAGATGCAGTCCACGTCACCCATCGGGTTAGTCGGGTTGATCCACGTTATTGGGTTGACGTATTGATACCCACACACCGTTGGAGGCTTGCAACATCCCGACTGTAAAATAATAGTATATGTATATTAACTTTCATTTAAATTTAAACGGGTCGGCTATATGGATTCGGGTCTTTTCGGGTATACAGGCTGGTTAATCTGGTTTGTATCTATAACCGTCCCGGACCCGAACCCGTGTAAAAATTTAAAACCACTCTTATACCCCCGCAGACCTGGCCCATACCTGGCCCAAAAATGTCGGGTTATAGGTTTCCCCATCAGGTACGGGTATTTTTTTCCATCCCTGTTAAATATATAAAGCATACCTGAAGAGAAGAGATATGGGAAGCAAAGAACTCGGGTGCAGTGTAAGCACCCCAAACCATTTTCTTACAAACGGAAGATGAAGCCAAACACGCCCTTATACTCCCCCAGTTTTCGGGATCAGTTATATGATCCCGAAGCCACTCTGAGTACCCCATGTAACGGTACTCATCATATTCCCGATCGGGAACCGAAAACGCACCAGACGGGTGGGTCACAATGAAAGCAAGTATAAGGAGAATGATTCCGGTAACTATGAGCGCCGCGTTGCAAAAAAGGTAAAACGACAATAAGCCTTGTTTGTTGTAATATGCGCCAATGAAGCCGGTGAGTGAGAGTAGGAGAAAAAGGACGCCTACGAAGATGATGGGCCACGGGAGCGAGCGGATGCAGTTGTTGTCGGGTTTTGAAGCGAGCCAGATACCGGTTACGATGATCGGGATTGAACAAATAAGTGCTAGGAAGTTTATTGTAGCTATTATGTTGTTGCTTACTGCCATAGTTGATTTTAACAGAGTTGATAGTGAGTTTTCACACAGTTAGAGAAGATGTTGAAAACATGGGTTATGGGTTTAGGGAACATATTCTATACCCACTTATAATAAAAATTCTTACTTTTACAAGCGATGATTGGGGAATTACTTTAAAGATTCTTGAAGATTAGGCAATGAAAATAGCAATTTGATTATAAAAAATTGAGATTGATTCTTTTTTAGTGTCTTTATGCATACCATTATCACAAGAAAAGGTGGGGTCTTGTTTCCATTAGTGATCAAAGTCAAATTTGGTCCTTTGTTGCCTATGAAGATTGGCATATTAGTAAGCAGCATTTGTGTTGCTTAAATAAACTAGCTATATACAGGTGTTGGACGTGGTGTGAGACTGTTAGTTCCATTTGAATACTTGAACATTCACCTAAGTGATAATGATAATGATAATGATAATGATAATGATATTGATAATGATAATGATAATGATAATGATAATGACTCGATTATGTTTGACTTAGAATAAGAAGCTGCCATTAGAAGTTAATTTCGCTTTAACTCGTTGTAATCAGTTTCATATGTAGATCCAAAGTGGACTAGTTCGATGTTTATGGGCCTGCCTAAAACTTAAATGGGTTGCCCATTTATATATTTGTAATTATTTATATATATTTTTTTTTTTTTTTGAAAGGCAAGCCCCCCAATTGTAGCACATGGGGATTGAACTTGGGTCTCTTTTGGAGATTCCTAATCATCCAACCATCAAGCCACACGTTGAGGTTGTAATTATTTATAGTTGCAATAAAAATTTACTTGCTTTTCATATAAAAAACAAGAAAAAAAAAAAAAAAAAAAAACTTCACGGACGATATTATCCGGAATTGACACTTGTAAAGTTACTAAAATGTTCTATTGAGGAAATAATATATTTGAGATTCCAAAAAGTTGCAAGAATGGATGTGGCACGAGCATTAGGTATGCTACAATGTCGTTGAGCAATCTTTAAAAACACATCTTGATTCATGTACACTTGTGTGATTTTAGGCAACATGATAATTGTAGACAACATACATTTTATATGCGAATATATTTTATATGTGAATTGGAGGATGACTATCTCAAAAATCTGAATAGTTTCTTGGGACGTTCTTGATCTGACAGAATTGCAATTAATCAACATACGGACACAAAATTATGCGCTAGGAGAATGCAATTTAAATTTTTATATGATATCATCGAACACATTTGGAGTCACCTGGATAAATTTTGTGTTCGAGATATGCTATTTCATTTGATAAATGCAATTTTCATTTCTAGTTTGTCGTTTTAAATCTAATCTGTGATATATTTTGCGTGAGGATAAGATAAACGAAAACGAAAAAAATGCATACATTACTTTAAAAGCCAAAGGTCTTCTTGTTTAACGATAGCAATAAAGCTCATCAAATTTGAGGTTGTGAGTTCGAATTTCGTCGTGGACAAAAAAGATGTGCGTATTTGCTATTTAAAATTAATACATTACTTTAAAATAGTGAGTACGTATTTGAAGTAATAAAAAATCATAATTTAAAAGACTTATTTTGATACGAATTAATGGAGTATCAAATGCATGTTTTGTAGTTTCTACTCTTAAATTAACAACTATTGAGCTACTTTGAGATTAAAAGCCCAACACAAATCAAGTCCAAATACAGTCCAATACAACTATGAGGCCAGTTCATATTTCACAGTTGGGTCCAAAACCAACGTTGACTTTGAAAGTAAATATATCACTTGTTTTTCAAGAAACAAAGTAACAACTGGTTGTTTCCGAGTCTACAAGTTGACAAGTAGATTACCCAAACTAAGGATCATTGACTAGTCATAAAAATATTCAAACCTTTCAAGTTTACTACTTCTATACAGCAACTCATAACAAATTTGCATCCTTACTACGACTACTTTATTATTCTTACTTTTACTTATGGGGATTGTATTCCCTTGAATCCAAAATTTTATTTGAAATTCAATGGATCAATCAGAGCGCGACATGTGACGCAACAATTACATGTGATTGAATTTTATTTTATTTTTCAAAATGTTTTTTTAAATAATTTTTTTCGAAATTTACTTTTTCTTTAAATTTTTATTTATTTAAAAATTTAGCATGCCAAATCTAATCACATAATAACATGTGATTCTGAATGTCAAATCCAGTTACATGTAATTGAAAAAAAAAATTCAAAATTTTGTTTTTTTTTCAATCACGTGTGATTAGATTTGACATGCAGAATCACTTGTGATTGGATTTTACAATCACATGTTATTGACATGCAGAATCACATGTGATTTACTGCATGTCAAATCCAATCACATGTGATTTAAAATAATTGGGAAAAAAATTTGAAAAAAAAAAAATTTTCAAATTTTTTTTTTTTTTTGAAAAAATATATATTTTTTCAATCACATGTGATTGTCGCGCCACATGTGACACTCTGATTGGTCTCTTGAATCTGAACTTAAAAGTTGAATTCATTTGAATATTCCTCTATATAGAATATAGATAAAAAAAACATATTGTATGATAAATTGTCAGCTATTCATGTAGCTCAGTTTATTCATTAGACCTTCATTAACGCGCCAGTGTTGAGGTGTGTGTGCTCCCAACACGCCTCTAACACATGGATAATGGGGCGTGTTGGGGTGTGTGCTCGTGGCGTGCATAAACCTAGCACGGAGCAAAATTGTGTGTGCTCCAATTTATGTTGCTTTTGATTAGTTCAATTTTTATATTTAATTATTTTTTATCCACTATTTCACCCAACTTCCGATCAGATTTTAACGCATCACTCAACACGCCACTTAACACTCCACCCCATTACACAGCAGTATGTCAGCATGCTCATCAAGCACCTCACCCTCACCCAGCAATACGCCAAAACGCCCTTCAGGGATAAAGATGGTCTTAATCAACACATACATTGTCCGTATATTCTAACACAAGAACTCATGTGATTAGCGCTGGCGATGTCATGCTGATGTCAAGGTGACGTCACATCGTCACCCCCACTATTTTTTTTATTTTATTTTTTTAATTTATATTTATTGTAAAAACTAAAGAGCTATCTTACTATCGAATTGAGGCGTAACAATTTTAAGTTCAGTGGTGAAAATTATGTATAAAGTATTTGTGAAAAATTTCGTGTCGGGATATGCAAGTTGGTTTTTTTAAAAGAAAAAGAAACTTGTACCTATTAGGCTATTAAAATATAACTCGAAAAAATAGCCTTCCCACAATGCTATCTTTTAAGTATTTCACAAATATGTGGAGCATAAAATGGACAAAATATGTGCAATACGTGCATGTTGGTCATCCTAACGAACCGTACGTACAAGTATATATATCTTAAAAACTTATTGCAACTTGACCTAGTATTAATTCAACCTTCATCATAATTCTCAATAGTTGGTCAAAATGATTTGGAATTAAATTATTTATATGACTTAGAGTCCCGATGCCATATGGTAAAGGTATACACTACATGTTTCCAAAGCTGGCTTACGACTAGATTTATAATATAAAAGTCAACAAACCCAAATGGCAAAATTAAACGTACTATTTTATCCAAACTTTTCATTTAGTTATTTAACCTTCTAATTGCTTCTTATACTTTATTTGGCATACACTGTCAAATTAGCTTTTTTTTAATAGTTGACTTGTATGAATTCATGAAAGGTTAAACACTTGTATGTTTATGTAGACTTATACGATGTTAACTTTTTGATAGTGTAACTATAAATAACTTTAACTATCAGTATGATATCGTAATGTTGAAGCAATTTGCAACATATTACAAGTGGGAATTTAGTAGAACGAAAAAGTTATACGTTAGTTAGCTCTTGTCTGTTGTCGGAGAACATGTAAAAAGGCGAGTTTTGTCGCAATTTCAAAAATTTTGTAGGCAATTACAAGTGGGAAGAAGAAAGAAAAAGTGAAGCTACGAATTATATATGATCAACTTGCACATGAACATGAACGACGATAACAAACTTGAAAGTGCCTATGTCAATGAAGGAAATAACTTTGACACTTTGTTATATTTATTTGTCAATTAATATTAATATATAAAATAAATATAATTATTGTTGGTGATTTTAGTGTCATCCAACTAACATTTTAGCTGATTGTGATTTACTAGAAAGCAGGAGTTGACTAGTGATACTTAACATGGGTTCGGTGAGTGCGGAGTGCACGCCTATAAGAGTGAACTAGACATTGGCGCACGGTAATGGCGGGGGTCAAGGGGGCTGCGCCCCCTTGCGGGGTCCAAGGGGCAGCGCCCCTGGCGGGGTCCAAGGGGCAGAGCCCCTGGCTGGGGCCCCGCTCCCAGGTGAGCGGGCAGGGGTCATAACCATTCATTTGTTAACCGCCTAAACTGTTTTATATAATCAGTTTTGGAAAAACTGCTTTCATTCTTATTCAATTTCATACAGAACGAACACACAAATCTATACACATAAATCGCATTCTTCTTGTCTGGAAACGATTTGCATTTCTAGTCTTATCCCAATTGAAATTTCGTGTAACCCGAGACAAGGAGGGTCGGAATATTCAATTAGGAAAGTGTTTCACGATTCTAGAAATATCCGAATTATCTGTTTACATACCCTGTTTCTAACAATTATTAATCACAGTTAGTAACATATAACTCATTTAACCCAAATGACCCGTTTAACCCTTTTGACCCATACTACCACTTGACCTGTTTAACCCCTTTGACCCATATTACCACTATCGGGTATGTCTCTCCATTTATCTTTTTGGTCAAAATAAATTTCGATCAAAAAACATCGCCTGAAAACATTGTTTTTCTTGTAGTGTGTAAGGTGGGTTATGATAGTTTTGTTACTTAGGGTGAGTTGAACAAATATCCATTAATTTGTATGTGTAATATATTTTAACAATGTTTTTCTTTTTGTGTGAAAAATAATTTTATTGATTTCGATGGTCTTGTCTAATAACTTAAATATAAGCCCTTAAATAAGGCTATTGACGAAAACGCCTATTTTCCGAACTCTCTATAGGGATTCACCCTAAAAAATTGTAGTTAATTGCCAAAATGCCTATTTTCCGAACTCTCTATGG